>NC_136967.1:37690041-37880041 GCF_032717465.1 Coenobita brevimanus
TAACTATTTTTTATTTTATACATGCATGATACAGGCCACTTTCTTAGGCACGTAGTTATTTACAAATAAGAAAAGCTCATGGGATAGAAAGATGCCTCAAGATTTTTTTTCTTTTTTGTAATTCTTTCTGAAATAATCTGCACTTACCTGCAAATTTTGCTTTAAAGCAAACACAATTTAAGGCTCAAATCTGAGTACTTGATTGAGACTTGAGAATATTTCAGCCAGCATCCTAACGAAATCTCTTATATCTGGTAACCTTACCTATCTTAACTATATCAGCTTATCAGTTTATTTTGGTGCAAAAACGAATCACATTTTTTTCAATAAAGAACTTAAGTGATTGGTACATATTGTTGGTACTAATGAAAAATTTGTCTCTGTTTTATTACCAATTTCTGTACCTTAACTGTAAATGAGAACACTAAAAGCTAGTGAAATATACAAACATAATTATCCATATACCAACGCTGGCCCAACTCTGATATGTGTAATTTCTGCCATGTAATCTGATACTGCATATACATTCTTCTTACACGTCACTTAATTCATGATATTTCATAGGCAAGAGTGTCACATAAGGGTGTTGTTGGGCTAGAGGCAGAAGTAGTAGTAGTAGTTGTTCCCTAGGCAGTCTGGCCGAACAGCCCCAAGTCCCTAAGGAAGGCCATGGCCGAGACAGGGCTTTCTCACAAAGCTCTCAAGGAGAGAATGTTGTGTTGCTGACGTACTGTAGGTGACTGTGTGCAATGTGCAGTCTTCCATAATGTGGCATAATAGTATGGGATGTTGTGTTACAAAATTGACAGGCATCAGCAACGTAGTAATACAGCCTCTTCTGGTAAATTAAGATGTCTGAATGATGCCCAAATATAATCAAGGTCAGGTGGACCATGTCCTCACGAGGGAGATAGGATTCAGAAGGGTGGATGTCAGGAGGCCGTGCATGTAGCTGTGTTTTCTTTTAGTGACTGAATGGAGCTAAGTGAGTGATTTGAGTATGGATATGCTTCTGGATATTGTCTGCGACGAAGTAGGGGGTAGAGATGACAGTATTTGTGTATGATATCATGTGCTGGGTGTTGTTTTGATAATCCTTGGTGTGTGTGGATGTGCTGCCATGTAGTGTAGTGGATGTTGTGGGTTTGTGGAGGCTGCAGCAAGAATTTGGGTGCCTTTCATGTGTAAGTGAACTTTGACTTTGAGGACATTGGGTTTCTTTATGTAGGTGGTCTGTGGGTGTAGTAGCTGTGCAGCCTGTGATTATATTTAGGGCCTTGTTCTGTATGGTCTGTAGAGTATTGCATGTGTTTTAGTGAGGTTAGGAGCCCAAGCAGGGCTTGCATAATTCATCAATGAACATATATATTGTTTGTACACTGTAGTGGTGGTTTCTTTGTTGTTTCCTGAATGTTATATGGGTAAGTGACTCCAAGCCACTGAGTCTTAGTGTTATTTTTAATGTTTGTGATGTGTTGTTTAAATGACATTGATGTATTGTATGTTACACTAAGGATTCTGGGGGGGGGTAGGGGAGTGTTGATTATGGTGAGGTGTGGGATGCACTGTGTCTTGCTGTCCATTTTGTGAGAAGGCTCACTGTAGATTTGGCTGGGACTATTTTGAGCCTGTTTGTCGTGAACCATTTCGTGTAGTGTGTAGAGTGTAAGGTTGGAGGATGTGTGCAACAGTGTTTGCATTTCTGATGTGTACATGTAAGTGTTTCATCATCTGCATAGGAAGCTATGTATATCTGTGGTGTGTGGGGTGTGGGTATGTCGTGCATGTATACAGTAGGTTAAAGAGTGTAGGGGACAAAACAGATCCTTGGGGGACGCCATTTGTGAAATTTCTGATGTTCAAAGACTGACCGGCAAATGTCATATGTGCACATCTGCCTGCTAAGTAGTTTGCCAACCATCTTTTTGTGTTATTGTACATGTTTATGTTGAGTACTTTGTTTGTGAGGTTGTGGCGAGGGATGGCATCACAAATCTTTTGCGGATGTCTAGTGCAATCTAGGAGTGTTCTGTGTGGTGGTGGCTTATCCTGAATTCATGTCATTAAAAACTCTCTGTGTAAGGTATGTAAAAGAAAGGTGTTTGTGAAGTGTAGTGACCTAAAGCCATGTTGTGGATTGGGCTAGGGGGATGTGAGGTGTGACTAGTTGTAGTACCAGTCGTTCAAAGTGACTTTAGAGGGGCTGCAGAGGAGTGTGATGGGGTGATGTGAGGAAGGTAACATGGGGTCTTTGTTGGGTTTAGGGATAGTGATGATAATGCCATGCTTCCAGATGTTGGGTATTATGTTATGAGAGTATCTAGTAGTTTGACGTGTTGGTGAGTGCTTGTATGCCTTTGTGGTCCAAGGTGTAAGCTAAGGTGAATGATGCTTATGTTGTCTGGTCCACAGGCAGATGAGTGCTTAAGGAGTTGCTAATGATGTGCTTCATTCCTGGTTTCGGTAATTGAAAGGTGCGTAGTCTGGGTCTGTGGGGAACTCTCCTTACGTCAGATGATATGTCAGAGTCGCTCACGATGGAGGTTTAGATGGCTTGGACTTGTGAAAAGTGATTAATGAGAGTGCTTTGCCTGTTGTTTTGCTTTGTTTGAAAGTGTGGTTTCTGTTGTTGTGATGGCAGCATGTTATTGTGTAGTGCTGCTGTTGGAGAGTTTGATGCTGTTTAGTGTTTTGTAGAGTTTACTGGTGTTTGTTTTGTGGTCAAGTGTTTGGAGATAATTATGCCAGTTTAGTGTTTGCTGTTCTGATATTTTATTGTTTATTTGAGTGTTGAGTTCCTGTATTTGTTGTACAGTGTCATGTGTATGGGATGTTGGGGAGCATCGCAGTGTGTCCCGTTGACTGATGAGGCCTTGAATTTCTGGTGTGAAGTTGGGGTTTTGTCTCTCTCTGTTGCCTCTAGGGATGTCTTTTGTCTGTGTTTTGTATAACTGTATTGAAAGTGTGCACAGCGGTGTTGATGTTTGTGATGGGTGTACTGATTAGTGTTTCGAAATATTGTTCTGTTTCAGTTGTGAAGGCCTCCTAGTTGGCTCTCTTATATTTAGAGTATATGTGTCTGTGGCCGTCTGGGTTGATTCTGGTTTTGGTAGTGATGATAATTGGGAGGTGATCAGAACGAAGGGTTTTGACTACTCTCCAGGATGTAGTGGGGGCGAGGTTGGGGAGCAGAAGATCATGTCTGAGGATGATGGGAGGAAGAGGGCTTGGTGTGGGATATGGGTATGTTGATGTAGATTGTTCAGTATGAAAAGATGATCTGTCTGGGATTGCAGTACAAGCCCTCTGTCTGTGTCAGGGTTGTTGACATGCCAGGCCGATGCCTTGGCGTTGAAATCACCACCCAGGATGATGTTGGGTATGTTAGTGATGTGGTGTATTTGTGTAAAGTAATTGTGTGGTACTGTGGAGGACGATTGGGGGGAAATGTATGTGTTGGCGATGGTTTTATGTGATTTGTTGCCAGAGAGTATTTTAATTGATTGTATTTCTGTTGTGGTGTCATGTGGGGGGAGAAATGACAGTGTGTGCACTGGTATCTGAAAAGTTGATGGATATGTGTACCAGGGTGATGAGTCCACCGCCACCGCCGTCGGCCAGGTCTTGTCGAATGGTGGTGAAGTTATGAAATGTTGGTGTTTTCTGTGCTCTGTGTAGTTTTGTTTCTTGTAAGATGGCAATGTGCATGTTTTGTTTTTTAATGAACTGAGTTCTTGGTTTTTGGTGTTTATGCCATCTATGTTTAGCTAAAGGATGTTTATGTTGTGTGTGCGATGTGTGTTGGCTGCTGCAGCACAGGGTGGAGGTGGTGGTGTGGGTGGTGGGGAAGAGGTAAGAGAAGGTTGTGATGGAGGTAAGGGTTGGGGTGGATTAGGATGAGTTGGACTTGGAGGGGTTGGGGGATTGAATGGTGTGGGAAGGATCGGTGGGTCTGGGTGAGGAGGTGTGGAGAAAGTAGGAGTAGGGCTGGTGGGGGGGTCAGTGGCTTGCCCTCAAATGTGCTAACTACAGCACTGAGGTGGCTAACACACAAAGTTTCAAACAGTTGCCGTTTCAAAAATCTACTGAGAATGTACACAGGTAGCCTGATATAAACTAGAATGCACAATTTATTATCCTATCTCCAATATTACGCACCACGTCTCCACCATGGAAGTTTTTTTTACTCGTATTCGTTATGGAAACGTTGAGTCTCGTAAAATTTTATGAACAGCCTTGTATTTCTCATATATTTTATCCTGCTAAGGAAAGTGTTATTCCTGAATTATTCAATATTTATAAATGGAAAAACCGGCCATCGTATTGATGAATATTTATAATTGATATATGAAAGGGGGGGTCTCTTGTGGCGGTTACTCTCCTGTCGCATTCCAATACTATTTTACGCCATAACCGGGAGACGATCGCCTGGCGTGGACAGCAAATTTGTTTATTTACGTAAAACAGGAACGTCCGACGCTCACGTTGGTCAAGACTGGCTTTTAGTTTTTATAGTATGGCCCATAGGGGAGGGACGGGGGATACATAAAGAGGATGAGGATAGGGGAAGATGACGGGGTGCAAGAAAAGGATGAGGGGCATTGAGAAGGGCCACTGGTACTGGGAAAGGCTTGGGATATTGGAGAAGACGGGAACTGAAGGGAGGCTGAGCGATAGGGGAAAGGAAGAGAGATATAGGGGGGACAATGGCATGGTAGAGAGAGGTGAATGAGAAAGCAGAGTGGAGGTGAGCAAGAGTAATGGAGAGGGAAATGGGAGAAGGGAGGACTCACGGAGGGGAGGGGCTAGAGAGGGCGAAGAGATGTGGGGCCTAACGTAGCAGAAGAGGGATCAAGATGGAATTGGAGGGGCTATTAGAGATGGGAGGGATGGGATCCAGAGACGGAAGGAGTGGGCCAGAGAAGAGAGAAAAGCCATCTATAGACTGTGAGGAATGACGACAGACGGAAGGGAGAGGATCAGTATCGAGAGTGGGGGAAGGGATCTTGAGATGGAAGGGAGGGGAGACGGAGAAGGAGAGATGGTGGTGTAGAGGAAGAAGGGAAGATAATGTTAATGTGTGTGTGTGTGTGTGTGTGTGTGTGTGTGTGTGTGTGTGTGTGTGTGTGTGTGTGTGTGTGTGTGTGTGTGTGTGCGCGTGTGTGTGTGTGTTTTGTGCTTATGTATGTGGTTGTGTATGTTAGTAGATGTACGAGAGAGAGAGAGAGAGAGAGAGAGAGAGAGATCTATTGACGAAATAAGTGCCCTGCTTCAACGTGACCCGGTTTTCCCCAAAGTAATGCCCCTTGGTAAAACAAATAAAACGTATGATCAGGGTTGCAGACTGGAAAAAGTTACACACAAAAACTTATACACATATCCATACACACATGTTAGCCACATTATCAGAAATTCCATTCCTTACACACACACACACACACACACACACACACACACACACACACACACACACACACACACACACACACACACACACACACACACACCTGGTGGCGCGGTCGATAAACAATAATCCAGCCTCGCTCTGGCCGGGCTCATTGTGTGGAATAGGTGAGGTATTCCTCTTTAATTGTAGCTCAAGGTGCACTATGGCAGAAGATCCGCGAAGGTTCCAAGCTTCGTGGGTAAAGAATCTGGCGGTTTGTCCCCTTGTGTGTACGCCTCGCTCAAGCCTGGGTGGTGCTTGGCAGTGTTTGCGATCCCCACGTACAAGAGTCATGGCCAGCTTGTTGACCCTACTTACGGTGCTAGATTATGGACCTGTTCATATTTAGCAACTGTCTCATGAACATAATCTGAAAATTATTATTATTATTATTATTATTATTATTATTATTATTATTGTTATTATTTTGTTTTTGTTGTTTTTGTTTTATTATTTTTTATTATAATTATTATTATTAATATTATCATTACAATTGTTGTTGTTCTTGCTGTGTTTATTGTTGGTACACCTACTATAGTCGCGGGGCACGACTCTGAGGTTGTCCTTATCGTACTCTGGCAACGCATTCGTTAACTATACTCCCGATTACGTATCCTATTATACACGATTCATATTATTATACGCAAATTTTATTATACGCGAACATAATATACACGAATCACAGGCGTATCATATTATACACGAAATCGGAAGCACAGTTGACGGGTAGGTTGCCAGGGTACGATAATGACAACCTCAGAGTCGTGCGCCGCGACTATACTACTACTACTACTACTACTAGTAGTAGTAGTAGTAGTAGTAGTAGTATTTTTGGTATTCTTCTTCTTTCTCTTCTTCTTCTTCTTCTTCTCCTTTTTATGACTACTGTATTATTATTATTATTATTATTATTATTATTATTATTATTATTATTATCATCATTATTATCATCGGTGGTGGTAGGTGGGCACACTAACCATCCACTCACTCGATGTAGTGCTGCTTTGGGTATCTGCCCTTTCCTCTCTTCTTTCCTTCCTCATCTGTCTTTCTTTTCCTCATGCTTTCCTCTTCCTTCCGCCTGCGGGTGAGTACACTCTTTCTTCTGTCTTTCTTTCCTTCATTCTTTCCTCTTCCATCTGCCAACGGGTGACTTTGCACTTCCACTTCTGTCGTTCTTTCCTTCATTCTTTCCTTTTCCTTCTGCCAATGGTTGACTTTACACTCCCTCTTCTGTCTTTCTTTCCTTCCTTCCTTCCTCTTCCTTCTGCCTATGGGTGAATCAACACTGAGTGCAAACCAAATGGTTTCCTGTACACCAGGAAACAATTTACTACGCTGGGTGGTAACCATATAACCAAATTATGGGCCTGTGCAGGTTTTTTTTCCAAGGGGTGAATCGGGTTTACTGCTCACGTTATGCCACTCAGGGATGGGTGAGGCTGGTCACTCTCATCTTAAACGTCAGGACCAACCTGCTTAGCCCCGGGCTTCTACGCTTCTCATGGGGTGACAGGATTGGATGAGGGATGGATGGATGAATTATTACCATCGCTATTATTATTATTATTATTATTATTATTATTATTATTATTATTATTATTATTATAATTATTATCATCATCATCATCATCATTATTATTATTATTATTATTATTATTTTTATTATTATTATTATTATTTTTCCACTCCCTCGATGTAGTGCTGCTTTGGTCGTCTGCCCTCTGCCCTTTCCTCTCTTCCTTCCTTCCTCTTCTGTCTTTCTTTCCTTCATTCTTTCCTTTTCATTCTGCCAATGGGTGACTCTACACAGAGTGACAAGCCAAGTGGTTTCCTGTACACCAGGGAGTTATTTATTAGTCTGGGTGGTAACCATATGACTAAATTATGGCGCCTGGTGGCTTAGTGGGTATAATTAAGGCGCTCCAGTCGGATTGGGCCTGTGTAGGTTTATATCCAACTGGTGGTTGGTGTTTATTGCTCAAGTAATGCCACTGAGGGATGAGTGAGGCTGGTCACTCTCATCAAAAAAGTCATGGCCAACTTGCCTAGGCCCTGGCTCCTACGCTCCTCATGGGGCAACATAGGATTGGGTGATGAATGGATGGATGAATTATTATTGTTGTTGTTGTTGTTGTTATTATTATTTTTTTTATTATTATTATCATAATCATTAAAGCTTCTCACATTCCTGTGGGAAGTTTTCTTGATTTTGTCAGTATCATGAACCAAGGTAGTGGTTCATAATATGAATAGCCCAGGATTTTGCTGAAAAACCTAAGAACCGTCTTAGAGAGCAAACTTATTCTTGAAACAACATCCAGAGGGTTAATTTTCAATAGCTTGGTCAGCGAAGCATTGGTAATGTGGAAAAGAAGTGTTTATAAGAAAGTTTGGTGCATTCGGGATTTGCCAGTTTGTTCATATTGGTATTATTCATATTATTGTTTCACAGGTCTACAAGAAAATATCTTCGGTATTTCGGGATAAAAACTAGACAGTCGTACTTAATGGGTCACTGCGCGTGTCCATGACCTATTTTAATGAACTTAATTGAAAGATGATCATCCACCTTCCGGATACATATAGATTCCTCTACGCCACTGCAAGCATGTGAGACGCAGTTCAAGTACGGAATTGCCGTCAAGTATTACTAGTGCATCACTAGCAGCGTGACTATATAAAATTTATGACAGGAATTATAAACAAAATTAAGGAAACTAGGTAAATGAAAAATTAGTAATTTAAAAATGAGGAATGGGGATCACTAAAAAAAGGAAACAAACAAGGAAGGATCGCTGGAGAGCATGCCAAACCAGCAAGGATCCAAGTAACGTTGACAATGTAAACCCCAAATCCCTATTTTGACTCTTTACAAACTGTTAATACCAGAGTCAAAAGGAATTTGTGAGCTTACATTGTCAACGTTACTTGAATCTTTGGTGGTTTTGCATGCTATCCAGCTATCCTTCCTTGTTTATTTACTTTTTTTTAGTGATCCTTATTCCCCATTCTAAATTACTAATTTTTTATTTATCTAGATCATATCATTCTTTCCTTTTTTGAAGGAAATGGACATTGCTCGACGGCCCTTCGGCTTACAAGCTTCAAATTTTGTCATGTTAACAGTACACTTGACGGCTTCTTCTGGCCACATATGGTGGTAATGCAGGAACCGAATCACAGGATATTATTTAGTATGTAAAAAAACGGATTCCAGGACGCTTTCTTAAAAACCGCTTTACCTAGGAAGTTGAAATTTTACTGCAATATAGTCCCCAGGCGGCCGCATTGCGTAATTGAGTATGGTTCCATTTGGTTGATTATTCTCTGAGATTGACTGGTGTAAACAAATTGGGATTTTCCCAGATATCCGGATGAAACCTAATTTTCCTGAAAAGAGTAATGCTAGGACCATCAAACTTGGTGGACATGTAGATTGTGATGACATTAGGTGACATGCACAAGATCAGTGACCGTGACGTCGTCCAAGGTCAAAAACTGGGACTTATCTGAATATTTCGAATGTCACCTAATTTTCCATGAAGCATGAAAGCTAGAGCCACCAAACATGGTGGACTTACAGACTGTGACCACCTAAGGTGACATAAAAAAGATCAGTGACTTGACCACAAGGTCCCCATATACAGTAGCTCGGCTTCAAGTAGGCAGTGGCTGTGGGAGGTTTTTCATCATAAAAACTCTCCTTGGACAATTTTGCAGTTTTCTAGCTATTATTATTATTATTATTATTATTATTATTATTATATCTATTGCCAGACGCCTTAATCCCTTATACGGGGTGGCCACAAACAAATCGCCTCCACGTCACCCTGTCCCCCGCCATTTCACTGCCCTGCTCCCAATTCACACACCCCTCTCTCATACGAGTATACCTCTCCACTCCATCCCTTCATCTCATCCTTGGCCTTCCCCTCCCTCTCTCTCCCTCAACCTCACTCACATACACTCTCTTCGTCAGTCTCTCACTCTTCATCCTCTCCACATGGCCAAACCACCTCAGTGTGTTTCTCCTAATGCTTCTTATCACGTCCACATCCACACCACAATGCTCCTTCACATCCGCATTTGTCAGTCTGTCTCTCCATGTGACTCCATAGGCTCCTCTCAAATAACTCATTTCCACTGCTCTCACTCTTGACTTGTGTCCCTCCAACAACGTCCAGGCTTCACTTCCATATGTCAGAGTTGGTATCACAATACTGTCATGTAATAACTTTTTCACTTGCGTGCTCACTTCTCTCTTTATCTCTGCCTTCAAGGAACCAGCAACCTTTCTTCCTTGTTGTACCCTTTCAAGCACTTCACCCTCCAAACGTCCATCCTTACTCGTCACACTACCCAAGTACTTAAACGTACTCACATTTTCCATTTCCTCCTCATCCAACCTCACTGTACATTCACTGACTTCTCCTCTCTCGAAGACCATAACTTTGCTCTTCCCTACATTCACCTTTAAATTCCGTTTCTTACACACTCTCCCAAACTCATGCACCAAGCCTTGCAGCCCCCCTTCCTCTTCAGTTAACAACATAGTATCATCTGCAAACAACAGTACAGGGAGCTTCCAAACACTGTCCTCTCTCATTAGGGCCACTCCAACATCCATTGCCCTTCCTTGTATCTCTTTTATAACCCCATCCATATAAAGAGTGAACAACCATGGAGACATGACAAATAGAAAAACTCATTCAGTTCCCTATCAGCACGCACTGCAGCCTTAGCACCCTCATACATATTCTTCACAGCCTTCAGCAACTTCTCATCTACTCCATATATTCTTAATACTTTCCACAATCCTTGTCTATCCACCCTGTCATATGCTTTCTCCAAATCCATAAAGGCCGCACACAACTTCTCTTCCACTATTTCACTAAAGATCTAAGAATTAATATCTGATCAATACAACCTCGTCCCATCCTAAAGCCTTCCTGTTCTTCTCCAACTAATTCCTCTGTTATATCCCTAACTGTCAATAAGTATCCTACCGTATACTTTTCCTATTACACAAAGAAGACAAATGCCTCTATGATTACCACACACTTCTTTTTCCCCTCTCCCTTTGTACAAGGAAATAATAACTATGCTCGACTTCCAATCATCTGGGACTTTACCTTCCTCCCAGGCCAATCTGCACATCTTCCACATCCATTCTACTACTACCTCTCCCCCATGTTTCAGGATTTCACCACACACTCCATCAGTTCCTGGGGCTTTCCTCATTTTGACTTTCTTCATTGCTTCCACAACTTCCATCCTACCGATTTCTTCCAGTCTTCTCACCCCTGTCCTTCTCCCAGTCATTCCCCAGCCACTTACACTTGCATTACTTTCATTCTCTATGTTCAACAACTCATAAAAGTGTTCTCTCCATCTACTCACTTTTTCTCCCTTCTCAATTAGTAATCTACAATTTTTATCTTTCACTCCCCTACTAACTTCATTGCCACTCTGTGAAACTCTCTTCACCTCTTTCCAGAACATTTTCTTACATTCCCTCTACTTGACACTCAAATTCCTTCCAAATTCCTCATCCTCTCTCTTACTAATCTTTTCACCTCTTCCTTTCTACATATAACTCTTCCATCTCTCAACTTCTTCCACGCCCCTATTTCTCATCTATTCATCATATGCTTTCTTCTTTTGTGCCATCGCCTGTGTCACCTCTTCATTCCACCATGCTGTTCCTTTCACCCCCTTTCTTCTTCACCCCACACACCACCTCACATGCTGCACATATTTCCTCTGTGTATATCTTGCACACACCTTCCACATCTTCCATTTGCTCCAAGTCATATTTACTCAATCATTCCTCCACTTCTGTCTTATATTCTGCCTTTTTCTCATGCTCTTGTAACCTTTCCACTCTCCTTACATCTACTCCTTCCTCCCGTCCTTCCCTTCTTCTATTTCTCCATTTTACTTAGACCTTGATTCTGACCACCACTTGATGGTGGTCAAAAAGTCCATTCCCCCACCCTCTATATGCTCTTGCATCCATTACACATCTTCGCATCCTTTCATCCACACACACATAATCAATCATTGCCTTCCTTTCATTCAGTTCACCACCCACCCTTCTCATCACTCGCCATGTATACATGTGGATCATATTGTGCCTGAAGAGGGTATTAACTATCACCAACCCCCTCCCGGCACAATTGTCCACTAAAGCACTGCCATTCTCATCTATCTCAGCAGGCACACCCCACTCACCAACTACTCCATCCACCTTCACATTCCCTACTTTATCATTCATATCACCAATCAAAAACACTCTCGTTCCTTTCAAACTTTTCCATGCACACTTCCACGTTTGTCCAGAGCTCTTCTCTCACTCTGCTTGCACGATCTTGTGTTGGCGCATACATGCACACAATCTCCCACATTTGTTATTATTATTATTATTATCAGTAGTAGTAGTAGTAGTAGTAGTGAGCTTCACCGTATGTATGGCGAAGTTTATTTTTGGTTAGTATTATTATTATTTTTCTTTGCACTTTTCTTTCTTAGATCTTCCTGATACTGTACAATACAGGAAAGTACCCTAGGATAACCCAAGTTCTTGTGGCAAATATAAATGACCTTGACCTAATTTTGAAGATGATATTCTCATTTTTGGTGCAAAAATTGCACATTTGAAATTGAAATAGCTCAGATCCTAAATGATATACAGCTATTCCATTGAAAATCCTAAAAAAAAAAAAAAAAAATGCTGAGAATTTTGGTTGAATATTTTGTCGTTTAGCCTAATGGAATGTACCGATTTCAAATCTGCTCAGTGTTTTCTTTGTGACACGTTTTAGAGGAAACCACAATAGCTGCAAAGCTATAGGTTTACAGAAATATAGCTGTGGTCGTTCTCATTAAAAGGAATATGGTTACAGTTAAGGATTCAGCTAGCCAATTATTGAGACAAATGTAAAATGTACCCATGTTTCATTTATTTCTTCCAAACCTTTGTCTTCAGATCTTGTTGATATTACACAAGAAGTTACCTTAGGTCTATGTACATGTTTCACACATGAATGACCTTGAACTACTTTTAAAGGTCATAGTTTATGATTCCAAGATTTATACATTAAATTCAGTGTCTGGTAAACCCCATAAAAATAACTTTCATAATTATGTTTTATTACTTTGGACCACTGAACTATATTCAACAACAAAAAATTGTTCAAATGTCTATGTTGTATTCATATGAATTTTTAGGCAGTGAGCAGAGAAGCAGCATTTGCATAACTACTGTGCAAAGACAATCAGTACCATCAATAGGTATCGTGAAGCATCCTTATTGTGGCTACACAATAAGTACATAGGTAATTAGATATTATTATTATTATTATTATTATTATTATTGTTTCACTCTCACCTTTAATGTCAGGACCAACTTGCCTAGCCCCGGGCTCCTACGCTCCTCATGGGGCAACGTAGGATTGGATGATGGATGGATTATTATTATTATTATCATTATTATTATTAGCAATAGTAGTAGTCGTAGTAGTAGTAGTAGTAGTAGTAGTAGTAGTACACACACACACACACACACACACACACACATAGCACCATCCCGTCAAACATTCCTAAATACTGCCTGATTACCAAAGCATAGTTTGGCCCCTTCTGCTTTTGTAACACTTCTGTCGCAAAGCCCCTTCAACCCTGCATCACTTTTTACGTTGACATTCGCCCTAGAAAGCGAGGCTCGAGTGGCTTTAACTGGCTGAGTTTGATGTGTTATGAAATGATGAAGGTGAGGAGGAGGGGGTGAGAGAGTGAGAGTGCGATGAGGAGGGGGAGGGAAATGTGTTGAGGAAGAATTAGAAGTAAGTGCAGAGAGAAGGACATGTTGGAAGAAGATGGGAGAAGTTGAGATAGGAAGGGGGAAGAGAAGTAACTGGATGGGGGAGGGGAAGGCGAAAAAGGGAGGAAGTGGATAGTGGGAGTAGGAACTAAAGTGGTGGGTAGGAAAATGCATTTGTGGTTGAGGAGGACGGTGAAGG
Source organism: Coenobita brevimanus (assembly GCF_032717465.1). Lineage (NCBI taxonomy): Eukaryota > Metazoa > Arthropoda > Malacostraca > Decapoda > Coenobitidae > Coenobita > Coenobita brevimanus. The sequence continues at coordinate 37,703,512 of NC_136967.1, forward strand.
AGAAAATATTTAGGGTGAGGAGGTTCAGGGAAGTAAAAGTGGGGAAGAGGTAAGCAGATGAGGGAGTAGTGGAGAGGGAAGTCGTTGGGGGAAAGGAGACGTGTGAAGTGAAGATGGAAATGGATGGAGGAAGGAGAAGGGGACTGGGAGAAGTAGACTGGTTCAGATGAGGCAAAGTTGAGATGGAAATAAGCTGAGGAAAGGTAAGTGGGTAGCAGAGAAGGATGAGAAAGTGGACAGAGACGGGAGGGGGAGAAGGATGATGAGGCGGAAGCACAGAGGGAGGAGTTGGAGGAAGTGGAAAAAGAAGAAAGTGGGAGAAGCTAATGGATGTAACGGAGAAGACTGATGGTGGAGTAATAATGGAGGGAAGGCGGAGAGGGGTAATTTCGGCAAAGGAAGATGGGGAAAAGGAGTTGTGGACAAATAGTAGGAAGTGACATAGTCGGTGGGACATGAGAATTGATGCACTGGGAAGGAGGATCGAAAGCGGGTGAAGAGGGGATGGTGAAAGAGAGGGGGAAGTAATTGGGGAGGAGCTTGGAGAGGGAGAACGTGAGAATGGATGGCGGGAGACAAGGAAGGATTTGAGATAGATGAACCCCCGACAGTAACATGACAATCTTTTCATGGAATCCACACAGTGGTGAAGGCCATACTATAATTGCTCACTTATTTCTTATTTATGTTATTATTTTTCTTCACTTCTCTCGCTCTCTCTCTTTTTTTTTTTTTCATACACTTCAATCTGCTACCAGTTCTTCTTTCCAAACATGATATAATTGCTCCTTAGTCACATTCGTCGAAACACCTTTTTTTTTTTTTTTTTTTTTAGGGGGTGAAGGTCAGTTATTTACTAATGGACCAAACTGTTGATGCACAAGAATCACGAATCTGTAGAATTTGCCAGCTTTTGTGGGGATGGGTCGGACTTTCGATAGTGATTTATTTATTTATTTTTACAGAGTACCTCGGTATACTGTCAACCGTTGATATATTTTTTCTTGCTTCACCTTGACAGCTTAACCTGCCCCATCCCGACGTTTTCTGGGCAGTGGTACGCCCCAGTCCCGAAATTTTTTGACTTTTTTTTTTTTTTGGTTCAAACATCCGCTTTTGGTGAGAAACATCAAAAATTCATAGAGAAATCGCTCACCTGAGGTTTAAAATACTCGATCCAGGTAGGAGTACCTCCTTACCTTACAGGGTTTTCTATCAGGCTGGCTGCAAAGAAAACGAGTTCTATGGGAGGATAACTATTCTACACCACTCATAAACGGTATTTATTTATTTATTTGGTACGAATTTATATGTAGTATGAGAGTATATTGGTTTTCAAATGGTAATATAGGCAGGGCAGTACTCCCGAGGTGGATGGAAAGCTGATGACAGGGAGTGCTGGAGCTCCCGTTTCATCAGCCCTCAGGACTAGTTCCTGACCATCCCCCTTTGCTGAACTTTTTCAGTGTCTCAGTTACACAGAGAGTAGGCCAGCATGCTCTCCAGTACAAATTTCTCTATCTATCTTCACCAAACTACATGCACAGTACACACTACACTTCCTATTCAAAATTTACCAAAATGGCGTCAATTCACCTAGCCTCGGAGTCCCCGGGGGGGGGACCATAAATGCCCCCGCCATCTGCCACTCTCCCGGTGACGACTCGAGGTGCCTGGAACCACTGTCTGACTCTCTTCTTCATTTCTGCAACATTCGCGGCCTTTCATCTAACTTTCGCTCTGTTGAGCACCACCTCTCCTCCTCTAAACCTCACCTTCTTTTTCTAACGGAGACTCAGCTGTCTTAGGCAACTGACAGCAAACCCTTTTCTGTATCCTCCTACTTTCTCTATACTCATTTCAAAGCCAAAGGTGGCTGTTGTGTATACATACGCAACGACTTATCTTGCTCTCGTGTTCCTGAACTTGATTCTTCTGAATTCTCCACTCTCTGGCTTCGGCTTTCCTGTCATTCTCTGACTAAATATATCTGTGCTGTTTACTTATCCCCTAATTCTACTGACTATCAAAAATTCTTTGACTATCTTACTTCTACGATGGAACACATTCTGTCCATTTCTTCCTTTCTCTGAAATCTCCATTCTTGGAGATTTCAATGTTCACCACCACCTTTGGCTCTCCTCTCCTTTCACGGATCCACCTGGTGAACAAGCCTACATCTTTTCTATCCTTAATGACCTAGAGCAGCTTGTACAGCACCCTACCCGTATCCCTGACCGCCTTGGAGAGAGCTCCAACATACTTGACCTCTTCCTCACAACTAATCCTTCTGCTTACTCTGTTAATCTTTTCTCTCCGTTGGGCTCCTCCGATCACAACCTTATTACCTTAACCTGTCCTATCGCTCCAGTACGGCCTGCGGACCCTCCAGGGAAACGTCGTCTCTGGCATTTTGGAGCTGCGGACTGGGAGGCCCTCAGGCAGTACTTCTTTGATTTTCCCTGGAATGATTATTGCTTCAATGGCCGCGAGCCATCTGAGTGTGCCTTGCGCATTAAGGAGGTTATTCTCTCGGGCATGGAAGCATACATTCCTTTCTCATATCCTTTGACTAACGCAAGAAAGCCTTGGTTTAATCACGCTTGTTCTAATGCTGTCCGCAACAAGGAGAAGGCCTACAAAAGGTACCGGAGCCAACCCACCCCTGAATCACATAATCTTTACGCTTCTGCCCGGATTCGTGGTAAGTCTGTTATTCGCTTCTACTAAAAATAATTTCATCCATACTAAATGCTCTCAACTCTCCAACTCGAATTCTTCCCGCTCCTTCTGGCACCTTGCCAAAAATCTTTCTAACAACTTTACCTCATCATCCTTCCTCCTCTTTTCTACTCTGATGGTTCTGTAGCTATTTCTTCTACTGATAAAGCAGATCTCTTCGCACAGACTTTCTCCTCCAATTCCACCTTAGACGATTCCGGTGCTGTTCCTCCATCACTTCCCCCTCTGACTTCCTCATGGCTGACATTAAAATTTCTTCAGTTGATGTATTTTCTGCCATTACTGGCCTCCAGTACTAACAAGGCATGTGGGCCTGATGGGGTCCCTCCTGTTGTTCTCAAAAACTGTGCTTCTGTGCTTACACCCTGCCTAGGCAAACTATTTTCGCCTTTGTCTGTCAACTTGTACCTTTCCTTCTTGCTGGAAGTTTGCTCTCATTCAGCCAGTCCCAAAGAAGGGTGACCACTCCCAACCCTCCAACTATCGTCCAATTGCTTTAACGTCCTGTATTTCAAAAGTTTTCGAGTCAATTCTTAATAAAAAAATTTTAAGGCATCTTTCCTATCACAACCTTCTTTCCGATCGTCAGTATGGGTTCCGTCAGGGACGCTCCACTGGCGATCTTCTCACCTACCTTTCAGACTCCTGGTCATCCTCCTTTCGGGACTTTGGCGAAAGCTTTGCCATTGCACTTGACATCTCAAAGGCTTTCGATCGGAGTCTGGCATAAATCTTTAATTTCCAAACTGCCCTCCTACGGTTTCTATCCTTCTATCTGTACCTTCATCGCTAGCTTCCTTTCTGGTCGTTCTATAGCTGCTGTCGTAGACGGCCATCGTTCTTCTCCTAGATCTATCAACAGTGGTGTTCCTCAGGGCTCTGTCCTATCACCAACTCTCTTCCTTTTATTCATCAATGATCTTCTAAGCTGTACATCTAACCCTATCCACTCATACGCTGATGACTCCACCCTTCACCTTTCCATTCGGTTCCCGCAACGCCCATCTCAACAGTTACTTCAAGAAACAAGGGATGAGGCTATGGCACACCTAATGTCTGACTTGGCTCATATCTCTGACTGGGGTAAAAATAATATGGTTGTCTTTAATGCTTCTAAGACTCAGTTCTTACACCTATCAACCCAACAAAATCTTCCACAGGTATACCCACTAATGTTTAATAATATTCAGATTAATCCTGCATCATCCTTGAACATGCTTGGGGTTTCATTTACTCGGGACTTATCTTGGAAAGATCATATTACATCTCTTGTAAAATCTGCTTCCAAGAGATTGGGTGTGCTAAGCCGACTCCGCTCTTTCTTTACCCCTGCACAATTGTTGACTCTATCTATCTATCTATATACCTAGGCTGCTTCCCCCAAGGAAAGGGGTTTTTATCCGCCCCTGTGTGGAGTACAACTCTCATGTGTGGGGAGGCTCCCCACATACAGCTCTTCTCAATAGGGTGGAGTCAAAGGCTTTTCGTCTCATTAACTCTCCTCCTCTTACTGACTCCCTTCAACCTCTGTCTCTTCGCCGCACTGTTGCATCTTTATCTCTTTTCTATCGCTACTTTAATGGTCACTGCTCCTCTGAACTGTCTGCTTGCATTCCTCCACCTCTACGACGGGCGCGTAGCACCCGTCTGGCAGCAAACTCTCATCCCTTTTCTGTCCAACTCTCTAATGCAAGAGTTAACCGTTACTCCCAGTCTTTCATTCATGCAACAGGTCAGCTCTGGAACTGTCTCCCTCTGTCTGTATTTCCTCCTGCCTATGATCTCCAGTCTGTCAAACGCAGTGTGTCCAGGCATCTCAAAATGATCGGATCTTGAATTTGGCTCTCTATTGTATTTTGTTTTTCTCTTGGAGGGAACTGTTACTGCGGGCTCATGGCCTTTGGTTCCTTCTTCCTCGCATAAAAAAAAAAAAAAAATTATCAGCATTGTTTCACTCACTAACTCATCACCATTCCTGACCTTTTTTTGCCACATTACCTGATCATCATTTCTAACTGTTTCTTCCTCTAATGTTTGTCCTCCACATTGTCATTGATTGGGGAATCACTCTGGCCCTGAATTTCGTACCGTGGCATGACATGGCTTTACTGGCCAGGTCACTGATAACAGGTGAATTGCTGAGAAAAGGTCATGCAGGGAGGGAGGAGGTCATACTGGGTATGGCATTGTCCCTGCCTGGCATCTTGTAGATGAAGGTGTCCCGTGTATATGTGCCAAAAATCACTCACGAAAATTGAAAATTGTGCAAATTAGGGACCTTGCAATGTTGCCGCATTAATTTATGTCTCCGGGATATGAGTGCACATCATGTGAGGACGTGAATTCACGTCTCCGGGACGGGGTGGGTTAACATTGCAGTGCGAGACGTCTCATAGTCAAAAGATTAGAAACAGGCTTTGCTAAATTCTTTAATACGATAACACAAATGACATTTGTCTTGCGACCGCCAGGCAATATTATTCATCTTTGGAGAGCCAGGGTGTCCTTCACATCAACCAAATTTTCCATAGAGCCGCACAGTCTCATATATTCCTCGAGGCTCATGAGAGTTCAGTGTGAAATTTATGAGTAAATATGAGAGTACTGTGTATCACATAAATATGAAAATTAAGGAAACTACATTCGTAATTTAGAGAGGCTGTTAATAGTGATGTTTATCTGTGGAATAATAGGCTGTTACAGGGGATAGTGAAGTAGTTAAAAATGTTGCAATAATAATCTCAGCATGATAACTGTGATGTTTAAATCTCGTTAACGCCATGTGATTATTGGCTTAGATGAATCCCCCATAGTGAGGTGGTTGCCAGAGAGAAAGAGAGAGAGAGAGAGGGCGATGGAGAGGAAGAGAATTTTCAGAGCCCCGTATACTCACACTGTACTGATTTTCACCCTTGAATAAGTGAGCTGCAAGGCTTGATAAATGAGTTTGGGAGAGAGTGTAAGAAATGGAATCTAAAGGCAAATGTAGGGAAGAGTAAAGTTATGGTCTTCGAGAGAAATGAAGTCACAAAATGTACATTGAAGATGGATGAGGAGGAAATGGAAAATGTGAGTGCATTTAAGTACTTGGGTAGTGTGATGAGTATGGATGGAAGTTTAGAGGGTGACGTGCTTGAAAGGGTACAACAAGGAAGAAAGGTTGCTGGTTTTTTGAAAACAGTGATAAGAAACAGGGAAGTGAGCATGGAGGTAAAAAAGCCGCTGCATGACAGTATTGTGATACAAAGTGTATCGGATGGAAGTGAAGCTTAGACCTTGTTGAAGAGACGCAAGTCAAGAGTGAGAGCAGTGAAAATGAGTTATTTGAGAGGAGCATGTGGAATCACATGGAGAGATAGACTGACAAATGAGTAAGTGAAGGAGCGCTGTGGTGTGGATTTGGATGTGATAGAAAGCGTTAGGAGAAATACACTGAGGTGGTTTGACCATATGGAGAGGATGGAGAGCGAGACTTCTGGGCCATGATAGCAGGCTGTGAAGCCTATGCCCAGAGTCGGACACATAAAAAAAAAGAGAAAAAAAAAGAGAGAGACCGACACGGAAAGCATGAGTGAGTTAGAGGGGGGGGGGAGAGAGGAGGAGACCAAGGATGAGATGGAGGATTGGAGTGGAGAGGTAAATGAGAGAGGGGGGTGTGAGCTGGGAGCAGGGCCATGAAATGGCAGTGGACAGGGCGACATGGAAGGGATTTGTTTGTGGACACCCCGTATGGGATTAAGGCATCTGGCAATAGATAAACTGTTAGGAAATATGAAATGTGGCCTCATCGGTGAATATTACCTTCTCTGCGTGACACTCCTTTCAGTTGACTCCAAAAGGAAGCTTGCAAACACTTAATGCTGCGATCTGTCATGTGGTTGTAAAGCTTCAACTAGCTGGATTTTGTATGGGTGAAAGCACAGCCTTTCCTGCAGAACTTTATGTATACTTCATTTAGGCACTTGTAATTTACCAGCAGCACGATGCACAGACTTTTGGAGTGACTCTTGAAAGCTATCAACAATATCCACTGACGCCCTGGGGGGTCCATTACGAGGTTGGTCTGCCACAGACTCTGTGTCCAGAAAATGATGATACCATCTATTAATGCGACTTGCTTCAGAAGGATCACGTCTGTACTCCCAATGGTAATTTATTTTCACTGTCGTCGCTGATTTTGACACAGCATACCGGATGGTATACCAGCCCTTTTATTTCATGGCTTCGATAATTTCATGCTACTGAGCAGGCCAAATCTGCAGGTCATCTGTTAGTAATTATGACCAATACCTCTCTGTAAGCAAAGCAACTTTCTTAACCCTAGAACACTGAACATGGGTATAATATACCCAAGAGCCATGACGTCATGTGCATTACGTGGTGTTACTGTGGAGGCAGGCAGCTGGTAACCTCAGTAGCTTCTGTCTGTCCTGAGCTTGACAGCTGTAGGTCATGTCACTCTGCTATGCACCCTGGAATTTTCTATAATCATGTGATATACCCAAGTTCAGTGTTGTGGCCACCTCTCTTCCCTACAGTTTGTGCATGGCCTGGGTACTGGTGACCCCCTGTGAGCAGAAGCAGCATACCTAGGAAGGGTTTGGGGAAGTTGTGTTGAAATTGATTGTGCCTTTCTTTTTTTGGGTGAATTTTTTCCAAAAACTTGTCAAACGTGTTTTTTTTCTTTTTTTCAAGATTTTTTTCCCTAAATTCTGTACGTACCTTATCTGTATGAGTTAAGAGTTAATATTAGGCTTAGTAATAGTAAGGTGCATTAACTTTAGTATGTTAATTGTTAATTTGAATAAATATGCATATTTACTATTTTTTTTTTCTGTTACAATGTCTGGTATAATACACCCACGTTTAGTGATTTTGTTACAAAAAAAAAATAAAACGTTCAGTACTCTAGAGTTTATAGTGTTTCAAATGCAGCAAACAAAAATGTCTGCGCGCGTGTGTGTGTGTGTGTGTGTGTGTGTGTGTTCTTACCTACCTAATTGTATCTTTACAGGAATGAGTCAAGCTCGTACTGTCCCGTGTCTTAAACCATATTTATCGTACATATCCTTAAATTTGTGAATTGTTTTGGCACACACTATTTCATTCGGTAGTGCATTCCACTGATCAATTGCTCTGTTTGGGAAACTGAATTTCCTTATGTCTTTATCACCTCTCTTCTTATGCAGTTTTTTGCTGTGTCCTCTTGCTGATGCTTCCCCATATGTTAAGTAATCATTTAGGTCTATTTTCTCCTTCCCTGACATGCATTTATATAGCATTATCATGTCACCTCTTTTCCTTCTTTCCTGTAGTGTTAGTAGATTTAGTTTATTTAGTCTTTCTTCGTAGCTTAGATCCCTTAAGCTTGGTACCCATCTTGTAGCGGTCCTTTGAACTTTTTCAATCTTGTCTATGTGTTTTTTGAGATGAGGACTCCAGACTACTGATGCATACTCCAGGGTTGGTCTGATGAATGATGTTATTATCCTTCTTAGCATGTCTTCATTTATGTATGTGAATGCTATTCTCATATTTGCAAGCAGTGTATACATGTTCCGTACCTTCTCACTGATGTGGTCAGCCGGAGATAGTCTGTTATTGATAATAACACCTAGGTCCTTCTCTCTTTCTGATGTGTGTAGGGTTTTATTTCTTAACGTATAATCCCAATCAGGTCTTTTTCCACTTTTACCAAACTTGATTACATGACACTTGTCCACATTGAATTCCATTTGCCACGTATTACTCCATTCATGAAGTTTATTTAATTCTTCTTGTAGCTCTTTACAAGAGTCTGTGTTAGTAATTCTCCCTTGTATTTTTGCATCATCTGCAATCAAATTTAGATAGGTTTCATTTCCGGTGTTACTGTCTGTATCATTTATATACACTAAAAACATGATTGGTGCCAGCACTGAACCCTGTGGTACTCCACTAGTCACTTCTTTCCATGATGAGTAGTTTCCTTAGTACTGTTCTCATTTCTCTTTTTATGAGAAAATCTTGCATCCAGCATAACAGTTTGCCTCGAATTCCTCCTTGATGGTACAGTTTCCATAATAGTCTTTGATGTGGTACTGTGTCAAATGCTTTCTTGAAATCTAAATAGATACTGTCCACCCATCCTTCTCTTTCCTGTTCTGTTACTCTGTCATAGTAGCTCAACAGATTAGTAACACTTGATTTTCCTTTTCTGAAACCAAACTGTCTTTCTGTTATCATATTGTGTTCTTCTAGATGATTTACCCAAGCTTTTCTTATAAGTTTTTCTAATACCTTGCTTACAACACTGGTCAGTGATACTGGTCGGTAGTTAAGTGGATTTTGTCAATTCCCTTTCTTGTATAAGGGGACAATATTTGCTTTCTTCCAAATATTAGGTAGTTTACCTTGACTCAAGGATTTCTTGAAAATTAAAAATAATGGTTTACTTAACTCCCTTGCACATTCTCGTAGCAGCCAACATGAAATTTCATCAAAACCATTTGCTTTTCCTCTGTCTAATTTACTTAACTCCTCCTTTATTACTTTTTCTGCTATTTGTATATCTGGTAGTATGTGTGGACATGCATGTTCCACATAGTCCCTCTCAAAATGTTTTTCTTTTGTAAAAACTGATTGGAAATTCTTATTTAGTGCTTCACAAATATTTTCTCTTGTGTATAGGTGATTCCCTCGTCCGTAATGGATTGTATTATATCTTTTACTTTGGTTTTGCTTCTGATGTAGCTGTGTGTGTGTGTGTGTGTGTGTGTGTGTGTGTGTGTGTGTGTGTGCGCTTGTTGTTTGTATTCTACAGTTCAGTAAATACCCAGTGAAACAGACAAAAATCTCCTATTTTTAAAGTAAGTTTCCTTCTGTAAACATATAAAACAAAAATCTAATAGCAGTTTAAAACTGAGGATATGTGTATGTGACGGGGGTGTGTTGTGAAGAGTGTGTTGGTGACACGTGGGAGGAGGAAGACTGGAGGCTTAAGGAAAAGTTGAAGACGGAGGGGACAGATGAGAAAACGGGGGGGGGGGGAAGAAGGTAGAAGTTGTGAGTTAAAGGCGATATAAGACCGAAGCTAAAATGAAAACTGCGGTAGTAAATAAATGAAGTTTAAGGAAGAGTAGGAGGCCACTGGAAAAGCTGAAGGACCACGAAGCAGAAGACACAAAGGGTGAGATGAAAAGAGAGGTTGAGACAGGAACGTGAAAACTTAGAGATTGATGGTAATTATGAAGCTGAAGAAAGGTTAACAGAAAAGTTGGAGGTTTAGCGAAAGGAGGTGTTGGAGGCCAACTTAGAAACTGAAAGTTTAGGGAGGAGACGGAAATGAAAATCGAGTGAAATGAAAGGACTGGAGGCTGAAAGGACTGGAGTGAACAGCTGAGTCATTAAAAGAATATAATGATATAAGAAGGTTTAAGGATGATGTGGGGGGAAGGTTGGTAACTGATGGAATAGGTGGAAAGAATACAGGAAAAGAAGTTCAGGTGGTCTGAGGGAATGGTAAGTGGTTAAGGCTGGGAGAGAGAAAAAGTTGAAGGCTCTTGAAAAAGAGATTGATGGCAACAATTAGAGACCGTTGAAACATTTACCCGGTAATGTATTAGAGAACGGCGGGAACTTACAATGGAAGAAGGAAAACGTCGAAAGATGATGAAATAGTTAAACATACTTGAGGAGTAGGAGAGAGTGTGAGATTTATAAGTAGAAGGTGTATGAATGAAAGAGAGGAAAAGACTAACATGAATAAATGGATGAGCAATTAGAAAATTGATGGAAAACATTAAGGGGAAGAAGCCATATGAAGTTTGTTGAAACATTCAAGGTGGTGAATGAGGAAACTTTGACAAATGAAGGAGAAAATATTTCATGGTTAAGGGAAAGGAGACAACTGAATGTTATGAAAGAGGAGGCGAAACTTGCAGAAGAGAAGAAGAAACTTGACGGTTAATGAAAAACTGGAGTCAGAAAGGAAGAAAATGTAATGAAGTGATAGACAAATTTTTCAGTTGAGACATAAAAGTAATGTCGAAGGAAAAGTTAAAGTTTGTGAGACAGACATGGTTGGAGAGTAACGAAAAACATACAAGCTGAAGGACAGGAAAAACGGGATTTTTTGAAACGTTGAGGGCTGAAAGAGATCAAAACAATCTAGAAGCTGATAAAACACAAGATAACTGGGGTACGGGAAGTGGATCGAAGTCGAATGACGAGGAGAGAGAGAGAGAGAGAGAGAGAGAGAGAGACTTAAGAGGATTAAGAAGATATCCAGTAAAAATGGCAGGAAGAAGTTGTAGGAAGAGAATTTTAGTCCAGGGAATTAAATATTATGAAAGTATATGGTGATTCGCAACTCTCTCTTCCCGGAATGATTTTAAAATCTTTATCAATAACTGACAAAATTAAGTTAATTAGAACATAATTTCTTCTCTTCAGCACAATTTAGCCACAGGTAAATCGGGTTTTGAAAATGGCCTCCTTCAGTAAAGTTCAACCTAATGTTCCAAACCAACGGATTTTCGGTGCACCTTATCCACTGCGATGACTTCGTTCTCTCTGTTGTTATTTTCATTTAGTTAATGAGGTATACAATTTTTATTTTCAACTCTTTTTTCATTTCGATGATACCACACCCAGGAAAAGGAAATCTTGAGCTTAACAAGGAAAACTGAGAAACGTTGTTGATTATCGTGTGCGGAATGATCACAGGATTTGACCAGTTGTCCCCTACAGCACGGTGCTGGTGAAAAAACAGCGGTTTATTTCTATCTTCTGTCCCTTTAACTTTAGTTGTCGAGATTTTTTTCAATACAATATGACTAACATAAACTGAAGCTTGAAGTATCAATTTCGCTTATATCAGGGCACTGATAACGGATATATTGGTGTTATACTGGGGGCTTAGAGCAGTAAAATACCGTGGAAAATATAAAAAAAAAAGAGGTGGGGGGGGACAGAAAAGGGGTAAAGTTATACATACGATGTGAGATATCAGAAGACTAAAGAGAAGCATAAACAATTTAAAAAAAAAAAAAAAAAAAAAAAGGAAGGGAAATGAGAGAAGATGCAGGGAAAAAAAACAGAGATGAATTGCGGGAGAATGAAACAAAACTAAGAGCTGACGTAGCGAAATGAGTGAAGATGTTGGAAAATGAAGAGGAAATATGGATGTACTGAGAGTAGATTCGGTAAAGAACATAACATCAATGAAAGGAAATGAGAGATGCGAGGATAATTAAGTGTATAAAGATAAGTGAGAGCATGGAGGGAAAACGAAAGTGTAAGAAAATTAGAAGAGATGCAAGGAAAATAAAAGGATATGAGGGATATCGCAGTAAAAAGGCGTGTAGATTGACGAAAATGGAGAACGAGGGAAAACTAATATAAATGAGAAATGCGGAAATGCGAAGAGAAATCAAGATAAATGAAAAAAAAAAAAAGATGCATAGAATTAAAGAGAATGAGAGGTTAAAAATGAAAATCAATGCAATGGAGAAATACGAGGGAAAATGAAAAGAAAAAAGAGGAAAGGACATATGATGATGAAAGATTAAAGATAAATGAGGAATGGAACAGGAAAAATGTGAGAATTAACAGCGAAGTAAGACGAGATGCAGGAAAAAAGTAAAGTAAAAAATGCAGAAATATAATGAGAAAGGAACGGGATGATGCATGAAACTGAGAAAAGAGGAGAATGGAAGATGATGCAGAAAAATGAAGGAAAATGAGAGAGGATGTATGACTACAAAAGTGAGGCGAGCGAAGATGCAGGAAAAATGAGGGAGACGAGGAAAGACTAAGGGAAATGATATTAGATGGAGATGCATTTATGGCAGATGAAATATGAAGGGAGATGAGACAAGTAGCAAAGAGAGGGTGAAAAAGAAAGACACGATGAAGGAATGTTAAGGAGAATGACAAAAAATGCGGGGAAACTATTGGAAAATAAAGAAAAGTGGAGAAAGATGGTGGTAAAATGCATTCTTCCTCGACAGACAGAGCGACTTCAGCAGCAACGACAAGATAAATAAAATCCTCCCTCGTTTTGCATTTCCCAGGACGACCCAGATACAGTTACTCTCATCCATTCTGGTCAGTGCATCTTATTCCTCTGGAAGCGATGGGGGAGTATCTTTCAAGGGAAATGAAGACGTTTGGTGTTATCTACAATGCATCGAAAAGCTATGTAGCTCATTTCTGGGTACATTGCACATGAAGATTCTCTCTCTCTCTCTCTCTCACTGATACACACACACACACACACACACACACATATATATATATATATATATATATATATATATATATATATATATATATATATATATATATATATACATATATATATATATATATGTATATATATATATATAAATCTCTCTCTCTCTCTCTCTCTCTATACATACATATCTATCTATCTATCTATCTATGTATATCTATATCTATCTATCTATCTATCTATATACATATATATATATATATATATATATATATATACATATATATATATATATATATATATATATATATATATATATATATACATATATATATATATATATATATATATATATATATATATATATATATATATATATATATATATATATATATATATCCCAATGGAACCCGGAGCTCCTGGGCGAGGCACTGCACTGGGAGGGTACTAAGCGTGCTGCCCTCCGCCTATCGGCTCATAGATGCGAAGCTCATAGGTCCCTACCCCGGGGTTCCATAGTTTATCAAGACTTGAAAATTCCCAGCTTTGTCCAATGCTCTGGATACTGGGCTCCAATGGGTTTTATATATATATATATATATATATATATATATATATATATATATATATATATATATATATATATATATATATATATATATATATATATATATATATATATATATACATATATATATATATACATATATATATATATATATATATATATATATATATATATATATATATATATATATATATATATATATATATAAACTTCACTTCATCCAGTTTTTATTACTCATTATATAAACTAAATTGTCAAAACATTACCAAATATATTTGTTTAGTTTATCGTTCCCCCCATGCTTCTTCAGAACCCAGTGTATTTGATTCCATATCCACTCAGTTGAGTAGCCTTAACCTTGCCCTTGGCACGGAAATAACCATTTTGGGTGATTTTAACATACATAATGTTGAATGGTTATTGCATTCTGCCCGGACTGACGACGCTGGTCTAGAGTGCGAGCTGTTTGCGGAATCGTTTAATCTCACCCAGTTGGTAAAGCAACCAACCAGAATACCTGATAATCCTGACCATAATGCCCATCTCTTAGATTTATTCTTGATGAAAAATCCAGATCAATACAGGATAGAGGTACTGTCACCACTTGGATCCTTTGACCACAATCTCATCAAAGCCTCATTAGTTAACCCTCCCACATCTCCCCGTTCTGAACCTGTCAGGGTGACACGATGGCACTTTGAAAGGGCAGACTGGGATGGATTTAGAAACTATCTTGCTGACATTCCATGGCAGTTTTTCTTCTCTTGTAATCCCAGTTCTACCCAGTCCCACATCTGTGACTTAATACTAGCTGGTATGGATTTATTCATACCAAGTCAACAGTTCACTAAAAAATCGAACTCTCCAAAATGGTTTGATGGCAACTGTGCCAGAGCAACAGCCCAAAAGTCATTAGCATATAACTCTTACTTAAAATCAAAAACATCTGAATCACTCTCCCAATTTAAAATTGCTAGAAATCATGCAAAAGCTGTATTAAATCTATCTAAATCAAAATTTCTTCAAAAGCAAGCATCAAAACTACTTAACAACCCTAATGACAATAGAATGTTTTGGTCAACTCTTAATTCTTTCAATAATAACTTTAACAAGTCATCTTCCATTCCCCCACTAAAATCTTCAGATGGCAACATTACAAATGACCCACGTGGGAAAGCAGATATCTTTGCCAGTACCTTTGCCAGAAACTCTACCATAGATTATACCAGCCAGAATGTCCCAGTACTGGAACTTGATTCTCCCGAAATTGCCCCACTTAAAATACAGACAAGATACGTTAAATCCATCCTAGACAATTTACCTACCAACAAAGCTCCAGGCCCAGATGGAATTCCGCCAATTGTTTTGAAAAAGTGTTCCCCTGAACTTGCCTCTGTCCTATCTAAATTATTCAGACTATTCATACGTACTTCTTTATTCCCAAATTCATGGAAAGAGCCAATATCCACCCAATTTCGAAGAAAGGAAGTTCGTCTGACCCCTCCGATTACAGACCAATAGCTGTCACATCTTCTCTTGGTAAGGTATTTGAAACTTTAATTAATAAGCACATTGTTAAACATCTTGAATCCAACAACTTAATTAGCGATAGACAATATGGTTTTCGCCACGAAAGATCCACCATTGACATACTCAATCTCTTAACTCATACCATCCATCAATCAATTGATCTTTTTGAAGAATCTCATGCAGAGTATGGCACCGTTCCCTGCTGTCCAAACTCCCTTGCTATGGACTAACGTCTTTTGTTCCTTTGATTTCTTCATATCTTAGTGACAGGAAAATAAGAGTAAAAGTAGATGATGTATATTCCAATTTCCACTCCATTAATGCCGGCATGCCGCAGGGATCAGTTCTGGCACGAACCCTATTTCTGGTTCATATTAATGATCTCTTATCTGTCACCCACAATCCCATTCACTCATATGCAGATGACTCAACATTACATAGTTCATTCACACTCAGACACCCATTTACAAAGTCTAATATCTCCACCTCTCAACTCAGCACAGCCATTTCCATAAATCAAGATCTATCTACGATCAGTGAATGGGGACAAACCAACCTTGTCTCTTTTAATGCTAGTAAAACTAAATATATACAGTTTACTAATAGACAGATATTGCCAGATTCTTACATTACCTTCAGTGCTACTAATATTCCCATCTCCAAAAGTATTGAAATTCTTGGCGTTTCACTTAGCAGTGCCCTCAGTTGGACCTCTCATGTCAGATCACTTGCTAAAACCGCTTCAAAGAAACTTGGATTATTGTACAGAGTCCGTAACTTCTTGCCGATGAGCAGCTAGCTATAATTTATAAGAGTCATGTGCGCTCTCAGCTTGAATATTGCTCACCCTTGTGGTGAGCTGTTAGAATCATTAACAACCCTGTCATTACATATAAACTACCTCCCCTGTATGTAAGAAGGAATGTTGCCTCCCTTGCATTATTTTACAGATATTTTTTTGGCAAACGGTCAGACGAAGTTGGGTCCATGGTGCCACCTCTCCATGCCTTCCCTCGTGCTACACGGCCATCTGGTAGCGCTCATGACTGGAATGTCACTCAGCCATATTGCAGAACTTCTGCTTATAAGAATTCTTTCATTTCCCGAACTGCATCTCTCCGGAATTCGCTTCCCCAGAGTTGTTTCCCTCCAAATTTCAACCCACAGCTGTTCAAGTCTAACTGTTACAGATATTTTATGAACGGAGGACACCAGTAATCTGGTGTATGGATTTTTTTTTTTTTTACTCATTTGTTTTTCCTTCCTCCGTTCTGTCATTTAATATATATATATATATATATATATATATAGATGTGTGTGTGTGTGTGTGTGTGTGTGTGTGTGTGTGTGTGTGTGTGTGTGTTTGTCCGACTCTGGGCATAGGCTTCACAGCCTGCTCCCAAAGCCCAGTAGTCCTCTTACATATCATACACCTCTACATGTCTCCACTTCAGCGCTAACACCCACCGTCCATATTGAGTATATGCAAAGGCTGTCTCATGCAGGACTGGTGTATTGGTATTAGGGGGGGTATTTTTACGACATATCGGCGGGTCTCCTGGTAGATCAGTAAAGCCTGCTATTATGAAAATCAAATCCTTAAACTCTCTCTCTCTCTCTCTCTCTCTCTCTCTCTCTGTATATATATATATATATATATATATATATATAGGGAGAGAGAGAGAGAGAGAGAGAGAATTAAACTGGGACGAGATGAAGAAAGCAATGAAGCAAAGAAGGAAAAATATTTAAAATAATGGAGGGGACAAAGAAAAAAAAAGATTACTTATGTAAGAAGAGAAGAAAACAGAACAACAGAGTGAGACAGGATGGTGGATAAGTAAACAGACGTATTATATAAAAACACAAAGGGTAATAGTTTTTCCCAATAGGTTATAATCTGCTTATGATTGAAAGTGATTTTGGAAAGAACTATGAAGGCAATAATGAAGGGTAAGAAAAGCAGAAAGAGAAAAGGAATCAGAAAGAGAAGAGCTAAAGAGAAAGGAAAAAGAGAAAAAAGAAATAAAAGAATAATAAGGAAATGAGATAATATCATAGGAAGGACATAAAATAAAAATATAACAAAGAAGAAAATGAAAAGAAAAAACAAGAAACAAGATAAGCATAAGAAGTATGAGGAAAGTAAGGAAAGTCAGGTGATAAGAGAAATGAGGAAAGTATGAAAAAGGAGGATGGAAGACGAAATGAAAAGGAAATAAGGGGGAAGTAATAATTAAGAACAATGTGAAGAAAGAAAAAAGATGAGAATAACGAAAAAAGAATAACAGAAGAAAAAATTGACAAAAAAATGGAGGGAAAGAGAAAAAGAACCCATCTCCCTGTCAATTAATAACAAGAGAATGGAAAAAATGTAGAAGAAACAAAAAATATGTAAGGTGAAAAGTAAAAAAAAAAAATGAAGAGGAGGAAATACGTAAGTTTAAAGAACAGAAAAAAATTAAAAATAAACGAAATCGATGAGAGGCAGAGAAGAAAAGAAAGGAAGAAGAAAAGGATGGAAGCAAAGAAGGAAAAATATTTAGATGGGGATAAGGCGATAGATGATTTATGTAAAAAGAGATGAAAAGGTGAAAAAAATAAAGAACTGACAATTTTAGAAAATGGAAGTGAAGAAGAATCTGAAGATAGGACGAGATGAAGTAAAAGAAAAAAGAAGAGTAACAGAAGAGGAGGCAGGGATATGAAAAAAAAAAAAAAAAAAAAGAATGTTAAGAAGTAAAATGCAATGACTGGAGGAAATGAAGTATGGAAGAAATAATGAAAAACCAGAAAGAAATGAAATTGAGAAGTTGGAAAGTAATAATAAAAAGTAATAAAAAGTATGGCTCATTTCCGCCGAGACTGGCCCCATTCTCTGTAGCACAAACTCGGCCCACCACCACCACCATCGTCATTACCAACCAACACACGCTCCCGCAACAAACACAATTACCACATCGTAGAACAGCCTCCACTCCCATCCCATCGCCACTACCACCACCACTATCACACAACTACCAATAGTTCCTCAATTTGGGGACTACAGTTGCCTCATTTACCACACGCTGGAGACATTTCTTCCATACTCGAGGCTATTGCCATTACCTTGCCCACAAATATCGCAATATACCATCGTTCCTTCGACACCTGGGACCACAACGATTGTTGTCTCGTTAAAACTTTACTCAGCTGCCACGATCTACCAACATTCCTTCATTACCAAGGAAAACAACTACCACTCTTCCCACCTCTTACGACCTTCTTCTTCAACTTCCAAAACCACACCAACAATTCTTCGTAACTAAGGGCCGTAACTACCAAAGCTGCTGAAAACCATCAACATTTCCTCAGTAATACGGGACCAGACAAGAGCAGGTACATCTCTTAAAACATTCTCCTACAGCGAAGACAATGTACCAACATCCTTCGATCCCGGAACTAAAAATACCATAGCCTGTCATGCAACAAGGTATCACCACACACCTCTACATCATCATAATTATCAGGTATTAGACCCTACTCATTCAACTATCATTGCTTACCAACATTTTCTACGTACCGAGGACTATAGATACCACAGTCTACTAACTTTGCTCAGAACTCTGTCTCTTTCTATGCCATTCCTCAATAACTATCAGTCTCCAACTTTCTTTAACACCGAGGACCAAAGCATCTCTTCATTATCGTGGGTTGCAACGATCATTTGTCATACTCTACAACCATTTGAACACCAAAGTCCGCAATCACCACAATCACCACAGTCTATCATCATTTCAACACAGAAAATAATAAGTACCACACCCACTATAGTTTCATCAAGACCAAGGACCATAACAATGACAATTTAGCAGCATTTCAATGGCGAGTACCACATCTATCATTTGCTTATCACAATCCTTCACTGTTAACAGCCGGATTTTTCTTCATCAACTATCACAGTTACCACAGTCTACAGTTAATTTAACACCGACTCCACACATCACACTTAAAGTATTCTCTCACAAATGCCACAGTCCGTGAATCTTTACAGAGTCTACACAACTGTTCCACAAAGAGCCAAAACTACCAATCTACCATATTTTTTTCCATCACCAATGGCCAAAACCATCAGTGTCACCTTTAAATAATACTGTAGAAGTGTTCGTGGGCCCTTTGGGCCCCTCGCACTTGCTCCTGCGGAGGGCTCTCACGTTTATGTGCTGTTCTAATGTAACGTTGTCACTTGGATTTTTTGCAGCTAACCAATTGATTGTGTTATTTGCAGCTTCTGGAATGGAACCCAAGTTGTTTGAACGCAAGTCTGAAGTGCACACACAAACACACGGCTACCTCTACAGTTTATTTTAGTTCTACCTCTGGGCGAAAAATTCTACAAAAGTCCTATGCCAGGCTTCGGGAGCAGCGTTTTTTTGGTCAAAATGTGATCACTCATTAACCCGCCTTGTCCCGACCGATTTTCCACCACTGACTCCCCCCAATCCCGACCAATTTTGGAATGTTATTTTTGGCTCAAACCTCCGCTTTTGGTGAGAAACATCGAAAATTCATTGAGAAATCACTCACCTGAGGTTTAAAATACTGGAAACAGGTAGCAATGCCCCTTATCTTACTGGGTTTTCTATCAGGCTGGCTCCAAAGAAAACGAGTTCTATGGGAGAGTAACTATTCCACACCACTCATAAATGGTATTTATTTATTTATTTGGTACGAATTTACATGTAGTATGAGAGTATATTGGTTTTCACACAGTAATATAGGCAATATAAGCGTTGTTTCACTCACCAAACATGTCAACATACCTGACCTTTTTTGGCGACATTACCTGATCATCATTTCTGACTGTTTTTTCCTCTAATGCTACGTAAACTTTGTCCTCCACATTGTCATTGATTTGGGAATCACTCTGGTCTTGAACTTTGTACTGTGGCATGACATGTCTTTACTGGCCAGGTCACTGGTAACAGATGAATTGCCGAGACATTGGTGTGCGGGAGGGGGAGGTCTTGTGAGGTAAGGCATTGTCCCTGCCTGGCATCTTGTAGAGGAAGGTGTCCCGTGTATATGTAACAAAAATCACCCACGATATTTGAAAAATGTGCAAATGACGGCCCTTGGAATTGCGGTGCATTTATATACGTCAACGGGAGTTACAGTGACACAACGTTTGGACATATATATACGTCAACGGGACACGGCGGGTTAAAAATAGTAAAAGTTTTTCAATTGTGATGGGACCAAGTTTTTTCACATCAGTGATTTTTTTGTGATTTTTGTGCCAATTTTGGTGTGATTTGAATGTGTAGTTTTGGCTGCCCAAAATACACACAGACACATACAGACACACGGCTAGTGCTATAGTATATTAGAAGTATCCGTCACCTTTTCTCTCGAGGTCTACCATGTCTATTAATGGATTACCATGATACCCTTTTTATTGAAGAAGTGTATTTTGTTGTAGGTGTGCGATTTATTTGTTCTATGTGTGTGCATTTTCTTGCAAATTGTATTCCATGTGTGTATCTGTTACAGGTGTGTATTTTTTTTTTAGACATGCTTTTATTAGATGCATCTACTGTTAGTATTCATATACAACGTTCGCTACAGGGATTAATCTATTACAGGTGTGCATCTTTTGCAGGTGCGTGTCTGTTACGTGTCTATACACCCCTAATGGCCACAGTTATGGACTGATTTTGATGACTGAGGTATTAAATGATTCCTTCCCATGTAATGGTGGGTCGTCGTCAGAGTGGTCAACAAGCTCAGAGAACCCTTATGTTACAATGATCAAAACCGTTTTCATGGCAAGAGTTTTGGAGTAATGTTGATATCACTGTCAGTGGTGTTCAGAACGCAGTAATTTATGCCATCAATACTATTTTGTTACAGCCAACTGGAAACCGGCACACTGAATAGAAAAAAAAAAAAATCAGCACCTGTGTCGCTAACTCATCGGGTGGTGTCGGAAGGTGGTGAGGCAGGTAGGGAAGCAGGTAGTTCGGTAGAGAGGGAGGGAGGGAGGAAAAAATGTGGATGGGGTAGTTGGAAGGTCGGTAAGCAGGAAGGAAGGTAGTCAAGGAAGCTGGTAGGTACGGAGGATGGCAGGGAGGTATGGACATAGGTCAGCTGCAGGGAGGTAGGTCGAGATGTTGGTAGGGAGTGAGGTACTGTAGCTAGGCAGGGCAACAGGCAGGGAGTCGGGTGGGTAGACATGGATAGGTACGTAGGCAGGAAGGAAGGTAAAGAGAAACGAATGTAAGGAAGTAGCCTGTGAAATAGGTAGGAAGGCAGGCCAGTAGGTAGGTAGAGGTAGGCAGGGAGGTAAGTATGTGGGCAGAGAATAAGTAGGCAAGCAAGTAAATAGGTAGAGAGGTAAGCAGGAAGGTAAGTAGGCAGGTAGGCTAGGTATATAGGAGGGAAGATAGGCAGTTAGGTAGGTAGAGAGACAGGTAACCAGGTAGGCAAGGAGGTGTGGATAATTCAAAAGCAAGTAGGTAGCAGACTTGAGGGGAGGTAGTTAGGGAGTCTGGTAGGTAGGTACGTAGGTAGGTAGGCATGGGGATAGGCAGGGAAGTGAGTAAAGAAGTAGTCAAGGAGGTACGTAGGCAGGGAAGTGGTAGGTAGGAAAGAGGGTAGGCAGGGAGGTACTGAAGGTAGGAAAGTGCATGTAAGTAGGCTGACGACAGGTAAGTAGTCTGTAGCACCAGTCGAGCAGGGCAGTACTTCCAAGGTGGATGGGAAGCAGATGACAGGAAGAGCTGGAGTTCCTGTTTCATCAGCCCTCAGAACTAGTTCCTGAGCATCCTATTTTGCTGAACTTTTTCAGGGTTTGAGTAACACAGAGAGTAGGCCAGCATGCTCTCTAATACAAGTTTCTCTAAATGTCAACACCAAACTACATGCACATTACACACTACATTTCCTTTTCAGAATTTAAAAAACAAAGAAAAAAAACAAAGAAAAAAAAACCTGGAGAACATCAATGCCCCCACCATCCGCCCCTCTCCTGATGACGACTCAGCGAGTTGCCTGGAACCACTGTCTGACTCACTTCTTCATTTCTGCAACATTCGCAGCCTTTCCTCAAACTTTTTCTTTATTGAGCACCACCTCTCCTCCTCTAAACCTCTCCTTCTCTTCTTAACTGAGACTCAGCTATACAACTGATAGCAAACACTTTTCTGTATCCTCCTACTTTCTCTAATCTTTTCAAAGCCAAAGGTGGCTTGCACTCATATTCTTGAACTCGATTCTTCTGAATTCTCTACTCTCTGGCTTCAGTTTCCTGTCATTCTCTGACTAAATATATCTGTGCTGTTTACTTATCCCCTAATTCTACTGACTGTGAATTTTTTTTTTGTCTATCTTACATTTACGATAGAACACATCCTATCCGTTTCTCAATTCTCTGAAATCTCCATTCTAGGAGATTTCAGTGCTCACCACCACCTTTGAATCTCCTCCCCCTTCACTGATCCACCTGGTGAACAAGCCTACATCTTTTCTATCCTTAATAACATAGTGCAGCTTGTATAGCACCCTACCCGTGTGCCTGACCACCTTGGAGAGAGTTCCAACATACTTAACCTCTTCCTTACAACTAATCCTTCTGCTTAAACTGTCACTCTTTCCTCTCCATTGCGCTCCTCTGATCACACCCTTTTTACCTTAACCTGTCCTATCACTCCAGTATGGCCTGTGGACACTCCAAACGTCGGTTGTGGCACTTTGGAGCTGCGGATTGGGAGGCACTCAGGCAGTACTTCTTTGATTTTCCCTGGATTGATTACTGCTTCCATGGCCGGGAGCCATCTGAGTGTACCTATAGCATTACAGAGGTTATTCTCGTGGGCATGGAAGCATACATCCTTTACTCATATCCTTTGGTTAATGCAAGAAAACCTTGGTTTAATCATGCTTGTTCTAAAGCTGTCCACAATAAGGAGAAGGCCTACAAAAGGTATCAGAGCCAGCCCACCCCTGAATCACAACTTTTTTACGTTTCTGCCCGGAATTATGCTAAGTCTATTCTTCTCCTGTTAAAAATTATTTCATCCATACTAAATGCTCTCAACTCTCCAACTCGAATTCTTTCAACTCCTTCTGGCACCTTGCCAAAAACCTTTCTAACAATTATACCTCATCATCCTTCCCACCTCTTTTCCACTGTCATAGCTCTGTAGCTATTTATTCTACTGATAAAGCAGATTTCTATGATCAGGCTTTCTCCTCCACTTCCACCTTAGAGGTTTCCGGTGCTTTTCCTCCATCACTTCCCCCTTCTGACTTCGTTATGGCTGACATTAAAATTTCTTCAGCTGATGTATTTCCTGCCATCACTGGCCACAATACTAACAAGGCATATGGGCCTGATGTCCTCAAGAACTGTGCTTCTGTGCATACATCCTGCCTAGGTAAACTCTTTCACCTTTGTCTATCAACTTGTACCTTTCCTTCTTGCTGGAAGTTTACTTTCACTGAGCCAGTCCCAAAGAAGGGTGACCACTCCCAACCCTCAAACTCTCGCCCAGTCGCTTAAACAGCCTGTGTCTCAAAAGTTTTCGAGTCATAACAGAAAAATTTTAAAGCAGCTTTCCTATCACAACCTTCCATCAGGGATGCTCCACTGGCGATCTTCTCACCTACCATTCAGACTCCTGGTCATCCTTCTTTCGGGACTTTGGCGAAAGCTTTGCCATTGCACTTGACATCTCAAAGGCTTTCGATCGAGTCTGGCATAAATCTTTATTTTCCAAACTGCCCTATTACGGTTCCTATCCTTCTATCTGCGCCTTCATCTATAGCTTCCTTTCTGGTCGTTCTATAGCTGCTGTTGTAGACGGCCACTGTTCTTCTCCTAAATCTATTAACAGTGGTGTTCCTCAGGGCTCTTTCCTATCACGAACTCTCTTCCTTTTATTCATCAATGACCTTCTAAGCTGTACTTCTAATCCTATCCACTCATACGCTGATGATTCCTCCCTTCACCTTTCCATTCGGTTCATGAAACGTCCACTTCGACAGTTACTTCAACAAAGAAGGGATGAGGCTATGGCACACCTTATGTCTGACTTGGCTCGTATCTCTGACTGGGGTAAAAAATTATCTTGTTGATTTTAATGCATCAAAGACTCAGTTCTTACACCTATCAACCCGACAAAATCTTCCACAGGAGTACCCACTAATGTTTGATAATTTCTCGGGACTTATCTTGGAAAAGTCGTATTATATCTCTTGTAAAATCTACTTCTAGGAGATTTGGTGTGCTAAGCCGACTCTGTACCTTCTTTATCCTACACAGTTGTTGACTTTATGCGCTGGTTTTATTCTCCCCTGTGTAGAGTAAAACTCTGTATGTGGGGAGGCTCCCCACATACAGCTCGTCTCAATAGGATGTAGTCAGAGGTTTTTCTTCTCATTTACTCTCCTTCTCTTACGGACTCCCTTCAACCTTTGTCCCTTCACTGCACTATTTCATCTTTATCTCTTTTCTATCGCATCTTCATTGGTTACTGCTTCTCTGAATCGTCTGATTGCATTCCTCCACCTCTACAACGGCCGTTTAGCAACAAACTCTCATCCCTTTTCTGTTCAGCACTCTAATGCAAGAGTTAACCGTTATTCCCAGTCCTTCCTGTATGCAACGGGTCAACTCTGGAACTGTCTCCTTCTGTATATTTCCTACTTCCTATGATCTTCAGTCTTTCAAACGCAGTGTGTCCAGGCATCTCGAAATGAACGGATCTTGAATTTGGTTCTCTTTTGTATTATTTTTATATTTTCTTGGAAGGAGTGGTTTCTGATACAAGAAGACGCAGTTAGTATATCCTTTATGGGTGAGCATCTGTTACAGGTGTGAATCCATTTGAGGCACGTCTTGCAAGTTTATCATCTGTTGCAGACGTGTATCTTTTACATACTGTATGTGTATCTTTTCCAAATGTTTATCTTCTAATTGCGTGTATCTGCTACAGGTATATCTTTTTACACGTGTGTATTTATTTGTATGTGTACTGTAACGTCGCCAGTGACACCCTGAACTACTGACCTACTACTGAGGCGGACACAACAATGATACGGTCCTATGCTGTTATTTCATGGACTTCTCAGCACTGCGGCGCTACCCATATAGTGAGGCAAAGGCGTAGGGGCAGGTAAGGGAGGCAGAGAATGATAGAATGACCAAGGAGAAACAAGAGAGCCTGTGAAACGTAAGGGGAGGTAGAGAGAACTAAAGAGACTGGGGGAATAAATGGGCTTTGGAGAAAGGGGAGACTGGGGAGAGGTAGAGGGAAACGGAAGCTGAAACATGGTTAACACAGGGAAGGAAGGGAGGCAGTAAGTGAAGTGAGATTATCTTATATGATCGAATTCTTCAGTCTTCATTAAGTGTCTGAGTCATGATCGATATGATAAGTATCCGGGGCTTTTGTAATAATGTCTCAAGATTACTCAGTGAGTTACAAGCCAAATGGTTTCCAGTAGCCTACTTCAGGAAACCATTTTCAGCTGTGGGTGGCAACCATTTAACCAAATGTTGGGGTGACGTGGAGTCTGCGGTGCCCCTGTTAACTGGTTAGAGATACCCAAATGTGGCGTCCACCCAGAAAACAAATGTCCACATTAATCGCTGTGACTCGCTCTGGCGAGGCACTGTCAGCCACTTGATTCTCTGCCCGGTAGTATCCTGCAGGGATAGATGCTTGCCTGCGTTTGATGGGTCTGCTTGATCAGCACAACAGAGGTAGCACAGGTGTCACGAAAATAACAATACCATACGGTACTACACTACCTAAACAATGAGAGGAAACACAGAGAGGTAGTGAAGAGCGAATCTATGTCGTTTAAGCATCTCCCCTACTACAGTTGTTTCATGTAAATACACTATAGTTCAGGTATCTCACTTCCTTTGCCACTTAATTTGAGCCCTCATTTTATATAACTATATGTTATCGTATTGCATTCACTCTGCTAGGATTTTTGTTCATAGTATTTTTTCTCTCTCCATTGTTGTGTCAGTTATATTAAAAAAAAAAAAAAGATCCCATGTAAGTTACAACATAAAACAGCAACAAACAGTGAAACTAATTAGAGGCGAATTTCTTCAGTAACATACCCGGTGATATCAAGGTGCATGCAGAGTGTATCGCTAAAGAATTGATGACGAGAAATTTTTAAAAATCCCCAGAGTTCCCGCCTATACGACCCGGAGCTGTGCAAAGTAAGTCGTTGAGGAAGAGTTGTGACGAAACCAGTATTTTTTTTTCCCCAACGTGGAAGTGAGAGGAATTTGCAACCTGTTACTGAACAGGAGAAAATTCGATGAGATTATAATAAACGAAACGAACCCCACTACACTACACTCTTGTGATAAAGCGTCGATTTCCTTGAAGACGAGTGGACATACCACTCATTATGTGAACATTACCTTCAGTGCTACTAATACTCCTATCTCCAAAAGTATTGACATTCTCGATGTTTCACTTAACAATGCTCTCAGCTGACCTCTCATGTCACATCACTTGCTAAAACCGCCTCAGAGAAACTTGGTATATTGTGCAGAGTCCGTAACTTCTTCACTGACGAGCAGTTAGCTAGAATTTATATGAGTCATGTGCACTCCCAGCTGGAATATTGATCACCTATGTGGAATGGATGTGGAGAGGTTGCACTAAAACACCTAGACAAAATTAAGCACAAGGCTGTTGGAATTATTAATAACCCTGCCAATATAAATAAACTACCTCCTTTACAAGTAAGAAGGAATATTGCATCCCTTGCATTGATTTACAGATATTTTATGGCAAATGCTCAGACGAAGTTGCGTCAACTGTGCTACCTCTTCATGCCTTCCCTCGTGCTACACGGGCATCTGGTAGCGCTCATGACTGGAATGTCACACAGCCATATTACAAAACTTCTGCCTATCAGAATTCTTTTATTCCCCGGACTGCATCTCTCTGGAACTCTCTTCCCAGGAGTTCTTTCCCCCCAAACTTCAACCTACAGCTGTTCAAATGTTACAGATATTTTATGAATGGAGGACGCCAGTTATCTAGTGTATGGATTGTTTTTTTTTTCTTTTGTTCATTTGTTTTTCCTTCCTCAGGTCTGTTATTTAAAAAAAAAAAAAAAATTAAATGAGCATATAACCTGCTGTTATGTAGTTTTATTCTTTATCAGTATAACATATTCCCTTACGTATGTACATGAAGTTAGGAAAATACTTTCCTTTGTTAACCAGAGTTCTTTTATTATTAGTGTTAACATTACCACCACCACCACCACCTCAAAACGATCAAACTGGTCGCACCCAAGGTCCCTCATACAGTAATTTGAGACCAAAGTACAGTATATCAAGATTTACATTAAACCCGCGTCGTCTTACCAGTAATTCCATGTGATGTTACTTTTGCCTTCTTTTGCCTTGTTCCATTTTTCTTCTTACTGAATAACTCCTTACTTCTGTCTCATCTGAATACTTACTTTTTCTCACAATCATGTCTGCCTTGCGTCCGCGTTCTCTGACTCAGTCAGTGTTTTCTTTTGTGCCTACTTCTCGTCTTTGCCTTATTTATCTTTTTGTTAGTCTTACCAGTAGGCTGACTCTGGTATATCTGCCCTGCCCTGTAATCTTTCCGTGCAGCCCGAAACTTTCAGTCTATCACGCCCATCTCGGTCATGTTCAGATTTCTTAGCACTTCTTTTTCAGTGTACCAATACTACTCTCAGTGTCTCGTGTTCCTGTCCATTTAATTTATGCTAATGATTCTTATTGCGTTATCTCTAGTGTTCCTGTCCACTTCGTTCATGCTATTGATTGGAAATGTTATTAAAGGTGACCCTGTCACTTTCTAGCCTACTGATCGTTATTATACTGTTTGTTCTCACACCTACGAAATTCATTAATCTGTTGTTATGATTGTTTCATTTGCAGCATTTTTATTACTGTCTGTGTTGTTCATTGCTGTGTTAGACGAATGTAGAAAGACTGCATGAAATTAGAGTTACGACGAGAATCGTACTACCACCAGAGGACGTTCAACCTGGTCGTATCCAGTGACACTCAGTGTGACTACTTGAAATGAAGAGAACCTGTAACATGATACTGGAGAGGTAAAGATTGCGTCAGGTGGAGGCTATTATGTGATATGATGACAAAGGAAAGGGGCACAAATCAAAGGAAAGGGCCAAAACTATATATATATATATACGGTATATATATATATATATATATATATATATATATATATATATATATATATATATATATATATATATATATATATATATATTTATTTATTTATTTATTCAAAGGTCTTGCCGTACTACCTCCTGTGCTGAGGCGCAGGGTGCCATCGAAAGGTAGTAGGCACCGTCTCGTCAAATCTGAAACCGGGACATTAAACAAACTGAAATCACTAAAGAACTACAGATACAATGTAAGAAGCCTCGATGAAGAATACAAACTTGATACCTTAATGACTGAAATTGAAAACATTAGTTGGGATGTTGTAGATGTGATGAGATCCACAAGAAAGAAAAATAATTAGTTGAGCCCCAAGACAGCAACCACCTAGTTTACCTCAGAGGAAGGCAAAATGGATGAGATGGTGGAGTAGGATATCCATTCTGATCGTTCTGTGGCTGCTGTTGTAAACGGCCACAGTTCTTCTCCTAGAGCTATCAATGGTGGTGTTCATCTGTCCTATCACCAACTCACTTCTTTTTATTCATCAATGACCATCTAAGCTGTACATCTAACCCTATCCACTCATATGCTGATGACTAGACCCTTCACCTTTCCATTCGTTTCCCGCAGCGTCCACCTCAGCAGTTACTTCAGGAAACAAGGGATGAAGCTATGGCACACTTGATTTCTGACTTGGTTCATATCTCTGATTGGAGTAAAAGTAATCTTGTTTTTAATGCATAAAAAACTCAGTTCTTACATCTATCAATCCGAAAACGTCTTTTTAATAGTATCCAGCTTAATCCTGCACCATCTTTAAATATACTTGGGGTTTCATTCTCTCAGGATTTTCTTGAAAAGGACATATTACGTCTTTTGTAAAATCTGCTTCCAAAAGATTAGGTGTGCCAAGTTGTTTGCATGCTTTCTTTACCCCAGCACAGTTGTTGACCTTATACACGGGTTTTATTCGCCTCTGTGTAGAGTACAACTCTCATGTGTGGGGAGGCTCCTCATATACAGCTCTTCTTAAAATGGTAGAGTCAAAGGGTTTTCGTCTCATTAACTCTCCTCCTCTTACTGGTTCCCTTCAACCTCTGTCTCTTCACCGCACTGATGCATCTTTATCTCTTTTCTATCGCTACTTCAATGGTCGCTGCTCCTCTGAACAGTCTGCCTGCATCCCTCCACCACTAGGACAGGCACGTAACACCCGTCTAGCAACAAACTCTCATCCCTTTTCTGTCCAACTCTCTGATGCACAAGTTAACCGTTACTCCAAGGCCTTCATACGTGTAACCGGTCAATTCTGGAACTGTCTTCCTTTGTCTCTATATCCAACTGCCTATGATCTCCAGTCTTTCAATCGCAGTGTGTCCAGGTATCTCGAAATGTACGGATCTTGAATTTGGCTAGCTGTTATCTTTTTTATTTATTTATTTAATTTATTATTATAATTTTTTTTTGAGGGACCAATTTACGGGCTCCTGACCTTTGGTTCCTTCTTCCTTGCATAAAAAAAAAAAAAGTTAACAGAAATCTTGCAAAGAACTTTGTTAAATTCAAAGGTGTATCTGACAAAGTAGTCTACCTATCTATCTGTTGCCAGACGCCTTAATCCCGTAAGGGGTGTCCAGTAACAAATCGCCTCCATATCGCCCTTTACCTCCGCCATTTCGCAGCCCTCCCCCAAGCTCACACCCACTTCTCTCATATCTCTCCACTCCATCCCTATATATCATAATCAGCCTCCCCCTTTCTTCCCCCCCCCCTCCTCTTCACCTCACTCGCACACATTCTCTTCGTTAGTCTCTCGTTTTCCATCAGCTCCACATGGCAAAATCACTTCATTGTAAATCTCCTAACGTTTGCTGTCACATCCACATTCACATCAAAATGTTCCTTCACTTCCACAATTGTCAGTCTTTCTCGCCACGCAACTCCACATACTTCTCTCAAATACCTCATTTCCACTGCTCTCACTTCCGACCTGTGTTCTTCCAACAAGGTTCAAGCTTCGATTCCATACGTTGTTGATATCACAGTACTATCATGCGGCGACTTTGTAGAGCAGTGTGGAATGCAATTAGACTAGGCAAAAGATACTTCCTGAAAGTACTATAGGTATATGCACCGACTTCTCAAAGCTCAGATGGATCAATAGAATCATTCTGTGACGACATCTCGCAGCTTATGGGAGAAAATACCAAATATACTATACTCATGGAAGACTTCAATGTAAAAGCTGACAATTAAAAAAATGGAGAAACACTGTATTGGAAACTTTGGATTGGGAGAAAGGAATGACAGGAGTGAAATAGTGGTAAATTTTGCTGAAATATATGTAACATGAGAATAATGACCACATTCTTTCACGAAAGAACTGGGAGAAAATGGACCTGGAGAAGATCAAATGTAGGAATAAAGAATGAAGCCAACTTAATTATACCAGATTAGGATAAGACGATTATAAATGTCAAAGATACTAACAAAGTAAATATGGGAAGTGATCATAGAATGGTGGGCTGCACAGCCAGTATCAAATTTAGAGGTGAAAGAGTCTGATTTAAAAAAAAAAAAAAAGGCCACCAAAAGTAAGCGAAAACAAAGCTGCCATTCATGTTACGTTGAGTGTGACATTGATAAGTTGAATGAAAGACTAAAAAACGTGCTGAAAGAAATAGTGGAAGTGGAAGGGAAAGCTAATACAACGAAAACCAAGAATAATTCAAAAATGACCCTTGAGCTTATGAAAAGGAAATAAAGGAGATGAAAGAAAAAACAAGAAAGATGAAGTAGAAGGGAAGGAATTAAAAAAGCTTATCAACAAGAGGCAAAGAGAGAGAGAGAGATGCGGGGGGGGGATAAACATGGATTAGATGAAAGAAACCATCACAATATATATATATATATATATATATATATATATATATATATCCCAATGGAGCCCAGTGTCCAGAGTATTGGACAGAACTAGGATTTTTCAAGTCTTTATCAAGTACGGAACCCCCGGGTAGGGACCTATGAGCTTCGTGACTATGAGCCGATAGGCGGAGGGCGGTACGCTTAGTGCCCTCCCAGTGCCATGCCTCGCCCAGCTTCCCTGGGATCCAATGGGATATCTTTCTATGTATGTATGTATGTATGTATCTCTATCTATCTATCTATCTATCTATCTATCGATAGATAGATAGATAGATAGATAGATAGATAGATATTCCAGGGGTACCCGGCGTTGCTGGGCCAAACTCTAATCCTATTTGTTCTAGTTCAATCTTTCAACTCCAGATGGACCATGTACCTCCCATGCTTTTGAAGAGGGATTATAAAGAGGTCCAGGGACTTTCTATTTCAGCTTTCGCAGACTACTGCACAGTATTTGTACGCACTTGTTTACTAGTACTGGTGACCTCAAATGATCTCGATCAACCTCACATAACTTATGTCCGAACTGGAGGTCAGGTGCGTCTCCATACCAGACTGGGCTGCGTGTCCAGACGTTCGAGTGTGTATTACCGGTGACCTCAGATGACCTCCAAATGATGACCTCAAAATATCTAGTAGGTCAACCACACATAGCCTGTGTCTGAACTGGAGGTCATGCTAGTCTCCATGCCAGAAAATGGGCTGCTGGGTCCAGTAATTCTTTTTTTTTATGCGAGGAAGAAGGAACCAAGGGCAACGAGCCTGCAATTGTTTTTCCTTCCAAGAGAAAAACAAAATACATGAGAGAGCCAGATTCAAGATCCGATCATTTTGAGATGCCTGGACACACTGCGTTTGAAGGACTGGAGATCATAGAAAGCAGGAAATACAGACAGAGAGAGACAGTTCCAGAGTTGACCTGTTGCATAAATGAAGGTCTGGGAGTAACGGTTAATTCTTGCATTAGACAGTTGGACAGAAAAAGGATGAGAGTTTGCTGCTAGACAGGTGCTACACACCCTCTGTAGAGGTGGAGGAATGCATGCAGACAGTTCAGAGGAGCAGTGACCATTGAAGTAGCGATAGAAAAGAGATAAAGATGCAATAGTGCGACGAAGAGACAGAGGTTGAAGGAAGTCAGTATGAGGAGGAGAATTAATGAAAAGAAAAGCCTTTGACTGCACTCTATTGAGAAGAGCTGTATGTGGGGAGCCTCCCCACACATGAGAGTTGTACTCCACACAGGGGCGGATAAACTCCTGTATAGAGTCAACAATTGTGCGGGGGTAAAGAAGGAATGGAGTCGGCTTAGCACACCTAATCTCTTGGAAGCAGATTTTACAAGAGATGTAATATGATCTTTCCAAGATAAATCCCAAGTAAATGAAACTCCAAACATGTTCAAGGATGATGCAGGATTAAGCTGAATATTATTAAATATTAGTGGGTATATCTGTGAAAGATTTTGTCGAGTTGATAGGTGTAAAAACTGAGTCTTTGATGCATTAAAAACAATCAGATTATTTTTACCCCAGTCAGAGATACGAGCCAAGTCAGACATTAGGTGTGCCATAGCCTCATCACTAGTTTGTTGAAGCAACTGCTGAGATGGATGTTGCGGGAACCGAATGGAAAGGTGAAGGGTGGAGTCATCAGCATAAGAGTGGATAGGGTTAAATGCACAGATTAGAAGGTCATTGATGAATAAAAGAAAGAGAGTTGGTGATAAGACAGTGCCCTGAGGAACACCACTGTTGATAGATCTAGGAGAAGAACGATGGCTGTCTACAACAGCAGCTATATGTACCCATACTATGTTGTACCCATACTATGTACACCTAAAACCTATGTATATATGTATATGTAACCAGTACCATTGATGAAATCGGCACGCTTCTCTAAACTCGGAGCCATCCACACCACATAAACGAATATCCAGTGGCTCAAGAATGCCGACCCTTTTACCTGGTCCCCTAATGCTGTTTAAGGAGCTTTCAGATATGAAATTTACCATAGACCCTGTATCCATGAAAAACGAGGTTTGTAAGTCTTCACTGCGCCCTAGAATGACTAAGCCTGAAGAAGTGATAGGCCCTACCTGGCGGATGGGGAGTTGGTCTTCTGTAGTTACATGATATAGGTCCGATGCGAGCGCTCCCCTTCCCCCGACTGGCGACTGTTTAGGAAACGACACTCCTCAGTTGTGTGAGTCGTACTGGTCTTATGATATTTGCACTTGGGGCGACACGTCTGTGATGGCATACGCTGGCGACACTGTGAGGGATGACGTCGGTATTCGAGGTCGCAACTGAATGCTCAATGTCCGATGTGACCACAGCGCCAGCACACGATCGAGGCTTGTCTACCCCGGTGCACATTTGACTGACCTCGACCGCCGGTTGGTGATCTAGAACGTGAAAGGGAACGGTTAGTGTTAGGTCGGTTAGTGTTAGGTTGTCCTCTCGCAATTTGTCGCGAACGTGAGTGATCCGACGAAGCAACGGAGGTGTGGAGAACTTGGGAAAAGGAAGGGCGATTAGTGGCCTCACAAGTGAGGTTGGATCCCGTTCGTTCCCTAATGGCCTTAGAGACATTTTGAATTTTGTCTCCTGGGTTGAATCCTATCCGTAATGCTAATTCTTTCTGGGTGGGGTCAAGCCAATTCATAAATCTCAGATAACCCAGCAAATCTCTAAAGTCATCAAGGGAAATCATAAATGTTCCCTGAACGTCTTTGACCCACTGGGTGCCATGCAACAACTGGCGCATCTCAGAACTAGTGGGTTTCATTGCCGCTGCTGCCTCATACAATTTTGCATCTTTAGGAGGGACCTTCATAACCCTCCTCCATTTGGGATAATAAATTGGTAAAACCTATGAGAGAGGCGGCATTTGAATGTTGACAACAAAGCTGAATTAATTAAGGACGCAATGCATCAAATGTTTGACAGTCCTCAAAATGGCCTGAACGAATCGCAGCTCCTATTGGGGACCTACCTTGGTGGAGCCTCCCCGTAAGGTAGGAGACTTTGAGGTGTTCATGTGTGATTTGTCTGTTTCGAATGTCCGTTTCTACCTCTCTGAGGAAGTCGTAAATGGACACCGAGTTATCTTCGCCGGTAAATTTAGGGTGGTTAGCATCGTCCAAATAGATTGACTGTGGAGGAGGTGGGATGTTTGCCATGGTTGGAAGAGGGTGAGGTTGGATACGTGTGGAAGTAACTGAAGTAGTAGGTTGAGAGGTAGTGAAAGTAATGGTAGTTATGTGTGGCTGAGTTGGGAGCTGAAGTGTTGTATCAGAGACAACATGGGAAGTGGAAGCAGTAGGAGGTGAAGGAAGTCCTAAGGAGTCATTTAAAGATGAAGGTGTATCTGGATTTAATTTATCTGGGAGAAAGATATCTGGGTCCTCTAGAGCAGAAGTAGTAGTAGTGGTAGTGGTGGTAGTAGTAGGAGGGGTGATGGAGGTGAGAGCAGTATGAGAATGTTCAGTTTTAGGAGTTGTCTGAGTGGATGAAGAATATTTTTGGTACGATCGACCGCTACGAAGAAGAGTCACTGAATCATCATTATCGGGAGTTACCGGCTCACTTTCAGTTGCTTGTCGCTGGTGAACGGGAGAGAGCTCAGTTTTTTCAAAGTATGACATGTAGTGAATGAGAGAAAAAAAAAGAAAATGTTAAATGATAATGAGAATGAAAAGTTTTATATACAATGTGAGAATGAGGGCATATGAAATATGTACAATAGTAATGGGAGTAAATATTATTCACAATGGGGGCGAAATGAAGAAGGGAAATCAGATGAAAAGAAATGAGGTGAGAGGTGAGCGTGGTGGGTGGTGGTGTGGAGAATGAAGGTAAATATAAGCGATGCACGATAGTGAATAAAAGACAGATGAATGGTATTATGAGGTACAATCTGTAGAGAAAATCCGGAGAGTAATCTCTATAGAAAGACAGCACTTGAACTGATTAGCATAAACTATACAAGTACATATAAGGAATACCGAAGCAGTGAGAATGAAGGGAAGTCTTGTTTGCAGGAAGGGAAGTTGAGATGGTACTTGAATGAAGGACCTCTACCCCGTGGCGAAGGTGGCGGAGGTGGTGTGGCAATGACGTCACAAGTCCAGGCGACGAATGGGAGGCCAGCTGAGGGTCAGATGATCACCAGCAAGACGGTGATTGAAGAGAGACAGCGATGATGTGGAGACACGTGCCCTGGGCAAGATGCCGGTGGCCGCAGTTGCCAGGCGGTGCGGGTGGGGCTGCTGGGGCAGGTTCTACTTGGTCAGCAATGCGGAAGGTGTGGGTGAGAAGGGGCAGTTGGGGTGTGGTGGGGTGAGCCAGGATGGTAATCATAAAATTATGAAGACAATGAGGATGGAAGGGCTGACACCTGATAGTTCCTTACTGAGTTTCAGTAGAATAGCAGCTGTTGAGAAGCGTTGTGGCCCGCATGTCGGTGACGACACGTCAGGGAAGTTGTAGGAAGCGTACTACAGAAGACGTAGGTGTCCCAAACACAAGGCAGGCAAAAGGCAGACGTGCGGCAGGTGTGGAGAATGCACAAGCAGGTGTAGGAATCACTCCCGTCGTGGCACTAAGTCATGGTAGAGGCGAAATGAGGTCCGATACACTGCTGCTATCAAATTGTTTCAATGGCCCCGTACTCCCCACTCAGGTTTATTCCAAAGATCTGAGGTGACGTATAATGGAGGTTTATTCCAGTGAGAACTTCTATATCTGTGCTCTGTTAGAAGTCTAGCCCCATACTGACTCACAGCAAGCAGCGGGCGTGGGAACCTTAGCTTAAGTCAGCAGTTTAGAAAAGTGTGCTGATTTCATCAATGGTACTGGTTACATATACATATATACATAGGTTTTAGGTGTACATAGTATGGGTGCAACATACTATGGGTACATATCCTCTGACTAATGCAAGAAGCCCTTGGTTTAATCACGCATGTTCTAATGCTGTCTGCAACAAGAAGAGGGACTATAAACGGTACCAGAGCCAACCAACCCCTGAATCACATCTTTTATACGTTTCTGCCCGGAATCGTTCTAAGTCTGTCCTTCGCTCTGCTAAAAATAATTTCATCCGTACTAAATGCTCTCAACTCTCCAACTCGAATTCTTCCCGCTCCTTCTAACACCTTGCCAAAACCTTTCTAACAACTTTACCTCATCATCTTTCCCTCCTCTTTTCTACTCTGATGGCTCTGTAGCTATTTCTGCTACTGATAAAGCAGATCTCTTTGCTCAGACTTTCTCCTTCAATTCCATCTTAGACAATTCCAGAGCTGTTTCTCGATCACTTCCCTCCTCTGACTTCCTCATGGCTGACGGACATTAAAATTTCTTCAGCAGATGTATTTTCTGCCATTGCTGGCCTCAGTACTAATAAGGCATTTGGACCTGATGGAGTCCCTCCTGTTGTCCTCAAGAAATGTGCTTCTGTGCTTACACCCTGCCTAGGAAAGCTCTTTCGCCTTTGTCTGTCAACTTGTATCTTTCCTTCTTGCTGGAAGTTTGCTATCATTCAGCCAGTCCCAAAGAAGGGTGACCATTCCCAACCCTCTAACTATCGTCTAATTGCTTTAACATCCTGTTTCTCAAAAGTTTTTGAGTCAATTCTTAATAGAAAAATTTTAAAGCATCTTTCCTGTCACAACCTTCTTTCTGATCGTCAATATGGGTTCCGTCAGGGACGCTTCACTGGCGATCTTCTCACCTACCTTTCAGACTCCTGGTCATCCTCCTTTCGGGACTTTGGCGAAAGCTTTGCCATTGCACTTGACATCTCTAAGGGTTTCGATCGAGTCTGGCATAAATCTTTAATTTTCAAACTGCCCTCTTACGGTTTCTATCCTTCTATCTGTGCCTTCATCTCTAGCTTCCTTTCTGGTCGTTCTATATGTTTCAATAGCCCCGTATTCCCCAGGAGACAGATATGAGAAAGGAATGTATGCTTCCATGCCCAAGAAAATAACCTCCGTAGTGCGCAAGGCACACCCAGATGGCTCCTGGCCATGGAAGTAATGATCATTCCAGGGAAAATCAAAGAAGTACTTCCTGAGGGCCTCTCAATCTGCAGCTCCAAAGTGCCACAGACGACTTTTCTTTGGAGGGTCCACAGGCCATACTGGAGCGATAGGACAGGTTATGGTGATAAGGTTGTGATCGGAGGAGCCCAATGGAGAGAAAAGATTAACAGTGTAAGCAGAAGGATTAATAGTAAGAAGGTCAAGTATGTTGGAGGTCCCTCCAATACGCATGTATTACTGGTACTCTCAAATGACCTCCAATTAGTCACCGTAAATGACCTCGAAGGTACCGCTCACATAGCCTATGTCTGAACTAGAGGAGATGTCAGTCTCCATGGCAAAAATTAGGCAGCTGTGACCAGTCATTCAAGTGTGTATTGCCAATGACCTCAAATGACCTCTGACCATTAATCTAAAATGACCTTGGAGGTCAATCTCACATAGCCTATATCCGAACCTGAGGTCATCTAAGTCTCGATGCCAAAATTTGGGCTGCAGGGGTACCCGGCGTTGCCCGGGCCAGAAAGGCAAACACTCTACCAGTGACCTCAAATGACCCAGTTCTGAATTTTGACTCCCCTAACACCATCCTTGGGTCACCCTGATTAAGAATGTATATTGTTCTGGGGGTCTCTGGCCCAAGATTCAATTTCAGAAGTGAATGAAAGAAGTAAATTAGAAATACAGGAAAAAGATATGGCCAATAAAAGTAAGCAAAAACAAAACAGCCATTTAGCGAGAAATTAATAGATTTAAGGCTCCAAGTGCTGAGTATGACATTGATTATTTGAATGACAGACTATCAGAAATGCTAAGAGAATCGCTGGAGGTAGGAGGGAAAGCCAATACAACTAAAGCTAACAAATGTTCAAAAATAACCCTCGAGCTTGTAAGAAGAAAGGCGATGAAATTAAAAACAAAGAAAGTTGAAAAAGAATGATTGAAATTAAATAAACTTATCAACAAGAGACAGAGAGGAGAAAAAAATAGACAAATATGGATCAGATCAAACATATATATATATATATATATATATATATATATATATATATTGAACACAAGAAATGTTATATGAGTGCTTGTGCTTAAGATATAGACCCACGAACTTAGAGTCTATTAACGCGCCCCGTCCCGACGACGTATGGGTACGTTGCAACGATTTGCATTTGCCAGTCCCGGCGACGTACCAGTACGTCGTGCAATTGCAAGGTACCTAATTTGCACAATTTTCAATTTTCGCACGTGATTTTTCGTATGTATACACGGGACACCTTCCTCTATTCCTGTACAAGATACCAAGCAGGGACAATGCCTTACTCTGCATAACCTCCCCCCTCCCCCCCTCACGCCATTGTCTTGGCAAAGGACCTGTTACCAGTGACCTGGCTAGTAAAGTTATTCAGGGCCAGAGTGATTCCCCAATCGATGACAATGTGGAGGACAATGTTTACATAGCATTAGAAGAAGAAACAGCCAGAAATAATGATCAGGTAGTGTGGCAAAAATAGGTCAGGTATGGTGATTAGTTAGTGAGTGAAACAATGCTTATAATGCCTTTATTACTGCTTGAAAACCAATATACTGTCATACTACATATACATTCGTACCAAGTAAATAAATAAATACCGTTTATGAGTGGATAAAATAGTTACCCTGCCATAGAACTCGTTTTCTTTGGTGCCAGCATGTTAGAAAACCCACTCAGGTAAGGAGGAACTCCTACCTGGATTGGGCACTTTAAACCTCAGGTGAGCAATTTCTCTATGAATTTTCGATGTTTCTCACCAAAAGCGAAGGTTTTAGCCAAAAAAAAAGAAAATCGAAAATACCTCGGGACTGGGGGATGTCGGAGGTGCGGAAAACCTCGGGACGTGACGGGTTAACTTACAAGCAGAGATAGGTTGATCTAGATGGAAATCCAGAATGTCATATGGGTCACCACTGACAAGTACTGAAACATGGTATATGACAAGGTCATATATTCTGCCCAGCCCGGAACTTTTGGCCAAAAGCCATTGACAGAGACCATGCAGAGTTTCATTAGTTTCATGCAAATGCATGCTATGTAAATGCCCTACCCAGATTACGTCGCCACCAAGTCACTCATCGACATTCTTTTGCTGCCAATCCTTGCCTGAGTGCCTTTTGGCTCCCATATATCGAGAAGTTGGTTTGCTGTTTTAACAGGTTATGATAACACAGAAAAATACGAATATGTGGTTGAATATAAAAAACTCCAATATAACCATGGACTGTGGCCTGGTGTTAGTTGTACCACAGCTAGTATAAGAGTTGGTTGGCTTAAAACTTTTACTCTTGGTAACAATTATTGTAGCAATGGTAGCATGAACACCAGTTTGCCCCTAAAACTGTGACTGCAGGATAAAACAGTACCACATCCATCCCTGGGAACAGTTGCCTTAAAAAGTGTGACCAAGATTTATTGACTGCAGACTAAAAGTAGACAGGGGCACCCGTGCTAAAAAGTCTGTCTCCCACTGACAGCAAGATACTGAGGACCAAGGGAAGAAAATGTTCAGTAAGCACCTCTCATTGTCACGTCCTCTGTAGTATTTATTCCTGCAAACGAAAAACTATATAATTTAGGTGGGACTGAGTTGCAGTGCAAATTTGGTCACCACAATTTTTTGTAAGGCATAGGACATCAGTAGTATTTTTTGCAGCTACAATCAAGAAATTTATATAGCTGAAAGTGAGTCGTGGCAGCTGAGTGTAAATATGATCCTCCTAATCCTGTCTAGGCAGTATCCGTCAGATAATTTTTCATATGGGAATGAGTTATGGGAGCCTGACTGCTAAGCAAATCTTCTTCTGCCTTGTTCCATTTTTCTTCTTACTGAATAGCTCCTTACTTCTGTCTCATCTGAATACTTACTTTTTCTCACAGTCATGTCTGCCTTGCGTCCGCGTTCTCTGACTCAGTCAGTGTTTTCTTTTGTGCCTACTTCTCGTCTTTGCCTTATTTATCTTTTTGTTAGTCTTACCAGTAGGCTGACTCTGGTATATCTGCCCTGCCCTGTAATCTTTCCGTGCAGCCCGAAACTTTCAGTCTATCACGCCCATCTCGGTCATGTTCAGATTTCTTAGCACTTCTTTTTCAGTGTACCAATACTACTCTCAGTGTCTCGTGTTCCTGTCCATTTAATTTATGCTAATGATTCTTATTGCGTTATCTCTAGTGTTCCTGTCCACTTCGTTCATGCTATTGATTGGAAATGTTATTAAAGGTGACCCTGTCACTTTCTAGCCTACTGATCGTTATTATACTGTTTGTTCTCACACCTACGAAATTCTTTAATCTGTTGTTATGATTGTTTCATTTGCAGCATTTTTATTACTGTCTGTGTTGTTCATTGCTGTGTTAGACGAATGTAGAAAGACTGCATGAAATTAGAGTTACGACGAGAATCGTACTACCACCAGAGGACGTTCAACCTGGTCGTATCCAGTGACACTCAGTGTGACTACTTGAAATGAAGAGAACCTGTAACATGATACTGGAGAGGTAAAGATTGCGTCAGGTGGAGGCTATTATGTGATATGATGACAAAGGAAAGAGGCACAAATCAAAGGAAAGGGCCAAAACTATATATATATACGGTATATATATATATATATATATATATATATATATATATATATATATATATATATATATATATATATATTCAAAGGTCTTGCCGTACTACCTCCTGTGCTGAGGCGCAGGGTGCCATCGAAAGCTAGTAGGCACCGTCTCGTCAAATCTGAAACCGGGACATTAAACAAACTGAAATCACTAAAGAACTAGATACAATGTAAGAAGCCTCGATGAAGATTACAAACTTGATACCTTAATGACTGAAATTGAAAACATTAGTTGGGATGTTGTAGATGTGATGAGATCCACAAGAAAGAAAAATAATTAGTTGAGCCCCAAGACAGCAACCACCTAGTTTACCTCAGAGGAAGGCAAAAT
Source organism: Coenobita brevimanus (assembly GCF_032717465.1). Classification (NCBI taxonomy): domain Eukaryota; kingdom Metazoa; phylum Arthropoda; class Malacostraca; order Decapoda; family Coenobitidae; genus Coenobita; species Coenobita brevimanus. Next base: position 37,744,719 of record NC_136967.1, read on the forward strand.
GGATGAGATGGTGGAGTAGGATATCCATTCTGATCGTTCTGTGGCTGCTGTTGTAAACGGCCACAGTTCTTCTCCTAGAGCTATCAATGGTGGTGTTCATCTGTCCTATCACCAACTCTCTTCTTTTTATTCATCAATGACCATCTAAGCTGTACATCTAACCCTATCCACTCATATGCTGATGACTAGACCCTTCACCTTTCCATTCGTTTCCCGCAGCGTCCACCTCAGCAGTTACTTCAGGAAACAAGGGATGAAGCTATGGCACACTTGATTTCTGACTTGGTTCATATCTCTAATTGGAGTAAAAGTAATCTTGTTTTTAATGCATAAAAAACTCAGTTCTTACATCTATCAATCCGAAAACGTCTTTTTAATAGTATCCAGCTTAATCCTGCACCATCTTTAAATATACTTGGGGTTTCATTCTCTCAGGATTTTCTTGAAAAGGACATATTACGTCTTTTGTAAAATCTGCTTCCAAAAGATTAGGTGTGCCAAGTTGTTTGCATGCTTTCTTTACCCCAGCACAGTTGTTGACCTTATACACGGGTTTTATTCGCCTCTGTGTAGAGTACAACTCTCATGTGTGGGGAGGCTCCTCATATACAGCTCTTCTTAACATGGTGGAGTCAAAGGGTTTTCGTCTCATTAACTCTCCTCCTCTTACTGGTTCCCTTCAACCTCTGTCTCTTCACCGCACTGATGCATCTTTATCTCTTTTCTATCGCTACTTCAATGGTCGCTGCTCCTCTGAACAGTCTGCCTGCATCCCTCCACCACTAGGACAGGCACGTAACACCCGTCTAGCAACAAACTCTCATCCCTTTTCTGTCCAACTCTCTGATGCACAAGTTAACCGTTACTCCAAGGCCTTCATACGTGTAACCGGTCAATTCTGGAACTGTCTTCCTTTGTCTCTATATCCTACTGCCTATGATCTCCAGTCTTTCAAACGCAGTGTGTCCAGGTATCTCGAAATGTACGGATCTTGAATTTGGCTAGCTGTTATCTTTTTTATTTATTTATTTAATTTATTATTATAATTTTTTTTTGAGGGACCAATTTACGGGCTCCTGACCTTTGGTTCCTTCTTCCTTGCATAAAAAAAAAAAAGTTAACAGAAATCTTGCAAAGAACTTTGTTAAATTCAAAGGTGTATCTGACAAAGTAGTCTATCTATCTATCTGTTGCCAGACGCCTTAATCCCGTAAGGGGTGGCCAGTAACAAATCGCCTCCATATCGCCCTTTACCTCCGCCATTTCGCAGCCCTCCCCCAAGCTCACACCCACTTCTCTCATATCTCTCTACTCCATCCCTATATATCATAATCAGCCTCCCCCTTTCTTCCCCCCCCCCCTCCCCTTCACCTCACTCGCACACATTCTCTTCGTTAGTCTCTCGTTTTCCATCAGCTCCACATGGCAAAATCACTTCATTGTAAATCTCCTAACGTTTACTGTCACATCCACATTCACATCAAAATGTTCCTTCACTTCCACAATTGTCAGTCTTTCTCGCCACGCAACTCCACATACTTCTCTCAAATACCTCATTTCCACTGCTCTCACTTCTGACCTGTGTTCTTCCAACAAGGTTCAAGCTTCGATTCCATACGTTGTTGATATCACAGTACTATCATGCGGCGACTTTGTTACGTCCATGTAGAGCAGTGTGGAATGCAATTAGACTAGGCAAAAGATACTTCCTGAAAGTACTATAGGTATATGCACCGACTTCTCAAAGCTCAGATGAATCAATGGAATCATTCTGTGACGACATCTCGCAGCTTATGGGAGAAAATACCAAATATACTATACTCATGGAAGACTTCAATGTAAAAGCTGACAATTAAAAAATTGGAGAAACACTGTATTGGAAACTTTGGATTGGGAGAAAGGAATGACAGGAGTGAAATAGTGGTAAATTTTGCTGAAATATATGTAACATGAGAATAATGACCACATTCTTTCACGAAAGAACTGGGAGAAAATGGACCTGGAGAAGATCAAATGTAGGAATAAAGAATGGAGCCAACTTAATTATACCAGATTAGGATAAGACGATTATAAATGTCAAAGATACTAACAAAGTAAATATGGGAAGTGATCATAGAATGGTGGGCTGCACAGCCAGTATCAAATTTAGAGGTGAAAGAGTCTGATTAAAAAAAAAAAAAAAAAAAAAAAAAAAAAAGGCCACCAAAAGTAAGCGAAAACAAAGCTGCCATTCATGTTACGTTGAGTGTGACATTGATAAGTTCAATGAAAGACTAAAAAACGTGCTGAAAGAAATAGTGGAAGTGGAAGGGAAAGCTAATACAACGAAAACCAAGAATAATTCAAAAATGACCATTGAGCTTATGAAAAGGAAATAAAGGAGATGAAAGAAAAAACAAGAAAGATGAAGTAGAAGGGAAGGAATTAAAAAAGCTTATCAACAAGAGGCAAAGAGAGAGAGTGCTAGGCGGGGTGTGGATAAACATGGATTAGATGAAAGAAACCATCACAATATATATATATATATATATATATATATATATATATATATATATATATATATATATATATATATATATATATATATATATATATATATATATATCCCAATGGAGCCCAGTGTCCAGAGTATTGGACAGAACTAGGATTTTTCAAGTCTTTATCAAGTACGGAACCCCCGGGTAGGGACCTATGAGCTTCGTGACTATGAGCCGATAGGCGGAGGGCGGTACGCTTAGTGCCCTCCCAGTGCCATGCCTCGCCCAGCTTCCCTGGGATCCAATGGGATATCTTTCTATGTATGTATGTATGTATCTCTATCTATCTATCTATCTATCTATAGATAGATAGATAGATAGATAGATAGATAGATATATATTCCAGTGGTACCCGGCGTTGCTGGGCCAAACTCTAATCCTATTTGTTGTAGTTCAATCTTTCAACTCCAGATGGACCATGTACCTCCCATGCTTTTGAAGAGGGATTATAAAGAGGTCCAGGGACTTTCTATTTCAGCTTTCGCAGACTACTGCACAGTATTTGTACGCACTTGTTTACTAGTACTGGTGACCTCAAATGATCTCGATCAACCTCACATAACTTACGTCCGAACTGGAGGTCAGGTGCGTCTCCATACCAGACTGGGCTGCTGTGTCCAGACGTTCGAGTGTGTATTACCGGTGACCTCAGATGACCTCCAAATGATGACCTCAAAATATCTAGTAGGTCAACCACACATAGCCTGTGTCTGAACTGGAGGTCATGCTAGTCTCCATGCCAGAAAATGGGCTGCTGGGTCCAGTAATTCTTTTTTTTTATGCGAGGAAGAAGGAACCAAGGGCAACGAGCCTGCAATTGTTTTTCCTTCCAAGAGAAAAGCAAAATACATGAGAGAGCCAAATTCAAGATCCGATCATTTTGAGATGCCTGGACACACTGCGTTTGAAGGACTGGAGACCATAGAAAGCAGGAAATCCAGACAGAGGGAGACAGTTCCAGAGTTGACCTGTTGCATAAATGAAGGTCTGGGAGTAACGGTTAATTCTTGCATTAGAGAGTTGGACAGAAAAAGGATGAGAGTTTGCTGGTAGACGGGTGCTACGCGCAGTGGAGGAGTGCATTCAGACAGTTCAGAGGAGCAGTGACCATTGGAGTAGCGATAGAAAAGAGATAAAGATGCAACAGTGCGACGAAGAGACAGAGGTTGAAGGGAGTCAGTATGAGGAGCAGAGTTAATGAAAAGAAAAGCCTTTGACTGCACTCTATTGAGAAGAGCTGTATGTGAGGAGCTTCGCCACACATGAGAGTTGTACTCTAAACAGGGGCATATAAAACCCCTGTATAGAGTCAACAATTGTGCGGTGGTAAAGAAGGAATGGAGTCGGCTTGGCACACCTAATCTCTTGGAAGCAGATTTTACAAGAGATGTAATATGATCTTTCCAAGATAAGTCCCATGTAAATGAAACCCCAAGCATGTTCAAGGATGATGCAGGATTAAGCTGAATATTATTAAACATTAGTGGGTATATCTGTGGAAGATTTTGTCGAGTTGATAGGTGTAAAAACTGAGTCTTTGATGCATTAAAAACAATCAGATTATTTTTACCCCAGTCAGAGATACGAGCCAAGTCAGACATTAGGTGTGCCATAGCCTCATCTCTTGTTTGTTGAAGCACCTGCTGAGATGGACGTTGTGGGAACCGAATAGAAAGGTGAAGGAGTCATCAGAATAAGAGTGGATAGGGTTAGATACACAGATTAGAAGGTCATTGATGAATAAAAGAAAAAGAGTTGGTGATAGGACAGAACCCTGAGGAACACCACTGTTGATAGATCTAGGAGAAGAACGATGGCCGTCTACAACAGCGGCTACAGAACGACCAGAAAGGAAGCTAGAGATGAAGGCACAGATAGAAGGAGAGAAACCGTAAGAGGGCAGTTTGAAAATTAAAGATTTATGCCAGACTCGATTGAAAGTCTTAGAGATATCAAGTGCAATGGCAAAGCTTTCGCCGAAGTCCCGAAAGGAGGATGACCAGGAGTCTGAAAGGTACGTGAGAAGATCGCCAGTGGAGCGTCCCTGACGGAACCCATATTGACGATCAGAAAGAAGGTTGTGACAGGAAAGACGCTTTAAAATTTTTCTATTAAGAATTGACTCAAAAACTTTTGAGATACAGGATGTTAAAGCAATTAGACGATAATAAGAGGGTTGGGAATGATCACCCTTCTTTGGGACTGGCTGAATGATAGCAAACTTCCAGCAAGAAGGAAAGATACAAGTTGACAGACAAAGGTGAAAGAGCTTGCCTAGGCAGGGTGTAAGCACAGAAGCACAGTTCTTGAGGACAACAGGAGGGACTTCATCAGGTCCATATGCCTTATTAGTATTGAGGCCAGCAATGGCAGAAAATACATCAGCTGAAGAAATTTAAAGTCTCACAGCGATGAGGAAGTCAAAGGAGGGAAGTGATGGAGGAACAGCACTGGAATTGTCTAAGGTGGAATTGGAGGAGAAAGTCTGAGCGAAGAGATCTGCTTTATCAGTAGCAGAAATAGCTACAGAGCCATCAGAGTAGAAAAGAGGAGGGAAAGATGATGAGGTAAAGTTGTTAGAAAGGTTTTTGGCAAGGTGTTAGAAGGAGCGGGAAGAATTTGAGTTGGAGAGTTGAGAGCATTTAGTACAGATGAAATTATTTTTAGCAGAGCGAAGGACAGACTTAGAACGATTCCGGGCAGAAACGTATAAAAGATGTGATTCAGGGATTGGATGGCCCCCGTACCTTTTATAGGCCCTCTCCTTGTTGCGGACAGCATTAGAACATGCGTGATTAAACCAAGGCTTTCTTGCATTAGTCAGAGGATATGAGAAAGGAATGTATGCTTTCATGCCCAAGAAATTAACCTCTGTAGTGCACATGGCACACGCAGATGGCTGCTGGCCATGGAAGTAATAATCATTCCAGGGAAAATCAAAGAAGTACTTCCTGAGGGCCTCTCAATCTGCAGCTCCAAAGTGCCACAGACGACTTTTCTCTGGAGGGTCCACAGGCTGTACCGGAGCGATAGGACAGGTTACGATGATAATGTTGTGATCGGAGGAGCCCAACAGAGAGAAAAGATTAACAGTGCAAGCAGAAGAATTAGTAGTAAGGAAGGGGTCAATTATGTTGGAGCTCTCTCCAATACGCATGTATTACTGGTACTCTCAAATGGCCTCCAATTGCTCACCTAAAATGACCTCAAAGGTGCCACTCACATAGCCTATGTCCGAACTAGAGGTCATGTGAGTCTCCATGGCAAAAACTGGGCAGCTGTGACCAGTCATTCAAGTGTGTATTGCCAATGACCTCAAATGACCTCTGACCATTGATCTAAAATGACCTTGGAGGTCAATCTCACATAGCCTATGTCCGAACCTGAGGTCTTCTAAGTCTCCATGCCAAAATTTGGGCTGCAAGGGTACCCGGCGTTGCCCGGGCCAAAAAGGCGAACACTCTACCAGTGACCTCAAATGACCCAGTTCTGAATTTTGACTCCCCTAACACCATCCTTGGGTCACCCTGATTCAGAATATATATCGTTGTGGGGGTCTCTGGCCCAAGATTCAATTTCAGAAGTGAATGAAAGAAGTAAATTAGAAATACAGGAAAAAGATATGGCCAATAAAAGTAAGCAAAAACAAAACAGCCATTTAGTGACGCTCCAAGTGCTGAGTATGACATTGATTTTTTGAATGATAGACTATCAATAATGCTAAGAGAATCACTGGAGGTAGGAGGGAAAGCCAATACAACTAAAGCTAACAAATGTTTAAAAATAACCCTCGAGCTTGTAAGAAGAAAGGTGATGAAATTAAAAACAAAGAAAGTTGAAAAAGAATGATTGAAAAATAAATAAACTTATCAACAAGAGACAGAGAGGAGAAAAAAATAGAGAAACATGGATCAGATCAAACAAACATATATATATATATATATATATATATATATATATATATATATATATATATATATATTGAACACATCAAATGTTATATGAGTGCTTGTGCTGAAGATATAGACCCACGAACTTAGAGTCTATTAACTTACATGCAGAGATAGGTTGATCTAGATGGAAATCCAGAATGTCATATGGGTCACCACTGACAAGTTATGAAGCATGGTATATGACAAGGTCATATATTCCCCCCAAGGTGGAACTTTTGTCCAAAAGCCATTGACAGGGACCATGCTGAGTTTCATTAGTTTCATCCAAATGCATGCTATGTTAATGCTCTACCCAGATTACATCGCCACCAGGTCACTCATCGACATTCTTTTGCTGCCAATCCTTGCCTGAGTGCCTTTTGGCTCCCATATATCGAGGAGTTGGTTTGCTGTTTTAACAGGTTATAATAACATAGAAAAATACGAATATGTGGTTGAATATAAAAAAAAACACCAATATCACCATGGACTGTGGCCTGGTAAAAGTTGTACCACAGGTAGTATAAGAGTTGGTTGGCTTAAAACTTTTACTCTTGGTAACAATTATTGTAGCAATGGTAGCATGAACACCAGTTTGCCCCTAAAACTGTGACTGCAGGATAAAACAGTACCACATCCATCCCTGGGAACAGTTGCCTTAAAAAGTGTGACCAAGATTTATTGACTGCAGACTAAAAGTAGACAGGGGCACCCGTGCTAAAAAAGTCTGTCTCCCACTGACAGCAAGATATTAAGGACCAAGGGGAGAAAATGTTCAGTAAGCACCTCTCATTGTCACGTCATCTGTTAGTATTTATTCCTGCAAACGAAAAACTATATGATTTAGGTGAGACTGAGTTGCAGTGCAGATTTGGTCACCACAATTTTTTGTAAGGCATAGGACATCAGTAGTATTTTTTCCAGCTACAATCAAGAAATTTATATAGCTGAAAGTGAGTCGTGGCAGCCTGAGTGTAAATACGATCCTCCTAATCTGTCTAGGCAGTATCCGTCAGATAATTTTTCATATGAGAATGAGTTATGGGAGCATGACTGCTAAGCAAATCATATATTTAACCCACCGCGTGCCAGTGCCATTCTAAAACGGTCTGACATAATTCTGCAGCCAGTGCCAGTGCCGTTTTAAAACGGTTTAAAATGAAAAACTTCACTGTGACCGCATTTTTCAAGATTCGCAGGTAAAAATGGGCAGGCACGTAAGGTAACTGTTCCTCTACCATCCCTCAGGCTGTCAAGGCCATACACTCACTCGCTTCCCTCCTCACGCTCGCTCTGCCTCACTCTGCCTGTGTGCCTCACCCAGTGCTGTACATAGTGAAGGCATTTTGTAAATATTATCATGTAAGTGTAAGTTGTAAATATTTTCTTGTGAGTGTAAGGACTATATAATGATGTCAAGTTGTAAATACCTTCTTGTAAGTGCCAGGACTGTACATAATAAAGTCAGGTTGTACCTATCTTCAAGTAAGCGTAAGATAATGCATTCACAGTGAGAAAGATACTCAAATTGTGATAGATGCTGAAGAAATAAGTAATCAGAAAAGTGTACTGAACATTGCTATACCTTCTCAACATAAATACCTGAGTATACCTTACATAGAAAACGGCTTTCTCTCACGTATGTGGTTAGCATGAGAGAGTGGCTATACCTGTACATGAGTATGCAGGACTCAAGAAAAACTCATTTCCAAGCCTCGGTGATCATTTTAATGGTGAAATTCGTTGTTTCCACATCAAAATCTATCATTTTAGCTAAAAAAAAAAAAAAAAAGGGTCGAAAAATGGCCAGCACTGGGGTGACCCATAGGACTAAAAATAGTCAGCATGCGGCGGGTTAAGCAGAAGTTTTGATCTTCTCCCCCCCCCCCAAAAAAAAAAATCACATTTGTTGTGAACATCAGCAGAGAAATCAGTCTATTATCCTTTGGAAAACAAGAACTGTCCATGACATTATTATATCCTTATATAATGCGTTATTAAGTATCACATGCCGTAAAATCAAATGGAAGTAATATTTCAAATAGCAGACTCCTCTCATCCTTGAATTCCACCATCGCATCCTTCCTCTCTCATTTTTGCCGAGCAAATGAGATGGATCAAGAGAAGGCATCAAGGAAGCACATGAACTGAAGCATGATGGCGGGCTAGGCTATGATTTCTTATTCTAGGATGTTATTGCTATTTTCAAATGATTTTTAAATATAAGAAGAAACACTCCAGCTGAAAGAGTTTGACAAAGCCAATATTAACTCCTACAACACTAGAGGGTTGTCTTAGGTGAATAAATAATTTTGAGACCTTAGGGGTTTAACCCAAGATAGGAGCACTGTGAGGAGTGTTCGGACTGTCATTATTAACAATTTCAATGTGATATTTTCTTATATTTTCATCTTGCTATCATCATATAATATTTCAAATTGCATTAGTTAGGTAAAGCCTTCATCATCCATAAATATATGATATGCTATCCCAAAAGTGAATGAAAAAGACTGGATTGTTTCGGCAACCCGGATTTCAAACAGCTGTTATTTTCTCCTACACCCTGAAGACGTTTTCCCATATTTACCATTGCTATCGACAGATTTTGTTATATAGATCAGGAAAGACATTTAGAACTAGATAGCACTCAGATAGCGCATACCTCCGTCAGTGCCACTGCCACTGAAAAGGATCGGGATCCGTGGAGATATTGTTTGGAATATGTAGGATCTGGATCCACACCATAATTTAATCAAGTGTTCCTTGAACCATAGCCCAAACTTCAACAAAATTTTATTACACTTCATTGAGGACTTTTGGAGATATTGTGAAGGATACTTAAAATCCAGATCCGGATCCACCCCCAAATTTCAACAATTCTTTCTTGGCCCATGGCCAACCCTTCCACAAATTTTCATAAAATTCATTAAGAACTTTTGGAGACGTCATGTGGACAAACAAAGAGACAAATGTGGGTGAATACATAAGAAATTCAACCATCAGTAACCCTTTCATTTGAGACGTCTTTCCTAAGTGGCATAATATCATCTGGGGTCAAATACTTACGAAAATCATCAGCAGTTCAATAGCTGCCTCAGTAAATGTCCCCCTACCCCATTAAATAATGCGAGGATGATCCAGTGTAGAAAAGGTTATCTCCTTCAGCTTCAGTGGGGACCACTTAACCCGTACTGTGCTGTGCAAAGAAAAAATGATACCCCTCTACACTGGCCGATTTTGGATTTGTTTCTGCCTAAATGGGCTTAATTAATCAATGTAAGATATATGGCATTAATAAAAGTAATCACTGAAGTCAGAAAGTTGGTTGAATCGAGTTGGATTTTTGTCACTGTAATTCTGCAACCTTCGAGGTTACTGGGACAGCTGAGCAGCTGTGAGCTTGTGAACCGACTTCAGATTTTTTTCTAGCCAAATATGCTTAATACATCAATATGAGATCCCTGGCACACATGAAAGTAATCGCCAAAACCAGAAGGTTGGTTGAATCAAGTCAGGTTGATGCCACTCGACCTCCGAAATCTTCAAGGTTACTGAGAGAGCAGAGCAGCTGTGAGCTTGTGAACCGATTTTGGATTTTTTTTGTGACTAAATGGGCTTAATACATCAATATAAGATCCCTGGCACACATGAAAGTAATCACCCAAACCAGAAAGTTTGTTGAATCGAGTCAAGTTGGTGCTACTCGACCTCTGAAATTTTCAAGATTACTGAGAGAGCAGAGCGGCTGTGAGCCTGTGAAGTGTCATTCACCTCCCGCGCTCCAAAATAAGTGTTGTGGGCGTAGTGGAGAAATGTCTGAAGTTAGCGAGATACATTATTACCTTCCATTTTACTTCGGTTGCTTGCAATGGCTTCTTAATGCTGCAGGACGTATACATCACTGGCGTTTTAGAGGGGGACATAGATCTATGTCGCTAGCGTGGTACTGGTTAAATAATTAATTAAAAAAAACACTTTTCAGCGCTGAACAGTCGGTGAATACAATGGCAAACCTGTGAATCCTAATTGTTTCATGGCATAAAATGAAGGGTAGGAACAGTTTACCATGGCTAAACCGGAAGAAGCACTGAGGTAAAATCTGATGTGGACATCCCACCTCCTTTGTGTGTGTGTGTGTGTGTATGTGTGTGTGTGTGGATATATTCAGACTCACGGGTACGCAAACCACACGCACATGGGTTTGTATTCACACCAGCATTTTTGTTTGCACTCTGAATAATGAATAAGATTCCAGAATAAGTAGTGGAACTAGTAGTAGTAATAATAGTTCAATATAGTAATAACATTAATAATAATAATAATAATAATAATAATAATAATAATTCCGTCTTTCTTTCCTTCATTCTTTCCTCTTCCTTCTGCCTGTGGGTGACTCTACACTGAGTGACAAGCCAAATGGTTTCCTGTACACCAGGAAACCATTTACTACGCTGGGTGGTAACCATATAACCAAATTTTGGCGCCCGGTGGTTTAGTGGGTAATTATTGCGCTCCAATCGGATTGCGCCGGTGAAGGTTTATATCCAAGGGATAGTTGGGGTTTATTGCTCATGTATTGCCACTCAGGGATGAGTGAGGCTGGTCACTCTCATCTTAAATGTCAGGACCAACTGCCTAGCCCCGGGCTCCTACGCTCCTCATGGGACAATGTAGGATTGGATGATGGATGGATGGATGGATGGATGGATAATAATAATAATAATGATGATGATGATGATAATAATAATAATTCCTGTTCAAATTTTAATAATAATAATAATAATAATAATAATAATAATAATGATGGTCAGAAGCGGGTTTTCCTAGTTAGCTAGTGTTGGTGTATTCCCGACGATTCTCGAATTTTTCTGTCACGTGTCAAAGTTATGGTCTTTCAGAGAGGTAAAGTCAGTGAATGTACAGTGAGGTTGGATGATGAGGAAATAGAAAATGTGAGCACGTTTAAGTACTTGGGTAGTGTGATGAGTATGGATGGAAGTTTGGAGGGTGAAGTGCTTGAAAGGGTACAAGGAAGAAAGGTTCCTGGTTCCTTGAAGACAGTGATAAGAAACAGGGAATTGAGCATGGAAGTGAAAAAGTTATTACATGACAGTTTTGTGATACGAACACTGACGTACGGAAGTGAAGCTTGGACGTTGTTGAAGGGACGCAAGTCAAGAGTGTGAGCAGTGGAAATGAGTTATTTGAGGGGAACCTGTGGAGTCACATGGAGAGACAGACTGACAAATGAGGATGTGAAGGAGCATTGTGGTGTGTATGTGGATGTGATGGGAAGCATTAGGAAAAACACACTGAGGTGGTTTGGCCATGTGGAGAGGTTGGAGAATGAGAGACTGACGAGGAGAGTGTATGTGAGTGAGGTGGAGGGGGAGAGAGGGAGGTGAAGGCCAAAGATGAGATGGAGGGATGGAGATGTGTATGAGAGAAGGTGGTGTGAATTGGGAGCAGGGCAGTGAGATGGCGGGGGAGAGGGTGACGTGGATGCGATTTGTTTGTGGCCACCCCGTATGAGGGATTAAGGCGTCTGTCAATAGATAGATAGATAGTGTCAGAGTTGCCAGTTAGCCTGCTATTTGTGCGCGGAGGTATTTTGTAAGGTGTTCATTAATGTTTGTGCTCTTTTTCTCTACATTTTTTTTTTTATTTATGTGATTGTTGAATTATGTAATTTTATCTCTGTTTGTATGCTAAATATTTTAGAGTGTCATGCAGTGTAAGTAAACTCTGGCATGTTTTGGATTTCTCCAAGTTGGTAACTGTTGTAACTGTTGCTCCCTCGACAATGCACGAGAACTTTGGAGAAGCAGTAGATCACTCTAGAACATAGGAAGCTTATATAAGGATGGGGACGAGACTAGAGTAGTTTCAGTTAGTTTCAGATCAGTCTGAGTGTAGTAATACGTAGTGCAGTTAGTGAAGATTGTATATTTCCAGTACTTGTGAAAACAGTGAATTGTGGTTGGCAAGCATTAAGTGTAATTATTTGGAAAATACAGACAGTAAACTTAAAAAGCTAGTGTTTTTTCCACAATGCCTGAGCTATTCTTGTTCTTGTACACTGTAAGGCTGACCACAGGGAGAACAACTCAATGAGCAAAGTCCTCCTTATACTGAACAACTGCAGTTGTAGCCTGTGGGAGTGTGGAAGGGGGACATAACAGTGGTGTCAGGAGTGTGATCACTAAAACGTGCTGCAGTGTGTCTAATCTTCGACATGGAGCAAGGGAGTGTGCAGACAAGGTCCCGAGCTAGGCAGGAGGAGGAAGTGCCCCTGGCTGCAGTTATGAAGCAATTACAAGCAAAAAGTGTACAATTCCAGGCACAGAATAAAGGACAAAAAGAACTCAAAAACAGTAATTACAGGCACCAAATGAAGGACAGAAAAACTCAAAGAACAATTACAGGCACAGAATGAAGGACAGAAAGGACTCAAAGAACAATTTCAAGCACAAAATGAAGAAATCAAAGAATAATTACAACCATAGAGTGAACAGCTAGAGGCACAAAGTGAAGAACAGAAAGAACAATATGAACAGCTTCAAGAGGCATTACAAGAACAGCAGAGAGAATTACAGCTGAGAGTGCGAGGACAGCTAGATGTTTTCATGGGAGAAATGAAGGAAAAGCAGAAACAGTTGAAGGAGGAAGTATACGCTGAACTACAGCAGGAGAAGTATGAAGTAAGCAATAATGTGATAGAGTGTAGACAGCATGTATACGAGAAGTTGAAGACAATTAGTGATGGAATTGTGATGGGAGTGCAAACAGCATGTAGATAACCAGCTGAAATATGTAACTGACCATGTGAAGATAATTAGGGAGAAAATTGAGGCTGCAAAGAATGTCGCACTGCCGAGCCTCAAGCTATTGTACAGGGAGCATATGAAAAGAATGGACAGTGTATGGTGAATTTTGATGGATCCCAAGCATCTAAAGGTAGCATTACAGGACTGAATAATCAGAATGCAGAAGTTTTAAGTCCTGGACTTAATCACAATGCCCCAGTTTTTAGGCACCAAACCAGTGATGTGCATGGCTATCATGGGAGTACAAATAAAAAGAAACCTAGGGAAGCTTATTGTGTGCAGTCTGATTTGACTGCAGATCAGAATGATTGGGCTGATAGGCAGGGCAGTGCAGCTTGCTACTAGCCTCAAAGGTGCTGCAATGGAGATTCTTGGCCAAATGTCATTTGAGGATAGGAACAGTTATCAGTCCCTAGTAGAAGTACTGGAGTGCAGATATGGGACCATGTACCAGACTGGGGTATACAGAGCAAGATTCCGGACCCATATACGGGCTCGAGGCGAATCCCTACAGCAGCTTGCTTATGACCTGGAGAGTATGGCATACAAGGTGTGCCCTGGAGCAGCCCCTAGCCTGTTGGCCATTCTTCTGAGGGACCAGTTCATCTATGTTCTTGATGGTGCAGTGTTGAAAGAGCAAGTGAAACAGACACAACCCAGAAGCATGCAAGAAGCACTAGCCAGGGGTCTAGAATTTGAGTCCTACATCATGTTCAGTATATCCACTTTTCAGGCAGGTCATAGTGCAGGATTCGAGGCAAGAAAGGGGCAGGTACGTGAAGCAGAAAAATTTGAAGAAAGTTGCTGGTACTGTGAAAAGCCATGACATAGGAAAGAGGACTCCTACAAGTGGAAGAGTGAATAGGAGAAGACCAGAGGAGGCTGCTGGTTCTTCAGGAAGCCAGGACACAAGAAGGACGATTGTTACAAATGGAAGAATGAGCAAGAACAGGATAGTGCAAGGAATTCCACGAATGCAACAAAAGTGTGTGGGACATGTGGTGAGGTGGGGCACTTCAGTTGTGACTGTACGAAGAAGAAAAAAGAGGATAAGAAGAAGGCTGCAGAAGACAAGAAAGAAGTGGAAAACTAATGGAGGCTGGTGTTAAGGGGCAACCACTCACTGGCTTTTCCCAAGTAGCCCTTCCACTGAGAAAATGTAAGAGAACTACAATCAACAGTGTGGAAGTAGATGGAAAATAGAGGGAAACAAGTGTTCTCTGGTGACTGATTCAGTCTCAGAGCAGACTTTCGTGTGGCCTGATGTGTTACATCATCGGTATCTGCCTAAGTCATCAGAACAATTGTGTGGCATTACTGGGCACTGCACAGAAGTGAGAGGTCTCTTGGATGTCCGAATTGAAGTGGCAGAGCAAGAGGCCACGCTTGCAGTCTATGTAACCAACATGGTCTGGACTATCTGATGTCCATGGGATGTGAGCTGGACTTCTGCTCCATGAAGCCGAAGGCTAGAGGAAGGTCAGTTCCTATCATGGCTGTGAGGCATACCAGTTCTGGTGGCAAGGTGAGGGCACTCCACACTACAGTGATCCCCTGAAAATCAGAACTATTGTTCCAGTACAAGGTGAGTGGCTCTTTTGACAGCTGTCTAGGAGTAGTGGAACCTGATGTACAGTGCAAGACAAAGGCCGGGGTGATGGTGGGGAGAACTTTGGTGAGAACAGGTGCAGGTGAAGTGCCGGTTGTGGTTGCCAATTTCTCCCATGAGCCACAGAAGATCAACGAGGGAAAACTTGTGGGACTGTGCCAGGTGGCGGACCCCGAGTGGCATCAGAGGAAGGCCTGTAAAGGGAGTGTAGTCAAAGAAGATGAGTATATGTTAGGCCACTTACAAGACCTATTTCCAAGGAGTTGCCAGTGCCTGGATGACTCACAAGTACTGAAGCTGACGCAGCTGCTGACGAAGTTTGCTGATGTCTCTTCAATTGGAGACCTTGATCTGGGGTGAACTGATCTGGCAGAGCATTGTATAGACACCGGAAATCACCACCCAATTAAACAGCCAGTTTAGAGGATGGTGCTAGCCCAACAGAGTGAAATGGAGAAGACAGTGGAGAATCTTCGAAGTCAAGGAGTGATAGAAAAGTCCAGCAGTTCTTGGGTATCAACAGTGGTTCTGGTAAGGAAAAAAGAATGGCTCAGTAAGGTGCTGTGTGGATTATAGATTCCTGAATGAAGTGACAGTGAAGGATTCATACCCCTTGGCACGGATTGATGACATGGTGGATGCTCTGTCAGGTGCCAAGTGGTTCTCCACCCTAGACATGAAAGCAGATTACCACCAGGTCAAGGTTGCAGAGAAAGACAAGGGGAAAACAGCCTTTTCGTATGGGCAGGGTTGATGGCAGTTTAAAGTGATGCCATGTGGCCTGTGCAATGCCTCAGTTACTCCTGAATGTCTCTTGGATCGTGTACTGGAAGGCCTGCACTGTCAGACAGCTCTCATCTATCTGGATAATGTAATTGTGTTTGGATGGCCTTTCGACCAGGAGTTGGAGAGGCTGTCTGACGTGCTCAACAAGATCTAAGCAGCGCACCTCAACCTGACCCCCAAGAACTACTCTTTGTTTCAGAAAGAAATGAAATACCTGGGACACACTGTAGGCAAGGGCAGCATCCATACTGATCCAGAGAATGTAGCAGCTGTGGAAAACTGGCCAGTTCTAACTTGTGTGAAAGAGCTACAGAGTTTCTTGGGTTTGTATACCTACTTCCGGCATTTTGTCAAAGGACTTTGCAACAATAGCTGCACCTCTGCACAAGCTGTTGGGGAAGGGGCAGAAATTTGTGTGAGCAGCAGTGACTCAGAAAGCCTTCAACGAACTGAAGCATGTATTGGCAGGCTCTCCAGTGTTGTCATACCCAGATCAGATCAGCCATTAATCCTGTACTGCCATGCTAGTGACCAAGGTATTGATGGAGTCCTGCTGCAGAAGAAGGACGAAAAAGAGTATGTGGTAGTGTATTACAGCAAGAAGCTCAGCCCACCGGAGTGGAACTACTGTGTGACCCATAAGGAGCTCTTGGCAGAGATGAAGAGCCTTAAATTCTTCCATTCCTACTTGTATTGGTCCCACTTCATCATCAGGACAGACAATGTGGCACTCAGGTGGCTGAAAACGTTAACCCCTTAACCACGGGCTTGTTTTGCTTTGACTTGCATCTCCCGTGGGCATATTCGCGCTCAGACAGACTCTTAAATAATATTTGCCAAAAATCAGTTATTAGTCCTGGAATATTAAAATCACATATGCTTATGGCACATACCTTCAGCTTTCTCCTGAGGTGTTTGTTGAGCCTTCGTCAAGTACCGTAGGATTTGTGGAGACCTCTGAAGTTGGGTAACGAAGTCTCCACTTTACACTTCCTGACAACCCGTAATATGATTACCACAGCCTGATATTATCACTAGAAACACTATTCTATGATTCTCAAATAGTTTGGAATCCATACCCCCCCCAAAAAAAAAACACTGTGAAAGCAATGAAAATTATGAGCGCGTATATGACCTTCCCACTTGCGATCGTTCGCCGCTGGTGTTCTGTCATTTATTAATCATAAAACCATCACACTTTATATTTCTATTATTATATAAAACTTATATATATCTACAGTCTTAATCCATAAGTTTCCTTCAGTAATAGGAGTTTATTGTCACTGTAGGCATTCAATTTCTCATTCAGTAAAATAAGTAGCATTCACTTTCTCATCCTGTATACTAGCGTTGAGAGTGAATGTCACTTTCACCTTCACTTTCATAACTCATAGTATTCATACATGCTAGAGTGAAACTTTCACTTTCATTACTCCTAGTATATATACTCGTATTCTTATAATACTACTCATTTACATTTCTATTTACGTTCTCTATTTTATTTACATTATTTACATTTCTATTTTATTTACACTGTATTAGGCACTGTCACTTGCAGTAACTTATAAAACTATTTTCCACTGTTCACTTATATTTTCGTTCATTGCTTTCACTTGCTGTTTACACATTATTTACACATTATTTACATTTCCACTTGCACTGTTTTACTCACTAGAAAGATCGTAGTCACTCTCTGTCATTTGTCAGCCCTTTACCTCTTTCCACACGAGGTTTAGTAGAGGGTAGAGGTCACAGGGGCCTTTGCATGGGGCTAAAAAGCGGCAGAATTTAGCAGGCGCGAATCCGACGTACTTTCACCTTGAAAGATGACAGTAAACTGATAATGGTGGCCTGCCTAGGGATAGTGCAGTATTGCCAACATCAGCCTTGTGAGAGCTGCTAATATATAGCTGTGAAATGATTGGCAGGAAATCTAGACAATACATAATAAATTAGGTAGTTCCAGGTGAATGTAAATATCACTTAGGCTTCTCCCTTCCCTCCTTATATATATTTTTATTACAAGAATAGATTATACGGCATATTTCAAGAGGAAATAAACAGCAAAAATTAGCGAACGAGTGCATGTGAGGTGTTGTCAGGTGATAATTAGCCAATCCAGGTGTATGGCACTCTCATTTAACATATTTCTTTTTCTGTATATATTATTTGGTATAAGAATAGGGCATAGGGCTTATTTCAATGGATGAAATCAGTGGAAAATTCCAGGGAAGATTTACTTAGCGTAGCACGGCCGGACAGGCGAGAGGAGAGGGTAATGGAGGGAAGGTAGGGAGGGGAGTCAAGAATGGGGAGAAATGGCTAAATTGTCAACAATGGATGGGAGTACAGATGAGATTAGGAGTGCTGACTAGTGTTGGACATTGGCAGTACTGATAGATGATACAAGCCACCACTTGAAAGCCCGGGTGAATTAAAAATAACACAGAATCACAAAAGTGATGCCCCACGGTATGATCCCTTGCTCCCAAGCATCACGAAAGTGATACCCTGCGGTTAAGGGGTTAAAGAATCCGGAAGGACATTTGGCATGCTGGCTTGGGAAGCTGCATCAGCACAACTATGTGGTGCAGCACCATCTTGGGTGGGTACATGGCAATCCTGACAGCCTGAGTCATTGGCTTTATGATGCAGAGTGCTGGCAGTGTAGCGAAAAAGATCGAAACAAGAATTGAAGCCTTACTGCAGTGACAGGGCCAATGTCAGCTGAAGAAGACCTAAAGAGGATGCTGATGGAGGATGGAGGATGTAGATTTACAACAAGTGCTAGAATGGCTGCAGCATTATATAGTGTGCCCATCTTGGGAAGAGGTTTCCAGATTCACCCTTGGAACTAAGAGCTACTGGAGATGGTGAGACTTTCTTCATTTGAACAACAGACTACTGGAGCATCAGTGGGAGACACCTGATGGCCTCAGCAAATATTGGCAACTGGTGGTTCCTAAGAAAATGAGGTCCGAGATCTTGGATAAGTCTCATAACCAGATCACTAGTGGACACTGGGAGTGAAGAAAACTCTTAGTCAGCTGTGACAGGTTCTACTGGATTGGCATGCTGCAGGATGTTGAAGAGCGGTGTCAGGCCTGTGATGTATGTTGCGCCAAGAAGGGACCAAAGAAACGTGGTTGTGCCCCTCTCTAGCTGTACCAAGTGGGTTCACCAATGGAAAGTGTCACATTGGACATTGGTGGACCTCTGCCACTCACTGAAAGAGGAAACCTTTACATATGTGTCACTATGGACTACTTCACAAAGTGGCTAGAAGCCTATGCCATCCCTGTTCAAGAGGCTGCGATAGTTGCTCAGGTGTTGGTTGATCAGTTTTTCTGTCATTTTGGGATGCCACAAGAGCTACATTCAGACCAAAGTAGAAACTTCGAGTCTGCTGTATTCCATGAGTGCTGTGAGTTACTGGGGATCATGAAAACAAGGATGACCCCACTAAAGGCCACAGTCAAATGGGGTGATGGAGAAATTCAACTGGACCCTGGGACAAGAACTGACCAAGTACTGCACAGAGGGAGAAGAAGAATGAGACTGTAAAGTTACCTGCATTGCTGATGGCATATCAGTTTGCATCCCACGAGTCTACTGGCTACACCCCTGCAAAACTGATGCTGGGCCACGAATTACGTTTGCATGTTGACTTGTTAATGAGGACACCAGCTGGTTAAGAGCTGCCTACAGACACCTCCAGCTATGCAAAACATCTTCAGGAAAGTGCGAGGAGCCCTTAAGTTTTCAGGAGAGGTGATGAAGTGCAGGTATGATGCCAGGGTAAGTGAGGTGAGCTTCAAGGATGGTGGCATTGTTTGGTTATACAATCCTCAGTGGAAGAAGGGACAGTCACCAAAACTGCAGAGCCTGTGGGACGAGTCTTACACTGTGTTGGATCGCCAATCGGACGTAACGGACTGGATTCAGGGAGGCAGGAAATCTCGCCCAGAGCAGGTACACGTGAATCGTCTGTGGCAGTATCATGGGCCAATATGGTAGAGCTGAGACGTCTCCGAGAAATGATGCTCTCCCACAGCTGAGGATGCTTAGAAGGATCAAGGAGCTAAAGTGCAAGTGGATGGTGACAGTTTTCCGAGGGAAGAAGTGAATCAGGAAGAGGACCAAGACATCCCAAGAGGAGTGGACTGTGTGGAGGAGCAGGGACGTCGTCAAAAGCGGCATTGTGCCCTGTTTCTCTATAATGTTTTTATCTTTTTGAGTGTTAAATTATGTAATTTTATCTCAGTTTGTATGCTAAATAATTTTGTGTGTCATGCAGTGTAATTAAACTCTGGCATGTTTTGGATGTCTCTGAGATGGAGTTGTAAGTTGCTCCGTCGAGAATGCTCGAGAACTTCGGAGAAGTACTGAAACACTCTAGAATATAGGAAGCTTATATGTGGATCGCGAAGAAACTAGAGCAGTTTCAGTCAGTTTCAGTTCAGTTTGAGGGTAGTTATGTACAGTGGATTTAGTGAAGATTGTATATATACAGTACTTGTGAATACAGTGAAGTGTAGTTGGAAACATTAAGTATAATTGCAGTAAGTGAAGATTGTATAGCTTCGGTACTTGTGAAAACAGTGAAGTGTAGTTAGAACCATTAAATGCATTTATTTGGAAAATAAAGCCCGTGAACTTAAGAAGCCAGTGTTTATTTACAGCGCCTGAGCTGATCTTGTTTTTGTACACCATAAGGCTGACCATAGGAAGAACAGCTCATTGGGCAACGTCCTTCCTATATTGAACTAATGCTATTGAAGCCTGCAGGAGTGTGGGACGGGGATGCAACAGTACTACTGCTACTGCTGCTACTACTACTGCTATTACTATTACTACTACTAAGAAGAAGAAGAAGGAAATCATAACACTTCCAAGAAAAATAAACAGCATAAATTTCCATAGCAACATAATAATAATATTACTCATTTAATTAATGCATTTGGCTACAGAAAAGGGTAGTGAAAGGATATGGCTCTGTAGTTCTAATTACTAATATCACCTGTTGAGTTTCATAGTTCACATTGCAGTTGTATCATTTGGGTTAGGAAGCCTGGATGTGTGCGAGATACCAATCATTTATCTCGCACACATCCAGCTGAATAAGCATTGGAGAAGTAACTGGTAAGCAAAGGTCCCGTATAGAAGTATTTTGATCAGGTATCGTACTGACTATGATAGTTGAGTTGGTGCTGCATGTTGTCTTCTTATATAAAGGAAAAGGGGAAAGATGTGTACGTGCCAATCATAGAGGTATTTGTCTTCTCACTCTAACAAGAAGAAAACAAAGGCCACCATTGATAGCTATGTAAATTTGCATGGAGAGGCAAAGGGATCAATCCAGGGATACCCTCTCTATTAACTCTGGCTCAGTGAGAGGCTGCTGCTGTGCAGTATTTTCTGTGCCAACGTAAAAACTATGGTATTGTCCACCCTGAGGGCAGCCGCCCCACGTGGAAGGTGGCTGTCGGAGGTCGCACCCTGCCGAAATTCTGATTGGGGTAAACGTTTATGACAGTGCAGAACTTCGTGTTACCAGGTTAAATATTATGACCGTGCATTAAGGTTTTGGCCAGGACCTCCCGGGGCCACCTCATGCCCTGAAAGGGGTGGCGTTTGGGGGCCACTGTCTGCGTAAAAGATGGCCCCAGTAAAGATCTACCATTGTGAAAATTTTCATGTTGTTAGGTAAAAACTTCAGAAATGCAGATTAACAATGCAAGTGTGTGATAGTTAGAGAGCTGGGAATGGTCATCCTTCTCAGGACAGGCTGAAAGGAAAGCAACTTCCAGCAAGAAAAAAGATACAAAATTGGAGGCAATTTAAATAACTAGATTGTCAACACAGAAGCACAGTTCTTGAAAAAAAAAAACAGATATCCCATCAGGACCAATCTGTTTATTGTTACTGAGACTAGTAAGAACAGAAAGTATAATATTCAACGAAATATTAGTTATGAGGAAATAGGAGGGGAGAGGAAAATAAGGAAGAATACTGGAATCGCCCAAAGTGGAACTAAAAAAATATGTACTAGAGTTCTGTCGAACACACTGTTACAAAGCCATCACAGCAGAAAGAGGGAGGAAGGGAGGTGAAGTAAATTTGATTAAAAGGTTTTTGGCAGGATGCTCGAAAGAACTGGATGAGTTTGAGTCAGAGAGTATAGATCATTAATAAGAATGAAAATTTTCTTAGTTTGGTGAAGAACGGGCTTGGTACGTTTCTGAGCGAAATCATAAAACCTATTATAAGCTAACTCCTTGTGGACAGCAGCAGAACAAACATGACTGAAATGAGAGCTTTGTATTACGGTAGTTACAGGGAAACAGAAAGCCATGCATGCTTCTGTCCTCTGTAGAATAACCTCTGTGATACGCAAAGCACACTCA
Source organism: Coenobita brevimanus (assembly GCF_032717465.1). NCBI lineage: Eukaryota > Metazoa > Arthropoda > Malacostraca > Decapoda > Coenobitidae > Coenobita > Coenobita brevimanus. The sequence continues at coordinate 37,766,817 of NC_136967.1, forward strand.
GATGGCTCTCGGGCATGAAAGCAATAACTATTCCAGGGAAAAACCAAAGAAACACTTCCTGAAAGCGCCCCATCTGCACCTCCAAAGAGCCACAGCTGCCGTATCTTGGGAGAGTCCACAGGCCCTGATGAAGTGGTACAGCAGGTTAAAGTTGTAAGGTGTTGGTTAGCAGAGCCCAACGAAGAGAAAAAAAAAAAATAAGTAGAAGGATAAACTGTAAGGAAAAGATCAAGTATGTAGGAACACGCTCCAAGACATTCAGGGATATGGGCAGGGTGTTGGAGATAGAGATTTAGGATAATAAGTATAAAAACGATATAAGTTTATTTGCCAGGTGATAAGTGAATGGAGAGGAGAGCCAAATGTGGTGGTGAACACTGAAATCACCGAGGATGGGGATTTCCGATAAAGGAAAAGCGGAAAGAATGTTCCATCTTCGAAGCAAGATAGTCAAAGAATTCTGTATAGTCAGAAGACTTAAGACGTAAGTAAACAAAATGGATATATTTAGTGAGAAAATGATGGGATATCCGATGACAGAGTTTAGAGAATTGATAGGATTCAAGTTCAGAAACAAGGAGGCAAGACTATGTTGTTGTTGTTGTTGTGTATTTACACACAACAGTCACCTTTGGCATTGACCGGAATATAATGAAAGATGGAGGATACAATGATGAGTTTGTATTAGTCTCCTCGACAGAATCTCAGTGACGAGTATAAGGTAAGGTTTAAGGGTTGAGGGGTAGTGTTCAATAGAGAAGAAATCAGAGAAAGGCCACAAATGTTGCAGAAAGGTACTTCAGCGGATATTACGATATTAAAGTGTCTTGCTATTGACAGATAGACAGATGTTGGTATTATGATTCACCGGGAACAATTAATCATTTTATTCATGACCAATGCATGTGACGATTGTTTCGAGAAATGTAAACACTGTTAAATCAGGCCCAAATACTGTTCTCACTGGGCAATAATTCGAGAGATTAGAATCGTGTTTACCCTGCTTTATGAAATTGTTTGTGACCAAGTCGTGACTTAAGTGTATGCATAAATAATGCTAAAATAGATTTTCATGATCTTATGACATTAATGCATAGTCCACATTGCCTTATGGTTTCATAAGTTGCGTTGGATTATCAGAAAATGATAACTCATTGTGTCATTATTTGATATTTGTGCTGCTTTATGCTACGGTAACAAAATGATTAAGGTAACGAGGGAAAAGAATGTTTCCATCAGTAACATTCTGTGCAATGATGTAGGAATACAGAGATTTTACGTTTATTTAAATATACACAACAAACAAAATCACCATTATGTGAGATGCCATAGCATGATTTCAACTTTTATAACATGACAATATTAAAGTGGCACAACACTGAGATAATTACGTGTTCCACTGGAGGATATAGTGCACAGAGTTCCGACTGAGTTTTGAATTGCATTATTGTAGCACTGACAACTCGTTTGCATTATATTAGGGTGCCAGTCATTTAATTTCAGCTTGAGAAAAAGTTCCATTGACATACAGGAATATTAGCGTGAGGAATGGATCATGGGCCTTTCATTAGTTTTCCAAAGGTTCTGTCATTTTATTTTATGCAGGATATATATATATATATATATATATATATATATATATATATATATATATATATATATATATATATATATATATATATATATTAGAGTTATATTTTCATTAAATGACTGATCGATAGATACAAACAAATACAAACACAGGCTGATAGATAACGGTTGTGAGAGGACCCTACAGGCTAAAACACTGTCATCTACAATAACAGAGTGGCAAAGAAAAGAAGAAAGTGGTGGAGAAGCAGAGAGGCAAAGGGCCAGAGAGAAACAAGAGACATTTCAGGTCATCAAAAAGTGAGACAGAAAGACAAAGATCAGTAAAAGAAACACAAAGACAGAGAAACAAACAGACAAAAATAAAGACAGACAGACAAAAAGGCAAAGATATGCAGATGGCCAAATAGACAAATGCCATTAAAGGTAGTACAAAAAAAAAAAAGACATAAAGACAGGACTCAAAAACAAGTTAAACAACCTGATTGACTGGTAGACAGACGGACAAAGACATAGAGTGAGAGACAAGACAAAAACAAAGACTGGCAGAAAGAAACAGATACATAATAAAGACAAGTACAGACACACATACAGCGACAGCCAGAAAGACAAGAAGACAAAGACAGACAGACAGACAAAAACATAGATGGACAAGCAAATGGCATAAACAAAGTTATCACAAAGACAATGGCAAAGAAAAGCAGTTAGACAAAGATAAGGACACACTCGAAGACAAGTAGAGGCATTCATTATGGGAAAGATAGACGAAGAAACACAAAACAAGACGAATGCAGACATACAGAAAGTCGAAAGAACAGAAAGTCAAAGAAAAAATAATAGATAAAACAAATGAGGATGAAAGGTACTGAGATAAGGACAAACAGGCAGACACACACAGAGACAATCAGAAATATAAAGACAAAGAGAGGACAGACAGACACACAGGCATACACGGACAGAGACAAATACAACACAGTAGCAAAACCAAACTAAGAGAAAAACAACGCTAAATAGACAATTCACTAAAGAGAAAACAGCAACACATACAAAGACAGATGTAAAGGACAGAAATTTACAAAGACAGACAAATACGAAGACGGACAAGACAAACAAATACAAAGCCAAGAAGTCATGTTAACAATATTTCAAGAGACGGAACAGTCAAGCAAAACATACAACCAAAAGAAAATGACAGAAACTCAGGCAAAGGCAAACAGACATAGACAAAGACAAGCAAACAACGAAAGACAGACAAAAAGCAGACGTACAGAGAAAAACAGACAAAGACTTGTTGACAAAGACAGACAGAGAAACTGAAAGACAAATAAAGAGAAAAACTACAAAGAAAAGCAGACAGAGATGAAATAGGACTCAGATAAAGACAACGAAAGGCATAGTGAAAGACAAAACAAAGACTCACGGACAAACACAATAACAGAACAAACAAGCAAAAGACAGAGAGATAAAGACGCTTTAAGCCTCAGGCTCATCTCTGCAAAGGAAAGAGAAAGTGGGTCAAGCACAAATAAGCCGAGAAAGAAAACACACACACACACACACACACACACACACACACACACACACACACACACACACACACACACACACACACACTGAATGAATTGGGAACTTATAAGAAATTAGCAGAGAAGGTGAATAAACTATACAAAAGTTTTCATGGAAATGGAGGAAATTAGAATGGAATTTTGCAAGCAGAGGGAACAAAATGAAGAATTAGAAAAGGAACTAAACATAAAAGACACAACAATAGATAAACTGTCAGTTGAGGTAGTTTCACTGAGAAAGAAGACTAGTGAAACGGGGAGTTGCCAACCATGAGAGAATTATGGAGTTCAGAAATGATACAGAGACAATTAGACAAACAAGCAGTCTTATAGAAAAAAGCAGTGATACTGAAGAGAAGATAACCCCGGTAAATGATATGTGTACCCCCTCCACAATATGTCTACCCCCGATGTATATATGTCCCCCCCCCCCAATGCATACATGCCCCCACTAATCTTGTTAGGTCAGCATGCTTTCCCACGCCTGAAGACGGCGTTAGTGCATCAGTTCATATCAGACAGCCGACACGGGCAGACTATTTTACTGTGAGCTTGTAATAAACTCCTTATCTAGCTGTTTGTACACGGAGTTTCTATCACCAAAGTATTGCAAGTTACATTTGGTAGCAGCGGTGTTTTGAACCATCACATTCTGACCGCCTCCTTGGATTTTTTGTGATACAACAAGATACACGACGACTCGCATCTGCCAGCCTCGCCCCTCCTCCGTGCCTCTATACCTTGGCTGTGCTTTTCGAGTGTACCATTTTTCTCACCAGTGCTCACCTCTCAAACAACCGCACCCATACGCCTTGTTCCTGACCGCAAGTGTCGCCGTCGCCGACCTAGGCACCTGTTCCCAGCACCTGTTCCGAACTCATCATAGCTCCTGCCCCCACGGTGCCACTTATCACTGTCTGCCCGCTGCCTGCCCACCACCGTTCTCTGCATTTACAACTCACCGGCTCTACACCTGCCTTGCGCCGACATCTGCCCTCACCACCCACCACCAGCCTCCGCCGTCGCCCGCATCTGGTCTGCATTACGGAGCCTCCTAAGACCGCCACTCCCTGCCGGTGATTCATCGCGGCGTCTCTTCTCCTCTCCGCCCAGCTGTCTTTACCCTGTTTTCATCTTCACCTACGTTGTTTATTATCCATCTCATCCTTCGCATTTTCTTTAAATCATTCATCCCCGCACCTTCATTCATATTTTCACACCTAGTGTATTCCATTCTCTCATTGTTATTTATGCATTTCCACCTACGTATCCATCTTCATCCTTTCATCTTCCATTGCCGCATTAAATGTCATACTTTTCACGTCAACCGCTTACCACCAGCCCTCTCGACCCGGAAATATCACCTGATCATACCTCATCTGCCGACTCTAACACAATCACTCATTTTCGAAGTGGCAAAGAGTACCACCACCCTGTACCTGAGTCTCCCGTTTCACTTCCCGCAGAATCACTTACTACCCGTCCTACCCTCGTAAATCCAGATACCTCCTCCTCTACTCCTGCCTCTACACTCCCTTCTTCTTCCTCTACTCCTTCCCCTGTCGTTACCTCTCCTGCCTCCCTTCATACCCCGTCTTCCTCGCCCTTAACTGCCACTACCTTCTCTCTCTCCCACACCTCTCCTGCCGCCACTTCTACACTTCCAGCCATGGCCAACCCTCCACAGTTTATCTATCTCGACGATGCCAATCGTCCCAAATTTACCGGCCAGGACCCAACTTGGTCTGTCTATGATTTCCTCAGAGAAGTCGAAACAGAAATAAACAATAGACAAATTACCAAGGAATCGCTCAAAGTAGCTTACCTCCTCGGTCGCTTGCACCACGGTAAATCAGACATCGGATCCGCGATCCGTGCAGGACATTTCGATAGCATTCGTACCTTTGCTGATTTTCGTAGGGAACTCATCAGCCTTTGTTGCCAGCATTCAAATACCGCGTCTCTCATGGGATTCATTAATCTCCTAAACCAACTAGATGAAGACTCGCGCGTCCCAGTGCAATACGCCAAGCTCCGCGAAGCTGCCGCCGCCATGAAAGCAACTAGTAGCGAGATGCTCCATTTACTGGTAGGCACGAAACGATTAGAAGACAAGAATGGCGTTCCAATGCTTTCACTCACCAACTTTGCTGACTTAATCGGTTACCTCAGATTCCTTTACTGGCTTATTCCTAAACAGCGAGAGCTAGCCTTGGAAATCAGTTTCAATCCAGGAGATAAAATTATTCAGGTCACTAAAGCCATTCATGAAAGAACAGGTTCGAACTACACGCGTCAGGGCACCACCCAACCCTTGGCCTCCTCAGTCTGTCACACCTCCACTACCCCAGACCAATCTCGCTCCCGTCCCACCACACACGGCAGACCTGTCACACATCGCTCTCCTACCGCAGGTCGTGATCAATCTAGCGCCCGATGAAACAGACAATCTTCGATTCTTTGCTGGTACTGTGGTCATCCTGGACATCGAGCATCCAGTTGCGACCGTACATACAGACGTCCTCACTCCCAAACCAGACAGCGTACGCCTTCCCGCTCACGTCGTCCACACTGCAAATACCACAAGTCAAGCACTACTCACACCACTGAGGAATGTCATTACCTCAACCGCCAACAGTCGGGGGAAGCACCGCGCCCGTATCGGACCAATATCACGTAGAACCAGAAACCCAACCCCCCATCCGCCATGTAGGTCCCATAACATCCTCAGGTTTAGTAATTCTCGGAAGCAGTCATGACATACCAACGTCATTTTTCTTGGACACAGGATCTATAGTAAATCTCATCTCCGAAAATTCCTTACAAATTATTCATCGCCATCACAACCACGTCAGTTTCCTAGAACCACCAGACATTCGCCTCTGTGGTGTTAACGGCTCAGAGTTTAAGGTTAAAGGAAGAGTCACCCTTGAAGTCAAACTCCACAGAGATTTGCCCCCTATCCTCATTGAATTTCATGTCACTAATAACTTGCAGTATCCCGCAGATGCCCTTATTGGTTTCTCCACAATGGCACAACATTCCATTGCATTATTACCTGCTTGTGGTAGTATAGACATTTCTGGATTCCCGGTTTACACTATGGAATGTCCCCGTCCTGTTCTTACGATCAAATCAGTCCTTCAATTACCTCTGTCCCTATCACTACCAAAAAGTCCAACCCAGCCCAAACCACCACTATCATCATCTGAGAATACAGAGATCATTCCTTTACTGACTGCGAGCAAGGACATAAATTCCTCAATGTCTCCTGATACATCATCTCAGCCTCCGAACATGGCTCTTACATCCTCTCCCGACAACACTATCGCTGACTCAGACATGTCTCAGTTACCTACCTCACACAGTCTGAATGATCTTCTCCAACACGCAGAGACGAAACGTGCAGTAACAAATACGTGCACAATTTTGTTACCGCATGAGTTCACCAAAGTCTCTGTTTGTGTTGCCGGTGCGAAAGAAGGAGTGGATGTACTAACCCTACCTGAGACGTGTTGTGTTAATGGCTTGACTTATGAGTCAGCATGGTGTACAGTCTTAGAGGACAGTTTATGCTACCTGTACTTGCTCAATGTCACAAATGCTCCACTAAAACTTAAAAGTGGTGTAAAGATTGGAGACTTCCTAGTATACCCAGCGGCCGTAAAGGTGTGCCAGGATTCCTCAATTCCTACTATTCAGACTGATGATACGCCAATCGGTGTATGTACTATTAACTCTACGGGATCTGCGCCAACGCATTCACACGATATGCTCTCACGTCTCACTTGCACAGATTTCCCAGAAAATACGCCTCAGCTCCTCGACCTTTTGACCTCGTACAGAAACGTGGTTGCCTTACCCGGTGAACCGATGGGTAGAACAGACCTTGTCAAACATACAATTGAACTACTCCCAGGAACTCAGCCGATTTACATACCAGCGTATCGACTGCCTCACAGTCAGAGAAAGCAAACAGATCAAATGGTACAGAACATTTTAGACCAGGACATTATTGAACCCTCCATCAGTCCATGGAATAGCCCACTTTTCTTAGTACCAAAGAAGGACGGCAACTTTAGACCAGTAGTCGACTAACGTAAGGTCAATTCTGTCACCGTTCCAGACCGTTTCCCGTTACCTGTCCTCACTGATTTGCTAGAATCCCTTGGTGACAATAACATAGTCTTTTCATCTTTAGACCTCCTCAGCGGGTACTGGCAGGTCGAAATGGAAGAGTCCTCTCGCCCAGTTACAGCCTTTAGCACCCCTTCCGGACATTTTCAGTTTAAGAGACTCCCTTTTGGTCTGAGAAATGCTCCTTCCGTGTTCATGCGACTTATCCATTCAGTCTTCAGCGGTATGATGGGACACTCTCTTTTTGCTTACCTAGATGATATCATTGTTGTGAGTAAATCCATCCCTGATCATTTTACCAAACTCCAGCAAGTCTTTGAACGCCTCCAGCTCGCAGACCTGAAAATCAATCTCAGTAAATGTGCCTTCCTGCGAAAGAAAATCAAATTCCTATGCCATGTCGTAGATGCACAAGGCATTCATACTAATGAGGATAAAACTAAGGCGATCATTAACTTCCCAGAACCTACCACTACCAACGCTGTACGAAGTTTCCTGGGCCTCAGTGGCTATTATCGTCACTACATCCGGAATTATGCACAGATTGCCGCTCCTCTGACCCACTTACTCAAGCAGAATGTGCCCTTTGTTTGGACTAACGACCAGTCACAGGCTTTCCAAAAGCTAAAGACAGCTCTTGTAAATGCCCCTATTCTAGCGTTCCCTGATTATACCACACCCTTCCTTCTCTGCACAGACGCCTCAGGCACTGAACGTGGTGCTGTTTTGATGCAACTCGATGAAGCATCAAGGAAGCGCGTAATAGCGTATGCTAGTCGCACCCTTACAACCGCTGAACGTAACTACAGTGTCACAGATCTCGAAGCGCTAGCGGTAATCTGGTCCTTGAAACATTTCAGAGATATAGTCTATGGTTATCCAGTGCATATCCAAACAGACCACCTTCTACTATGTGATTTGTTCAAGAATCGCAGCCTAACAGGTAGGTTAGCTAGATGGTCTGTCATCATCCAGGACTTTAATCCCACTTTTCAATATGTACCAGGCAAGTTGAATGTAGTCGCAGACGCACTCTCACGTCACGTAGCAGCAGCTATAACATCACTGCAGCCTGAAGTAACTGAAAATACTACACTAACGTCAGAAGTTGTTTGAAACTTTCAACGCCAAGACCCCATGTGGTCCAAAGTCATTTATTTCCTAGAATCTGGCGATGCCTCGACCTTACCTACTCTGCCAGTATCACTAGATGAGTTCATGCTAGATGATGATCTCTTGTACAGGAAAACACTGCTAACAGGCAAAGATATGCCCAATCGTGAAGTACGCCAAATTGTTGTTCCCACTGCCCTGATACCAAAGGTTCTTCATATTGTTCATAATACTCCTCAAGCTTCCCATCCAGGTAAAGACCGATGCTTGCCCCAAGCACGTCTCAAATACTATTGGCCAACCATGCGCCACGATATCAATGCTCACTGTGACTCTTGCCTCTCCTGCCACCGCCACAAAGGATCAACTGGCTTACCAGCACCTCTCTTACAATACCCAATCCCACCACGACCATGGGAAACTGTCTCATTCGATCTCTTAAAACTACCTCTCACAGAATCTGGTGCTGAGTACTTGTTCGTAGCGGTCGACCACTTCTCCCGCTACTGTGTCCTCGTACCCCTCTCCGACAAGACCGCGAAGAGCGTTGCACGTGCCCTTGTAGATCACGTAATTTGCTCGTTCAGTACCCCTCATACCATTCGTACTGGTAACGGTACAGAGTTCAACAATAGCCTTCTCGATGAGATCTGTCGCCACTTTCATATCAGTAAGTGCAATGTCGTGCCTAACCATCCGGCTTCCAATGGCCTTGTAGAACGCCACAACCGAAAAATCTTAGAGTGCCTCAGACATCTAGGCTCCCATAGTTCGTCCTGGGATGACTGGATTCCCCAAGTGGCATCCTCCATCAATAGTTCCATCAATGCATCCATTGCTGAATCTCCCTTCTTCGTCCTCTTTGGCTTTGACAAGGACCTCCCATACTCTCTCTTATCCTCAAAGCCAGAACCCATCTACAACATGGATGATTATGTTAAACTAAAATTGGCCAACTTCCAGACAATCCACCAGTATGTCCAATCCACTTTGGCTTCCTCTCAGGAGTACATGCTGCAGTGCCAACATAAGTCCGCCTCTCCTATCACTATCAATGTAGGCGATCTTGTCTTTGCTCATTCCCATACGCGTTCCTCCAAGTTGGATGACAAATTTACAGGGCCCCACTGAGTCCTCACTCAGCAAGGCAACAAATTTCACCTCCAGGACCTGTCCACTAGGGACACCAGATGGGTCCACGTCGATGACTTAAAGCGAGCACCCCGTGGCCTCATGTTGGAAGAGTCACTTACACAACTTCCTGCCCCCTCTTCCCCTCCTCCCATCCCTCAGTCTACCTTGTCTCCACCTATCCCTCAGTCTCCTTCATCTCCATCTCCACCTGCTCATTCATCAACCAATCAATATCGGTCCAAACTGCGCTCTGCCCATCAACCTCTTCACGACCTCCCCCATTAACTCTACCCTGATTTTCTAGGTACGATGTTAGCGATCTCCCTGCTGGCAGTGCTGACCCTCATGGGGTCTGGGTTAGGTCAGGACGATGGCGGAGTACGTCCCGGGGCCTTGGTCGGCTCGGGAGGCGAGGTAATGCTTATCGACGACATCGCCTCTTTGCGCTACGATCTTGTGCCCCTGGCCAACGTAGCCATTGCCCTACCTGCCTACGCGCACCAGGTCCACGGAATCAGGAACCATCTCACGGCCCTCATGGGGACACACAACCCGAATGAGTATCTCTATAACCTTTTCCTCCCACTCTCCTGGCAGTTGCAATACATAAGTAACAGATTCACTGAGCTCAATGACACATTTTCCATTCAGACACCCGTGGGTCGTTCTCGTGTGAAACGAGGTCTCTTCGACTTCGGCGGTGAGATTCTGAGTGGCTTGTTTGGCGTTGCTACAGCCCATGACATTTCTGGCTTCAAATCTGATCTCTCATTTAGCTTCAGCCCTAGAATCACAATGCAGAGTCATTAAAATCCAACACACTATGTTACAGAAGCTCACAACCCAACTCAATGAAGTCACGTCCACTCTAAACAATTTCACCGATATCTTACAACGCCACCTTTCAGATGTCAACGTTATCTCTCAGTTCTTCTACCTCAAACTCAACATGGATAATCTTCAACTGGCTGTTGACTCTCTCCTGTCTCAAGTCTCTACCTTGGTTCGTATCCTGGTCGATGCTATCAATGGACGTGTCACTGCCGACTTAGTACCTGTCTCAGCTCTCCGTTCTGTCCTGGAATGGGCTCACTCCACCTTCGGTCTCTCCCCAGTCCTCCCTTACTCCTCCCTTGAATATTATTATCCTGTTCTCGAACCACTCTTCTCACTACATACGTCGTCATCCATATTCCTCTCCGTTCTGCCATAACCTTTAACCTTTTCCACATCATTCCCTTCCCTTTCCGCCTCAACAACTCCTTGTTACAGGTATCTGTTCCTTCAGAATATTTCCTTCTCTCCCATGATCATCTTTCCGTTGCCTTCTTTTCTTCCACAGACCTCCAGCAATGTTCCTCCCTTACTCCGACCTCTCGTCTCTGTGCTGCCCACCTTTTCGCTATCTTCCCTAGCAGTGCTACACCCTGTGAGTCTGCTTTAGTTCGCAACCATTCCATCTACTCGGCCTGTTCTTTTGTCCCAGCTCCTGACCTCCCGGTCCACCATGCTCACCTCAACCATGTGCAGTACTTCTTCTTTGCTGTTCCCATCTCTGTCACAATCATGTGTCCTGGTTCTTCCGTTCGCTCCGTCCCCGCTAGTGGTCTCTACAAAGCACCTGACTATTGTACCGTCAAATCAGAGTCCGTCATCACTTACGCCACTCGCTATCACCAGGCTGTTCGTAATCACTCCTATGACATCTTTCAACCAATCGACATGCCTTCAACCCTACCATCTGCCAACATTACCATCACCTCCCCTCACTTGCGCATGCTCACCTTCCTCAATGACAGTGATTTCATTATGCATCAATTTTCTCTGGCCTTCAGCCGATCATCGGTTCATCCAACAGTTGTGTTTCCCCCTGTGGTTATCGCTTTCATAGGTTTTCTACTCATCGTCTGTGCAGTGCATTGTTGTGTCAGAAAAATGGAACGTCGACTCCAGGAAATCAGAGTCGCTACAGGCATAGTACGCCCTACACACGACGTAGAAACTCCCCGTACTTAGTGCCCTCACATTCAGTGACTACCATTGCCATCTAACAATTAACCAAACTGTGAACAGCACTCTGCCTACTAGAAAATGATGGTATTTCTTTCATACATTACTGAGTGACAGTGTCTCCTACAGAAAATACAAAAAAAAAAAATGAAGGAAGAACAACAATAGAACTCTCATATCTACTCCTTATTTATCATGTATCAAACTATTATTGTGTACTTCCCATTATGTTCATATATCCCTTCGACCCTTACTGGATTTGTACCTATTATTCCTTGTATATCTTATATGTCTATATCCTTCTAATTCCCTCCCCTCAACATGGCCATGTCTCCCCTACTGCCCCTGTATCATACTTATCCCTTGTACAAACCTCCCGGTCCTGCCTTACTACTATAATCAAACACCATTTAACTCCCGGTGTCAGGAGACACCGTCTCAGCTACCTGGGGGAGTAGTGTACCCCCTCCACAATATGTCTACCCCCGATGTATATATGTCCCCCCCCCCCCAATGCATACATGCCCCCACTAATCTTGCTAGGTCAGCATGCTTTCCCACGCCTGAAGACGGCGTTAGTGCATCAGTTCATATCAGACAGCCGACACGGGCAGACTATTTTACTGTGAGCTTGTAATAAACTCCTTATCTAGCTGTTTGTACACGGAGTTTCTATCACCAAAGTATTGCAAGTTACATATGATGAGAAATTGCAAAGATGAAGAACAAACTACGCATGCTGAAATCTGAAAGTAAAGAAAGATGTAGAAAACAGAGTCAAAGAAAAAAGCATAAGGAAGGAAATGAGAGACATACTGTAATAAAAAAAAAAAAATGGTCAAGGAATCACCAGAGATCAATAAATCTATAGCAATCACTGGTATAGATGAAAAAGTGAAAAGAAACAGAATTTTATGAGACAGAAAGGAGACGAAAAATATAATAAATATATCGAAAGAAGCAGGTATCGAGGATATCTGTAATAAAGAAATCAAGGAACATAAAAGACTATGGAAAAATGAAAGAAATAAGTCAAGGCCCCTGAAAGTAACCTTCCAAAATGTGAACACTGTGGAGGAAATATTTGAAAATACTAACAAACTCATGGAAAAAGAGGAATTTTAAAAAAATATGGACAGAAAGATGCCTAAATCAGGAAGAATGGAGATTACTAAGGGGGAAGATGTCAGGACTCTAAAATATCATAATACAATACATAATAGCTAGTAATGTTCATATGTAATCTAGAGGTTAGCTGAAAGTCACGGCTAGGGCTAGAGGAAGTGACGTTCAAACATTCTCCCAGAAGGAATGCCACAGACAGCACAATGTGACGCCTGATCGGAAAGTCCCAAAGGAACGAGAGAGTTCCTCTCAAATGTGCAGAACAAGTGACACAATTTCTCCTATATGAGAGAGAATGAAGGAGCAGGCAGGAGACAGGAGAGAGAGAGCAAAAAGGAGGTCTAGACGCTAGAGGGAAGCAGTGGGGAAAGGGGCAGGCTTGCGAAGTTAGCAAGCATAAAATACATTTACCTCAATAAACTCTTGTGAGACATACTTAGTATAAATTTTGAGATATTTCCTTTGAAGAAATTAACTACAAATAAACCCCAGTACTAATCTTTATGTTTCTCCCGTCATTGACTACAAGTACACTAAGATTAGGCTATCTTCTACGAATCAGTTCACTGTTAACTACAGCTCAGCTACGGCTACGATATACAGTATTTAACTACAAGTTTGATATATTAAAGAAGGATGAAGCAAAACAAAAAGTAAGGAAAATCGGAGGAAGAGAGGAGTAATTTTTTTTTTACAAAGAATTTGAGTTAAAAATAAGAAAGTGGTATATAAACAACAGGGAATAAAAAAAGGAGGGTAGTAGACTCAAACTATGTCAAATATGTAAACATGATTAATATGATGTACTCAGATGTAGATGGAATGTTATCCAGGTTATTAGGGATATGACTATACCAAAGAAAATGAACCTCATATTATTTGCCTAACTGTAACATAATTAATCCCAAGGATATCAAACGACATCCTAAACTTTGAAGAATATTCGTACGATATATGGAGAAGAGACAAAGTTTGAAAAAAAAAAAAAAAAAGGAGTTATGATATTAACGAAGAAAAATCTACAAGCCATAGATATACAGTAGAACTATACATACCCTCACAATTAGAATTAATTGCATTAGAGATCAACACATTTGAAGGGCAAATAATGGTGGAAATTTATACATGCCACCCAAAACAAACACTTGGGAGAGAGGTGAATATGAAGACCTGGCAGAAAGTTCATTTCAGAGTTTAAGAGCTCTGCTACTTAGAATGGAAGAGAAATCTGAAAGATTTATATTACCTGGAGATTTCAATACAAATATAAATTGGGATACACTAGATGTAAGAAGCTATGAGAGCTAATGGGATAAAAGGCTCTTGGATCTTGTACTGGAGTTTTTCTTGACACAACATGTAAAACACCAGAAAAAGGGGACTAGAATATCCATTGTTATTAGATGTTATATTTACTAGGCAAGACTATGATATCGACAACATAATGTATCACCATCCATTCGGCAAAAGCAACCATGCAGCATTAATTGTAGCTCCAGGATTGCATATGATATAGTTAGCAGTAATGAAAATGAGAAAAAGAACCTAAACTACAAAAAAGGGCAACTATCATGACCTAAAGAAGTACTTCATAACAGACTGGGAAAAGGAACTAAGAGGACATAACATAAATGTTATGTATACAGCAAATTCTGTGGATTTTATAAAACACGAGTCTAACATTATTATCCCCCAGCACAAATAAACAGAAATAAGGATACGAAAGGGTTTAATACAGAATGTAAACAATCAAAACATAAATGAGATCTGATATGGAATAGATACAGAAGACACTATAGTGACGGGGCATATAACAACTGTACAGTAAACAGGGAAGAAATTATTATACAAGGATAAGGAGAGAAGCTCAAATACAGTTTGAGGAAGACATTATAAATAAAACTAATGAGCAACCAAAGCTGTATACAGCTACATCCAAAGCAAAGGCAAAGTTAACGATTAAATACAGTCCATCATGGATGAGGAGAAACATATCCAAGATGAAGATATCTGAGAAGACCTTAACAAATAATTCCAATAAGTTTTTACAGAAGAAAGTAATTCTGAGAAGATAAAGAGCATGCATGATTACACATACCTGCATCACCAGATCCACGAATACTGGAACAAGAGGTACAGGAAGAGTTAAGCAAATTAGGCAAGGGAAAAGCAATTGGTCCTGACAAATTTTCACGTTGACTGCTATATGAATGTGCAGAAGAGTTAAGCAGACAAACATAATTAATACCGGTATTCAATGAATCCTTAAGTCAAAGTAAATTATCTGATATTTGGTAGAAAGCAGAATTTGTTCCCCTATTCAAGAAAGGAAAGGGACAAAATCCACTCAACTACAGACCAGTATCCCTGACCAGTGTTGTAAGATACTATAGTCTATTTGATTGACCTGTGCAGCTGAGATGCCTGGGCCTAACCGGGTGTGTTTGAAACACGGCTGCTGATTGGCCCCCGATGATTTAAATCTACACCTCGTATTATTTTACCGCATATATAATTATATTTTCAAACTGCCTTCAATACAAGCTGCCATATCAAATATGGAATAATTTCCGAAGCTGAAGAGGTCGAAATTCTTTTTAAAAGTTTACTGTTGTCAATGAAAATTAAAGCTGATTGTAAAGTTCAATAAAACGATGAGTGACGTTTGAAGTGAATTATCCACCCGCGGTGTACATCCACGCCCGCATATTGCACTACATCCATGCACGGTGTACACCTACGTCCGCATGTTGCACCATATTATCCAACCACGATGTACAGTCGGCAAGATTTCCGACAGGACCACCTGGTTGCGGGATTTTGCTAATGTGGCAACAGCGCGCGCCCGTGTGTGTGTGTGTGTGTGTGTGTGTGTGTGTGTGTGTGTGTGTGTGTGTGTGTGTGTGTGTACATGCCCGACATTTTTTCGGATCGCTAAGCTTCATCCTTCGAATTATATTATGTGGCCATTGTATTATGCTATGATATAGGCTAATAAATATTATGTGATTGAGATAATGGGCTGTGCACTATACTATTTGTAGTCTGAATTATATAAAATAATTCCCTTGCCTTGCAGCGTGAACCACGATACAGGTTGAGTTGTGGTTCAGAAACAGAGGGCAAGTTCACCCAGAAATGGCGCGATGTAGGGGGAAGGGAGGAGTATGGGAGTAAGCAGCCAATAGTTATATATTCTTAGTCATTACAGTATAGTTATCAACGTATCAATGTTATCCTGTGCCCTGATTGATGATAAACCTATTTACTTTTGTTATCTTTATATAGACCCGATTACACACTAGGATACCCCCTCCCTAGTTAGCGGAAAACATGCCCTGCTCCACCGCCTCGACTCTCTCTCTCTCTCTCTCTCTCTCTCTCTCTCTCTCTCTCTCTCAAACTCCTCAGTGGCTATCAGTAGACACACACACACACACACACACACACACACACTTTATCAGTTTGTGCTAATGCGTAATGACGTTGCATTTAGTATGTTTACCTAAAATTTATTACTGTGTCAAAATACAAGTGCAATACATAACCACCTCACATGGCGGATTACGTTAACCAGTAATCAATACTTATTTGCATAGTTTATGTTTCAGTAATAGTCATGGGGTAACCAGACCCACACTGATATTTTCGTTAATGCTAAAGGTAATCGTGTGTTCTGTGGCGGATACCAGTTAGTGGGGAGGTGGCCGCTGACACCTCCAATCCTCATAGCTATGGTGGTGGGTTGTAGTGTCGCTGCAGAGGTTCCTGTTCCTCAAGTTATGTCAATAATTAAACTTAACATACTGATGAACAGCCATTTCTTATGAAAAATACAAACAACCTATATGGAACTGTGAAGCATATTGTGGGAGCTTTCCAGCTCTCACGCACCAGTCACAGTCTTGGTCCTTTGTTTCAGTATTGCCAGCCTGACAGTGTGCAGTGTTAATGAACATGCTATTAACATTAGTTCTACATGCTTATTTACATTTAGAACAACAGAATTCAAAGCAGGATTTCATTCAGTACACAGAATGCCAAATACAGCATGTGTGTGTGCGTGTGGGTGTGGGACAATACGTACGGTATGGGTGGGAGGAGTGTAGTGAGTATGAAATGTGTGTCATAATGGTAATATGGGTGTGTGCATACTTGGCTAAGGACGTCCAAGACTGATATGTAATCTTTGCCTTTAACACTTGATGACACACACTTCAGTATTTATTTAGGTTCTGTTTATAAATTTGTAGCATGTTACATTATTATATTATTATGATTATGTTTTGGGGGTGAAACCTGAAACAGCATATGAAGACAAACACTGAAATGTATATACAAAAAAATGCATTATGTGTGGCAAAATACATGAATAACAATATTTCAGGAAGAAATATTACCGTATTATAACATCTGTTTAAATACGTTGTAGGTGCAGCGATTCTTAAGCTTAGATTATCGGATTTCCTTTGATCAGTATGTTACGTTATACTCTAGCTTTGAGTTATGTATTGTATTATAAGTGATGTCATTGTGGTCGTTCACTTAAAATGACATCGAGCAGACAGCAAGTGCAGTTGTTAGTAGTTTACCCGTATTTGTTATTGATCACACACTGACCAACTTATTCCTGAGTAATTTTTAAAAATCTTTATCACGACTGGAAAACAGCACCTTAGGCATGTGAACAGGTGGCAAGATGTCTAGCGAGTTGCCAAAATGTCTAGAGAGTTGTGATTGTGCCAGTCAAGAAACCTTCATATTTTAATGGAAAAAAAACTGCAATCGTAACATGAAAGTTGCGTTAAGAAATGCACATAAACGTCACTAATTCCTGTATAAGTCCCCGTAATAAAAATCATGTCACTGAGCAAAATGTATAAGATAGTGTCGTATTAGTTATATTACCACGTAAGTTATAGTCAGTTATTAAAGTTACTGTTAGATTGTTATACTGCATGGAATATTATCCATTATAATCAGAGGATAATAAAAAAAATAAGAGTTGTATGGAACTCATTCATTAGTAGGAAGTAACCCACCCTCCTTCTCGATCACCTCTCTCAGTCTGTTTGCATAGAGGCGACATGGTCCGTATGAGCTGTTTCTGGCTTCTGAACTGTTCCCACTAGGCGTGATTGTGGGCCAGTTCACTCTCAGGCTCCCAACAGTTAACCATAATCCCCCATACATTTTGATGGGGTTCATGTCTGCTTCCTTACTGAGCCAGTCGAGCAGCTGCAAATCCTCTCGACCTGCAAACCATTCCGAGACTCTTCTCGCCGTGTGGATGGGGCAGCGGTCCTGAACAAAATTCATAGGGCCGGGAGGAAACGGATAGTTCCGCTCCTGAACTGAGGGGAGGAAAAAATCCTGCAAAATTTCAATGTATTTTTTATCAGTGGAACTCCCTTCTGTCCTGGTGACGTCACCCATACCGTGGATGCACACTCACCCCCAGACATTGCAGGTGGCGTGTCCACTTCTGGCCTTCTCGAAGATGTTCCTACGGTCGTAACTGCACGTGAAAAGAATATTCATACATCGCTCATATAGTTTCATTTCTAATATCTTTGACGCTTTGGGAAAAACCACCGTTTTTCATGTTAAGGTTCATTATCCACTATTTGTTTGGTTTATTTTATGAGGATTGTAAGGCTTAATGAACAGTGGTGCAAGTGTTGGTAATATGCGTTCATCTAGACGTATTATTGCTATGAATATCAGTTGATCTCTAAATGTTTTTTTAATAACATCAAAACTGTTTAGTGATACAGTATAAAAATATGGTCGTTAAAAATATCGTCAGTAAATTTATACATATGCATTAGAATACTGTCGCCTGCAGAAATCTTTTCTCTGTCATTAAATTTTATGAATACAAAATTCCTGGTAACAGTCATATGAAGAAGACTATCAACGCTTCTCTATACTCTGGCCTTTACCTACTGCTCTTCCACACGCTCCAGTTTTTCCTCAACCTGTCTGTTTACCATAATTCTTACAATTCACCACCATATATATATATATATATATATATATATATATATATATATATTCTGTGTGTGTGTGTGTGTGTGTGTGTGTGTGTGTGTGTGTGTAAGTTCTCACTTTTCCCTGATAACCATACACCCACGTATCACATTAATCAAGAAACTTCATACTGGCTGGGTATATTCAATAAAAACACGTGGGCTATCGTGTCATTTACTCATATCTGTTCCAAGTGGTCCAACATTAAAAAAAATAAAACAAAGATTCTGGGTGTGGTCATTCGGGAGGGTCATACAGTAATCATATTTTTTTTTTTTTTTATGCGAGGAAGAAGGAACCAAAGGCCATGAGCCCGCAGTAACAGTTCCCTCCAAGAGAAACACAAAATACAATAGAGAGCCAAATTCAAGATCCGATCATTTTGAGATGCCTGGACACACTGCGTTTGAAAGACTGGAGATCATAGGCAGCAGGAAATACAGACAGAGGGAGACAGTTCCAGAGCTGACCTGTTGCATAAATGAAAGACTGGGAGTAACGGTTAACTCTTGCATTAGAGAGTTGGACAGAAAAGGGATGAGAGTTTGCTGCCAGACGGGTGCTACGCGCCCGTCGTAGAGGTGGAGGAATGCAAGCAGACAGTTGAGGAGCAGTGACCATTAAAGTAGCGATAGAAAAGAGATAAAGATGCAACAGAGCGGCGAAGAGACAGAGGTTGAAGGGAGTCAGTAAGAGGAGGAGAGTTAATGAGACGAAAAGCCTTTGACTCCACCCTATTAAGAAGAGCTGTATGTGGGGAGCCTCCCCACACATGAGAGTTGTACTCCACACAGGGGCGGATAAAACCCCTGTATAGAGTCAACAATTGTGCAGGGGTAAAGAAAGAGCGGAGTCGGCTTAACACACCCAATCTCTTGGAAGCAGATTTTACAAGAGATGTAATATGATTTTTCCAAGATAAGTCCCGAGTAAATGAAACCCCAAGCATGTTCAAGGATGAAGCAGGATTAAGCTGAATATTATTAAACATTAGTGGGTATACCTGTGGAAGATTTTGTCGGGTTGATAGGTGTAAGAACTGAGTCCTAGATGCATTAAAGACAATCATATTATTTTTACCCCAGTCAGAGATACGAACCAAGACAGACATTAGGTGTGCCATAGCCTCATCCCTTGTTTGTTGAAGTAACTGTTGAGATGGGCATTGCGGGAACCGAATGGAAAGGTGAAGGGTGGAGTCATCAGCGTATGAGTGGATAGGGTTAGCTGTACAGCTTAGAAGATCATTGATGAATAAAAGGAAGAGAGTTGGTGATAGGACAGAGCCCTGAGGAACACCACTGTTGATAGATCTAGGAGAAGAACGATGGCCGTCTACAACAGCGGCTATAGAACGACCAGAAAGGAAACTAGCGATGAAGGCACAGATAGAAGGATAGAAACCGTAGGAGGGCAGTTTGGAAATTAAAGATTTATGCCAGACTCGATCGAAAGCCTTTGAGATGTCAAGTGCAATGGCAAAGCTTTCGCCAAAGTCCCGAAAGGAGGATGACCAGGAGTCTGAAAGGTAGGTGAGAAGATCGCCAGTGGAGCGTCCCTGACGGAACCCATACTGACGATCGGAAAGAAGGTTGTGATAGGAAAGATGCCTTAAAATTTTTCTATTAAGAATTGACTCGAAAACTTTTGAAATACAGGACGTTAAAGCAATTGGACGATAGTTGGAGGGTTGGGAGTGGTCACCCTTCTTAGGGACTGGCTGAATGAGAGCAAACTTCCAGCAAGAAGGAAAGGTACAAGTTGACAGACAAAGGCGAAAGAGTTTACCTAGGCAGGGTGTAAGCACAGAAGCACAGTTCTTGAGAACAACAGGAGGGACTCCATCAGGCCCATATGCCTTGTTAGTACTGAGGCCAGTGATGACAGAAAATACATCAACTGAAGAAATTTTAATGTCAGCCATGAGGAAGTCAGAGGGGGGAAGTGATGGAGGAACAGCACCGGAATCGTCTAAGGTGGAATTGGAGGAGAAAGTCTGTGCGAAGAGATCTGCTTTATCAGTAGAAGAAATAGCTACAGAACCATCAGAGTAGAAAAGAGGAGGGAAGGATGATGAGGTAAAGTTGTTAGAAAGATTTTTTCAAACTACTATGCTACATAGGGTATTGGTTTTACACTTGACCACTCTCATTTTATAACGAATTACATTGGCCAGTAAAGGACAGCTGGATTTATAACCACATCAAAAAATACGTGAACTTCGTATCCTATTAAACACTGAACTTGCTGCCTTTTCGAAGTAGTTTACGTGAAAGTCCACTGTGTGAGCCTCCATGACATAGTTAATACAATATATAATGGATATATTGCATAAATCTATGCTCTAGTATAACTTAATAAACTGGTCGCTTGGAATCCGGTAAGCTACCATTAAAAACAGATGCTCCTACAGTGTAATCTTATAATGAACATTAAAATAACATTATTTTCTCCTGCAAGAAATAGTTATTCATAAAATATGGATTCCATATCACAGTTTTATAATACTTCAGTGTTTGTCTTTATATGGTGTTTCAGGTTTCACCCCCAAAACAAAATCATAATAATATAATAATGTAACATGCATAGAACCTAAGTAAATACTAAAGTGTGTGTCATCAAGTGTTAAAGGCAAAGATTACATATCGGTCGTGGACGTCCTTAGCCACGTATGCACACACCCATATTACCATTATGACAAATTTCATACTATACTCCCTCCACCCCCACCATACGTATTGTCCCACACCCACCCGCACACGCACACACACATGCTGTATTTGGCATTCTGTGTACTGAATGAAATCCTGCTTTGAATTCTGTTGTTCTAAATGTAAATAAGCATGTAGAACTAATGTTAATAGCATATTCATTAACACTGCACACTGTCAGGCTGGCAATACTGAAACAAAGGACCAAGACTGTGACTGGTGCGTGAGAGCTGGAAAGCTCCCACAATATGCTTCATAGTTCCATGTAGGCTGTTTGTATTTTTCATAAGAAATGGCTGTTCATCAGTATGTTAAGTTTAATTATTGACATAATTGGAGGAACAGGAACCTCTGCAGCGACACTACAACCCACCACCATAGCTATGAGGATTGGAGGTGTCAGCGGCCACCTCCCCACTAACTGGTATCCGCCACAGAACACACGATTACCTATAGCATTAACGAAAATATCAGTGTGGGTCTGGTTACTCCATGACTATTACTGAAACATAAACTATGCAAATAAGTATTGATTACTGGTTAACGTAATCCGCCATGTGAGGTGGTTATGTATTGCACTTGTATTTTGACACAGTAATAAATTTTAGGTAAACATACTAAATGCAACGTCATTACGCATTAGCACAAACTGATAAAGTGTGTGTGTGTGTGTGTGTGTGTGTGTGTGTCTACTGATAGCCAGCTGAGGAGTTTGAGAGAGAGAGAGAGAGAGAGAGAGAGAGTCGAGGCGGTGGAGCAGGGCATGTTTTCCGCTAACTAGGGAGGGGGTATCCTAGTGTGTAATCGGGTCTATATAAAGATAATAAAAGTAAATAGGTTTATCATCAATCAGGGCACAGGATAACATTGACACGTTGATAACTATACTGTAATGACTAAGAATATATAACTATTGGCTGCTTACTCCCATACTCCTCCCTTCCCCCTACATCGCGCCATTTCTGGGTGAACTTGCCCTCTGTTTCTGAACCACAACTCAACCTGTATCGTGGTTCACGCTGCAAGGCAAGGGAATTATTTTATATAATTCAGACTACAAATAGTATAGTGCACAGCCCATTATCTCAATCACATAATATTTATTAGCCTATATCATAGCATAATACAATGGCCACATAATATAATTCGAAGGATGAAGCTTAGCGATCCGAAAAAATGTCGGGCACACACACACACACACACACACACACACACACACACACACACACACACACACACACACACGGGCGCGCGCTGTTGCCACATTAGCAAAATCCCGCAACCAGGTGGTCCAGTCGGAAATCTTGCCGACTGTACACCTACATCCGCATGCTGCACAACAATACATGACTGCATTTACTCAGTGACATCAGCGGCGGCCAATCAGCAGCTGCGTATCAAACACACCCTTTTTGCTGCATACATCTCAGCTGCACAGGTCAATTAAACAGACTATAGAAAAGCTGATAAGAAAAAATTTAGGTAAACCATCTGGAAAAATACAAAACTGTATGATAACAGAAAGACACTTCGGTTACTAATCTTTTAAGCTACTATGATAGAGTTGCAGAATCACTACAGATAAGAGAAGGATTGGTAGACAGTATCTATGTAGATTTCAAGAAAGCATTTGATGGAATACCACACCAATGACTTCTATGGAAACTGTACCATCATGGAGGAATCCAAGGTAATCTGTAGCTTACTGCTGGACGCAAGATTTTCTCAGAAAAAGGGGAAATGAGAACAGTACTTAGGCGAAATTACTTATTAAGGAAAGAAGTGACTACCGGAGTTCCAGCAACATTGGAAATTGAAGTTATCTAAATATGTTTGCTGATGATGCAAATAAACAAAAGAGAATTACAAATACAGACAGCTTCAAGAAGAATTAAATAAGCTTCATGGATGGAGCAATAGATGACAAGTGTAATTCATTGTGGACATATTCCATATTATTAAGTTGCGTGAATGTGGAAAAAGACCAGACTGGGATTATAAGCTAGGATGTTCAACACTACACATATCAGAAAAGGTGAAAGACCTAGGAGTGATTGATAATGACAGACTGTCTCCTGCTAACCACATCAGTGAGAAGGTACAGTACATGTATGTATTGCTTGCTAATACGAGAATAGCATTCACATATATAAATGAAGACATGCTGAGAAAGATTATAATATCTTTCATAAGACTAACCCTGAAGTATGCATCAGTGATCTGGAATTCACATCTCAAAACACACATACCGTCAAATGGGGTATGTGAATCACCTGGGGCAAAACGAATAATTATTGGGCAAATCGAATCAAAAGCTCTGGGAGGCTTTATATTTATTGAATTTTTAAGAACTGCCATTCATTTTGTTCCTTTTTTAATGTTCTCTCATTTGCAATCGTTGTTTTGTCCATGATGATGAAAATAAACAAGCCAGACTGATTTCAAGTTTCTATATAAAGTTCAGGTTTTTTAACCTGTAGCTGCTAAGGTTTCCTGAGAAGAGGACAATACAAGTTGCAAGACAGCCAACTAACATATGGACAAGGTAGGTATAAATAACGTTTTGGATACAAAAACTTTATCAATGAAGTATTTGACAAAATATTACAATTTAACTTCTTCGGAGTAATGTGATCATATGTGAATCATATGGGGCAATGTGAATCACTCATATGGGGCTATATTTTATGCTTTTTTATGCCTTTTCACATTAGTTTTTGGCTAATATGGCCATTCCTTCTCTTCGAGGATGGTCAGGATATACAACAGGAAGTCGGCCAACTCCCGAAAATATTCGGAAGAGGCAATTGCCCAGGCCCTCGTTGACATCGCCAATGGATTTCTGCAGCGACAGGCTGCCCGTCACTATGGCATTCCTCAGGCCACGCTAAGACGTCATTACCTAGGGCTTGTCAAATCGCACGGCAAAGCAGGACGTAAGACAGCACTCCTCCGAAATGAAAAGTTCGGATTGGCCAGGTACTTGGCAGTACTGGGTGATTTTGGCCTTGAGTTTGACTTGCAAGGGCTAAGAGATTTCATTAAGTTCTTCCTCGACAGCTATTTCTGAAAGATTGATCAGTTCAGAGACAATTGCCCTGGCCCCGACTGGGTGCAGGGTTTTTTGAAGAGGCACTCTAAACTCCTGTCATCTCGCATGTGCCAGTATATATCGAAGAAGCAGGCAGCAGTATCACAGGCAGTTATCTCGGAGTACTTCAACAACCTTGAGAAGACATTAGAAGGTGTTCCACCTTCCAACATCATTAATTATGATGAGACGAACATTACTGACGACACACGAGGGAAACTGCAAATCTTCCGCAGATCCGTGATTCACTTTGCTCCAGCACATGTATGTTTCACCTGCTGTTACATTTCTTTTTACAACTCATTTAATTACATATTGATTTGGATAAAAAATGGTAAATGAAGTTTAAAGATTAAAGTTAAAAACAGTACTAACTAAAGCACTTGACCTGTCCTATGATTTTCATTACAAACCTTAGTGTATAAAAAAAGGTAGAAATTTTATTCACATTGCCCCATTTGATAAGATTCAAATTGTACAATGGGCCGCTACAAGATGGATATCAAGCTTAAGGGATCTTAGCTATGAAGAAAGACTAGAAAAACTGAACCTACCAATATTACAAGAGAGAAGGAAAAGAGGATAAATGATTATGCTATATAAATGCATCACTGGAAAAGAGAAAATAGACTTAAATGAGTATATAGCCTATGGGGAAGTATCGGCAAGAGGGCACTGCAAAAAACTGCATAAAAAGAGAGGTGATAAGGATGTAAGGAAATTCAGTTTCCCAAACAGGGCAGTAAGACAGACAGATAATAAGATAGAGTGAAACACATACAACGAACACAAAGATATCTAGATAAAGACGAGCAAAGACAGAAAGAGAGAGAATGATATTTGCAAATGCAGATGTAGAGAAGCAAAAACATGGGCAGATATCCAGAAAAAAGACTTGCAACGTGAAACAATGGCAGAAAAAGTCGAAGACAGGAAAAGAAAAGAACGCAAAAGGAGACAAATAAATAGACAGATTGGCAGATAGAAAAACAGACAGAAAAGGACAGTCATACTGAGGAACAGGCAGAAAAAAGACGAATATAATAAAGGAGGGAGGGAGGGAGGGAGACTAGGAGAGAGTATGAAGAATGCCACTAATGCAGAAACTATGACAAGTATAGAAGGGGAGTAGGAAAGAATTAGAAAACAAACGAACGAGAACAGAGCGTATGGATAGCGTCAGGGTAGATAAGACAAGCGAAATGGGAGGCGGTGAGGGAGAAAATTAAGGAAGGAACAGTGAAGGATGATGGAAAGGAAGGTAAAATTAGGTAAAGTGTGACGGAATGGGAAATCGATAAATGTGAAGAAACAGAGGACAGCATAAAACTGAGGAAACATTACGAGAGGGCACACACACACACACACACACACACACACACACACACACACACACACACACATGTACGCAGAGAGAGAGAGAGAGAGAAGGATGAGGAGGAAGAAGGGGGTAAATAAATGGGATAAACAATGCGAGAACAGAGAGGAATGTAATGTAAGAGACGATGGGAAAGAAAGAACGCGGAGAAAGGATGAATGGAAGGGGGATGGGAAAGGTACAAGACGAAGGATAAGAGAGGTAGAGATAAGAGGAAGAAGAGCAAGGGAGAAGGGAAGCTGAAATCAGAAGAAAATAATTGGGAAAAAACAGAAAGGGGAAAACAGAAAGTGGGACTGATACTAGGGGGAAGTGGAGGAAAGAATAATACTGATGATGGATAAGGAAAATCTTTGCATGTAAAACTTTCGAAAGAGAATGGGAGAGCAGTAGAGGAAGGAGAAGAGAAAATTGAAGGTATCTGAAATAGTTGAAAGGTGAATAAAAGATAATGAGGATGAGGTGAGCAAAGGAAATAAAGGTAAACGAAGCATGCAAGATGAAGAAGACGACGAAGAGGAGGAGAAGCAAGAGGAGAGAAAAAAAATGGACGAAGACTTTAGAGGAAGAGTGAGGAAAAGTTATGAAAGGAAGGTATAAAGAGAGGATATAGAGGTTTCCGAATTACAAATCGTGCGTTAATGATTGACCTTTCTCCTCCTTTCCTCCCATTCGCCTTCACTCTTCTTTTCCTCACATTTATCCCTTCTCTTACTCCCCACCTCTCCCTTTCTCTACACCTCTCATTACGAAACATGCTATTTGATATTCTTATGATTATTACTTTTGAATACAAAATGAATGACTACCGCACATTTATGTCAAAGTCTAAACATAGGCTAGTAGATACTGCAATTCGTCAACTCAGGCCGAAACTTTCAGACAACAGTGTGAAAAAAAAAGTGGAAAGGTGACCAGGTGTCAGAATGAACGAAATCACCTCGTTAAACGGATAAAAAGAAAAATGTGCTTTGAAAGCTGGAGCAGAACAAATATGAATACCGAATATTAATCAGTGGTTCATCGTAAATCACACACACACACACACACACACACACACACACACACACACACACACACACACACACACACACACACACACACACACACACACACACACACACACACACACACACACACACACACACACACACACACACACACACACACACCTGTTCAATCCATTATATATTTTTCCTTTCGGTCCTCGTGTCCTGCTACCGTGGTATTCCCCCAGGTTGATAACCACTGCCCAAGACGAATTCCATTGGATGGACTGAAGTCGCAAAGGTGGTGGGATAAGTGGTTTCTGTTAATTATACTTAAATCTTGACTGACAGAATAGGTACGTTATTAATCGTCTATTGAAAGCAGATAGTTTCGTAAGAACAAAGAAGTCTGGTACTGTTTGCTTCCCTTATACTACTTCATGTCAACATTTATTTTGAAACACACAAGTTATATTACCTTTTTTTTTTTTTTTTTTTTTTTCAAAATACCAAATAGACTGTAGCACCAGTCGAGCAGGGCAGTACTCCCAGGTTAGATGGAAAGCTGATGACAGGGAGAGCTGGGGCTCCCGTTTCATCAGGCCTTGGGACTAGTTCCTGACCATCCCCTTTTGCTTAACTTTTTCAGTGTTTCAGTAACACAGAGAAAAGGCCAGCATGCTCTCCAATACAAGTTTCTCTAACTGTCAGCACGAAACTACATGCACAGTACACACTACACTTCCTTTTCAAAATTAAAAAAGAAAATGGCGTAATTCAATCAGGCCTCGGAGTCCCCAGGGGGGTGGGGGAGGAGCAAAAATGTCCCCACTATCCGCCCATCTCCCAGTGACGACTCAGCGAGTTGCCGGGAACCACTGTAGGACTCACTTCTTCTTTGTTTCTGCAATATTCACAGCCTTTCCTCTAACTTTCTCTCTGTCGAACACCACCTCTCCTCATCTAAATCTCACCTTCACTTCCTGACTGAGACTCAGCTGTCTGAGGCAACTGACAGCAAACCCTTTTCTGTTTCCTCGTACCTTATACTCATTTCAAAGCCAAAGCTGCTGTTGTGTATATGTACACAACGACTTATCTTGCTCTCGTGTTCCTGAACTTGATTCTTCTGAACACTCCACTCTCTGCTTCAGCTTTCATGTCATTCCCTGACTAAATATATCTGCACTGTTTACGTATCTCCTAATACTACTGACTGAAAAATTCTTCGACTATCTCACTTCTGCGATGGAACACATTCTATCCATTCCTCCTTTCTCTGAAATCTCCATTCTAGGAGATTTCAATGTTCACCACCACCTCTGGCTCTCCTCTCCTTTCATTGATCCACCTGGTGAACAAGCCAACATCTTTTCTATTCTTAATGACCTAGAGCAGCTTGTACAGCACCCTACCCATATCCATGACCACCCTGGAGAGAGCTCCAACATATATGACCTCTTTCTTACAACTAATCCTTCTGAATACACCGTTAATCTTTCCTCTCCATTGGGCTTCTCTGATCACAACCTTATTACCTTAACCTGCCCTATCACCCTGGTACAGCCTGTGGACCCTCCAAAGAAACGTCATTTGTGGCCCTTTGGAGCTGCTGATTGGGAGGCCCTCAGACAGTACTTCTTTGATTTTCCCTGGAATGATTATTGCATCTATGGCCGGGAGCCATCTGAGTGTGCTTTGCGCATTACGGAGGTTATTCTATCAGGTATGGAAGCATACATTCCCTTCTCATATCCTTTGACTAATGCAAGAAAGCCTTGGTTTAATCACGCTTGTTCAAATGCTGTTTGCAACAAGGAGAGGGCCTATGAAAAGTACCAGAGCCAACCCACCCCTGAATTACATCTTGTTTACGTTTCTGCCCAGAACTGTGCTAAGTCTATTCTTCACTTTGCTAAAAATAATTTCATCCGTACTAAATGTTCCCAACTCTCCAACTCGAATTCTTCCCACTCCTTATGGCACTTTGCCAAAAAACTTTCAAACAACTTTACCTCACCATCCTTCCCTCTTTTCTACTTTGATGGTTCTGATGATGCAGGCTTGAGCTGGATATTATTAAACATTAGTGGGTACTCCTGTGGAAGATTGTGTCGGGTTGATGGGTGTAAAAACTGAGTTTGTGATGCATTAAAAACAACAAGATTATTTTCATCCCAGTCAGAGATACGAGCCAAGTCAGACATTATGTGTGCCATAGCCTCATCCCTTGTTTGTTGAAGTAACTGCTGAAATGGACATCCAAGAACCGAATGGAAAGGTCAAGGGTGGAATCATCAGCTTATGAGTGGACAGGATTAGATGTACAGCTTAGAAGATCACTAATTAAAAAAAGGAAGAGTGTTGGTGATAGGACAGAGCCCTGAGGAACACCACTGGTGATAGATCTAGGAGAAGAACGATGGCCGTCTACAACAGCAGCTATAGAACGACCAGAATGGAAGCTATAGGTCAAAGCACAGATACAAAGATAGAACCACAAGAGGGCAGTTTGGTAATTAAAGATTTATGCCAGACTCGATCGAAGGCCTTTGAAATGTCAAGTGCAATGGCAAAGCTTTCGCAGAAGTCCCGAAAGGAGGATGACCAGGAGTTGGCAAGGTAGATGAGAAGATCGCTAGTGGAGCATCCTTGACGGAACCCATACTGACGATCAGAAAGAAGGTTGTGATAAGAAGGATGCTTTAATTTTTGTTTTCTGTTAAGAATAAACTCGAAAACTTTTGAGACACAGGATTTTAAAGCAACTGGGTGATAGTTTGAGAGGTGGAAATGGTCACCCTTCTTTGGGACTGGCTGAATGAGAGCAAACATGCAGCAAGAAGGAAAGGTACAAGTTGATAGACTAAGGTGAAAGAGTTTACCTAGAAGGAAAGGTACAAGTTGATAGACTAAGGTGAAAGAGTTTACCTAGAAGGAAAGGTACAAGTTGATAGACTAAGGTGAAAGAGTTTACCTAGGCAGTGTAAGCACAGAAGCACAGTTCTTGAGGACAACAGGAGGGACCTTATTAGGCCCATTTGCCTTGTTAGTATTGAGGCCAATGATGGCAGAAAATACATCAGCTGAAGAAATTTTAATGTTATCCACGAGGAAGTCAGAGGGGGGAAGTGATGGAGGAACAGCACCGGAATCGTCTAAGGTGGAGTAGGAGGAGAAAGTCTGAGTGAACAGATCTACTTCGTCTGTAGAAGAAATAACTACAGAACCATCAGAGTAGAAAAGAGCGAAGGATGATGAGATAAAGTTGTTAGAAAGGATATTGGCAAGGTGCCAGAAGGAGCGGGAAGAATTCGAGTTGGAGAGTTAAGAGCTTTTAGTAAGGATGAAATTATTTTTAGCAGTGTGAAGAACAGACTGAGCACAGTTCCGGGCAGAAACATAAAATTGATGTGATTCAGGGGTGGGTTGGTTCTTGTACCTTTTATAGCCCTCTCGTTGTTGTGGATCGCATTAGAACAAGGTGATTCAACGAAGGTTTTGTTGCATTAGTCAAAGGATATGCGAAAGGAATGTATGCTTCCATGCCTGGAAGAAGAACCTCCGTAATGCATGAGGCACACTCAGATGGCTCCCGGCCATGGAAGCAATAATCGTTCCAGGGAAAACCAAAGAAGTACTGCCTGAGGGCCTCCCAATCAGTAGCTCCAAAGTGCCACAACTGACATTTCTTTGGAGGGTCCACAGGCCATACTGGAGGGATGGGAAAGGTTGAGGTAATAAGGTCGCGATCAGAGAAGCCCAACGGAGAGGAAAGATTAACAATGGAAGCAGTTGGATTAGTTGTAAGGAGGAGGTCAAGTATGTTAGAACTCCCTCCAAGGTAGTCAAGGATATGGATAGCATGCTGTACAAGCTGCTCAAGGTCATGAAGGATAGAAAAGATGTAGGCTTCTTAATCTGGTGGATCTTTGAATGGAGATGAGAGCCAAACGCGTTGGTGAACACTGAAATCTCCTAGAAAGGAGATTTCGGAGAAAGGAGAAAGAGATATGATGTGTTCCATCGTATAAATAAGATAGTCAAAGAATTTTTCATAGTAGAATTACAGGATAATCAAACAGAACAAATATATGTGTTTATATATATTAGAGAGAGAGAGAGAGAGAGAGAGAGAGAGAGAGAGAGAGAGAGAGAGAGATGTGTATATATATATATATATATATATATATATATATATATATATATATATATATATGTATATATATATATATATATATATATATATATATATGTGTGTGTGTGTGTGTGTCTCTCTCTCTCTCTCTGTATAGATAGATAGATATACCGTATATGTATATATTGCGTAGGACTAAACATCAAGGTAGAAAGAAACAAGCTAGCTAGAAGCATCAGACCGAACCTATGCAAACTAAGGGAAAAGTGTGAAGAGTATAATTTACAGGTCCGGAATAGATACAGTCGGCAGACATAAGGGACACAATAGACGACATGAATGACAACTTCACTAGAATCATAACAGAAGCATCCCTCAGTAAGTGTTGCAGGAAAGGCACGCAAGAACACTGATAGCAAACTCTCGGAAGAAACAGAGGATCTTCTGGGGAAAAGAAGGACTATGAAGTTTGAACAGCCAGGGACAAGACTGAAGCAGTAGGACTAGGTAAGACCATCAACAACAAAAAGTCCGGAGATACCCGAAAGTTTAACATGACCAAAATCGAAGAAGACTTTAAGAAAAGGTGGAAGTATGAACTCAACCAAGAGAATGCTTGGCATAGGAAAAAATCAGATGTTCAGCGTAAGAAACTCAAATGGTGATGTTTCTAATGACAGAGATGAAATAATCAAGGTAGCGGAAGAATTTTACACTAAACTATACAGCAGTGAGGACAGACCCGAAGACTTCAATCAGGAACTGATAAACAATGGTGCACAAGTACCTGCAGTTACAGTAAAAGAAGTTAGGACAGTTCTAAGAGACAAAGAGAGACAAAGCAAGTGGTGATGACAATCTTACCATAGACCAGATCAAAGATGCAGGCGACGTTGCACTTGATAAACTAGCCAGGCTATATGCAAAATGTCTGGAAAATCAAAAAGTTTCTAAAGCTCGGAAAAATGCCAACATTATTCTCATTCACAATAAAGGAGATGTCAAAGACATAAAAAATTATCGACCGATTAGCTTGCTTGGTGTTGTTTACAAACTTTTTACGAAAGTTGTTACCAACCAGATAGGTAGAACACTAGATTCAAATCAACCGAGAGAACAAGCAGGATTCCGGAGTGGGTACTCTACAATAGACCATATGCAAGTTGTTAACCAGGTAATTGAGAAAACTGTTGAGTTAAAAAAACAAAATGTGTATGACATTCATAGATTATGAAAAGGCAATTGACTCAGTTGAAATTTCTGCTGTAATGAGGGCTATTAGAAAACATGGACTTGAAGAGAATTATGTGCAGGCTTAGAAGGTATATATAAAGATGGTACAGCAACAGTAAAGCTCCACAAAGAAAGTGGGAAAATACCAATAAAGAAGCTTGTTGGAATATATTATTTTTAGGAACCTTGAATGGGACAATAAGGGAATAAATGTTAATGGAGAACACGTAAACAATCTCAGAGAAGACATAGTTTTTTTTCAGCGACTCAGGGGATGAGTTACAATTAATAGTGGAAGCGCCAAACAGAGAAAGCCTTAAAGTGGGACTGAAAATGAATACAAAGAAAACCAAGGTTATGTTTAATCACTTTATGCAACCGCAACAGATAAGGATAGAAGACGATGAGATAGAAGCAGTTGAAGAGTACATATACCTAGGCCAAATCATAAAGACATACCCAGATCACTCCAGAGAAATTAAACAAAGAATTGGTATGGGATGGAGTGCGTTCGGAAAACAAAATTCCCTTATGAAAAGAAGATGCCCCTCTCACTAAACACGAAAATGTACAAGCAAAGTGTCCTCCCTGTACTAACTTACGGTTCAGAAACATGGAGTATAACAAAATGTTTGGAACGAAAATTAAGAAGTGCACAAAGAGGAATGGAGAAGTGCACCTGGAGCGACAAGAAAAGAGCATCTTGGATAAGAGAACAAACAAAAGTAGAAGATATTCTCAGTACTATAAAAAAGAGGAAATGGGCCTGGGCGGGTCAAATATACAAAGGAGATGACAACAGATGGAGAAAAACAGCAACAGAATGGGAACCAAGATATGGAGCTAGAGGAACGGATAGACCGATAACCAGGTAGAGAGACGAAATCCGAAAGTTTGCTGGTCTAAGTTGGAGCAGGCTAACATCTGGCGAAGCAGAGTGGAAGAGTTTGGGATAGGCTTTTGTCCTGCACTGGACTAACTCAGGCTGCCTATGATGATTATCCTGTGTGTATATATATATATATATATATATATATATATATATATATATATATATATATATATATATATACAGAGAGAGAGAGAGAGAGAGAGAGAGAGGGGGATATTTAGTAAATGGTTCTTTATTTCCAAGACCATATGGCATGTCACTCATAGAGACACCTGAAGGCAGCACTACATCAAGTGAGTGAATGATGGGCGTCCTCACCTTCCACGAAACAAAACTAGTACTTAAATAAACAAAAATCTCGTGTGTATAGGAACATAACATGTCATCTCTCTTTCTGCAGTGGAATACCAAAGGACTACATACTGCAAATGGTTAGTAGTATTGAAGGAGCCTTATTAACAAACTATTACCTTTTAACGGTGTGTGTGTGTGTGTGTGTGTGTGTGTGTGTGTGTGTGTGTGTGTGTGTGTGTGTGTGTGTGTGTGTGTGTGTGAGAGAGAGAGAGAGAGAGAGAGAGAGAGAGAGAGAGAGGAGGCCTAACTCTTCATTCCTGTTTTTAATCTAAGAAGAAAGAAACAACGGCTAATAACCCGCAAAAGTCTTCCTTCCAAGAAAAGAGAGCTAAAGGGAAAATCCATTCCAAGATGTCTGCATTTTTTTTTTTCAGACTGGTGGTCATGGCCAGAAAGAAACACAGACAAAGGAAAACATTATCAAAACTGACACACGGATGAGTAAGAGAATCTGTTAAGTCTTGCATCAAGTTGGACAGAAAAGGGAATATTTTGATGCGCCAGATGGGTGCCATTTACCCACCGAAATTGAGGAGGTATGCAGGAAGACTGTTTAGAGGAACAATGACCGCTGACGTACCCATAGTAAAAAGATAAAAATGTATCGCTGTGGCAGAGAGAGAGAGAGAGAGAGAGAGAGAGAGAGAGAGAGAGAGAGAGAGTTTCTTGAAGGGTGTCATTGAGAAGAGGCGAATTGATGGGATGAAAAGGCATTGACTCCACCCTTTTTAGATATGCTGTACGTGTGGAATCTCCCCAGACATGCGAGCTGTACTCCACACAGAGGCTAATAAAACCCCTTGATAAAGTCGGCTGCAGTGCAGGAATAAAGCAACACTGGTCGGTTTACCACACCTAATCTCAAAGGATTTTGCAAGGGAGGTAATGTGATTTTCCTAAGATAGGTCTTGAGAAAAAGAAACCTCCAGAATATTAATAGGCGACTAACGACTGAGCTGTGATTTGTTAAATTCTAAAGGATATTCATATATGAGTGATTATGAAGGGTTGAAAGATGTAGGAACTGCGCTTTTTGATGCATTAAAAGGAACTTTTTTTTTAATTTGTTTGTTTACCCAAATCAGAAAAGAGGGCCAAGACAAAGCTTATGTGTGCCATATCCTCACCTCGTGACTGCTCAACCAACACCTGTAATGAACGCTGAAAAAGCGGGTGTAAATGTGAAGAGTAGAGAACCATCAACATTTGAGGAGATATGCCTAGATGTGCAGTTCAGAAAATGTTTGATGAATGGAAAGAAGAGAGAAGGTGACAAGTCCCTGAGAACCATCACTGCTGATAACATTATAGTACGAACAGTGACTGTCAACAACCGCAGCTAGAGCATGACGAGAGAGGAACCGTTAGGCAGAAGCACAGATGGAAGGAGAGAAACCGTGGGAAGGTAGATTGGAAATTAGAGATCTGTGCCAGACATGGACTAAAACACTTGAAATGTTGGGTGCGATTGCGAGGGTTTCAGCAAAGTCCGGAAAGAAAGATGACAAAGATTAGATAAGAAGATGGCCATAGGAGCATTCCTAGTGGAACACATACTGAAGTTCAGAGAAGTTAAAAGAGGAAAATTACAACAAAATATTCTTGATTGAGATAGATTCAGTGACTTAAGAACTACTAGATATTAAAGCAATTTGGCCACAGATAGAGGGTTGAAAATGGTCTTCCTTTTTTGGGTCAGGGTTAATGAGAGCATTATTCTAGGAAAGAAAGAATTGTACAAGTCGATATACAAAGGCAAAAGAGGTTTTCTTGGGAAAATGTACAATTTTTATAACAAGAAGGGTACCATACTCCATCAGGTCCTTACACCTTGTAGTACTGAGGCCACTGAGGCCAGAAAATGAGTAATTTCAAAAACTCTTAAAAACTTACATGAGCAAGTCAGACAGGGAGAGAGATGGAGGGATCGCACCAGAATTGTCCAAAATCGAACTGAAGGAGAAAGTTCGTGCAAAAAGTTTTGCCTTATCAGTACAAGAAATAGCTACAGAATTTTAAGAGGGGTCACTTAAAGAGAAAACGAATGAAAGTTATTAGAAAGGTTTTTGGTAATGCCATGCAGAGCAGAATTTAAGTTGGAGAGTTCTGGGCACTTAGAGCAAGTG
This sequence comes from Coenobita brevimanus, assembly GCF_032717465.1. Classification (NCBI taxonomy): domain Eukaryota; kingdom Metazoa; phylum Arthropoda; class Malacostraca; order Decapoda; family Coenobitidae; genus Coenobita; species Coenobita brevimanus. The sequence goes on from NC_136967.1 coordinate 37,802,436, forward strand.
AATGTGATTTTAGCAAGAAGCGCAGACTTGGTGCGATTCCGGGCAGAATTGTATGAACGTAGAAATTCAGGGTAATTTGGTGCCAGTTCCTTTTGTTAGCCTGCTTTTGTTCTGGACAGCATTATAACACGTGCCTTTATGCCAAGGCTACTTACAAGGTAAGAGAGAAAGAAAATAATGTACACTTCGATGCCTGACAGGATTACATCTGTAATGCACAGCACGCACTCACATTGCTCTCAGGATAGTTAAAAGGGTATTGCCCGAGATCCTCCCGGTCAGCAGCTCCATTGTGCCACAGATGAACCATCCTGCATTGGACAAGGTACTGAGATAAGACTGTGAATGGGGGAACCTAGTGGAGAGAAGTTTTCAGACTAAGCAAAAGGATCATTGGTCAGAAAAGGGGCATGTACGTTGGAAATCTCTGCAAGGTGATCAGGAATACGAGTAGGGTACTGTACTGTAGAATCTGCTCTAGGTAATTAAGAATAAAAGATAAAGGGCTGTTTACCAAGTGGATCAGTGCATGGAGCTGAGAGCCATAGATGGATATGATGATAGAGAACTGTAGCACCAGTCGAACAAAGTGGTACTCCCTAGGTAGATGGCAAGCTGGTGACAGGAAGAACTGGAGCCCCTGTTTCACCAGCCCTCAGGACCTGTTCCTGACCATCTCCCTTTGCTGAACATTTTCAGTGTTTTTATTAACACATTATGCCAACATATTCTCCTAATATCTCTACCCCCAACTGTCTACGACATACTACACGCACATTAGATATCACACCTATTTCCATCCCCCCTTAGCGATGGCCACTACATTATAATCAGCAAATTCGTTAGTATCTCGGATGGCTACCTCCAGAGGGTAGAGCTGGCGGCACAGGGTCCTCCTGGTTGCACTCAAGTGACTGTACCGACGGAGGTTGTTGCACTGTTCATGTTCAGCTGCAGAGAAGCACAGGTTCGGCCTTATATTTCACCAATATCCGTGGTCTTAGTACCAATCTGAATTCCGTTCAGCTTTTCCTGCAGTCCATATCCCCTATAGTCCTGTTCCTCACAGAAACCCAACCAGTGTTGCCACACGTACGATAATATTGCCTCTGGTACGGTGTACGATACAATTTTCTATTATCGTACGGTTTGTACGATAATTTTGGGTTGAGGGCTAGCATGACAGTAATTTTTTGGCATTTATAGCTAATCATGCACAGCTGTTCCACAGTGACAGATGAGAAATCTTAGGGGCTAATATAATGGTGATCACTGAAAGAAACTTTTTTTTATGGTCTTGCTGAATTATCATCTGCAAGAGGAAGCACATTTCTATGAGTTATCTATTAAAGTTCTATGGACAGCATTCTGCTGCTAGTCAGACTGATTTTCTAGACTGGCACAAAGGGTATTTCGCGTAACATTATTTTTGTAATAAATGATATGACTATATTATTATAATATTATTATCATGAGATTTTCATGGTATACCCTAAATCTGATACAAAATAAAGTGATAAAATATACACCAAAGTAAACATCAGTACCTTAAAAAATTTACAGGACTGATGAAAATAATTGTAATGGGTAAGTTTTCAGTAAATACACCAAGGTATTGGCGACAATTTTCAAATGCTTCAGATTAGTGAGTGAATAGTTTGGCCATGTGGAGAGGATGGAGAGTGAGAGACTAACGAAGAGTGTATGTGAGTGAGGTGGAGAAGGGGTAGAGGGAGGGGGAGGCCAAGGATGAGATGGAGGGATGGAGTGGAGAGGTATATGAGAATGAGGTGTGTGAGCTGGGAGCAGGGCAGTGAATTGGCAGAAGACAGGGCGACATGGAGGCTATTTGTTTGTGGCCACACCTTACGGGATTAAGGCGTCTGGCAATAGATAGATAGAAAAATGATTTTAATAGGGTACGATAATTCTAACGAAAAAACGATAATTTTGAAGAGCCGGTACGATAATTCCCATCTAAAAGTGTGGCACACTGAACCCAACTCCCTCTGTTGACATATACCCATTTTGCTTTCCTGGCTACCATCCCCTAACAAACGTCCCTAACAAGGGTGGGCACTTGTTGTATCAAATCTGAATTTGCAGTTGACACTATTTCACACTTCACTTCAGCTAACTTTGATTATTCATTATATAAACCAAATGATCTCATTATTTAAACTATCTATCTATCTATCTATTGCCAGATGCCTCAATCCAATACGAGGTGGCCAGAAACAAATCGCCTCCACGTCACCCTTTCCCCCGCCATTTCCTCTGCCCTGCTCCCAACTCACACCCCCCTCTCTCATATACCTCTCCACCCCATCCCTCCATCTCATCCTCGGCCTCCCCCTCCCTCTCCCCCCCTCCACCTCACTCACATACACTCTCCTCATCAGTCTCTCACCCTCCATCCTCTCCACATGGCCAAACCATCTCAGTGTATTCCTCCTAATGCTTCCTATCACATCCACATCCACACGACAATGCTCCTTTATATCCTCATTTGTCAGCCTGTCTCTCCATGTGACTCCACAGGCTCCTCTTAAATAACTCATTTCCACTGCTCTCACTCTTGACTTGTGTTCTTCCAACAACGTCCAAGCTTCACTTCCATACGTTAGAGTTGGTATCACAATACTGTCATGTAGTAACTTTTTCACTTCCATGCTCACTTCCCTGCTTTTATCACTGCTTTCAAGGAACCAGCAACCTTTCTTCGTTGTTGTATCCTTTCAAGCACTTCACATTAAACTAATTGACCTAAATATTGCCAAATACATTTGTACAGTTTATGGCCCCCCTAATGCTCCTTCAGAACCAAGCATAGTCGACTCCATATCCACACAGTTGACCAAGTTAACCGTACCGTTAATACTGAAATTACCAGTTTGGGTGATTTGAATGCCCATTATGTAGAATAGTTATTTTATTCTGCCAGGACTGATGATACTGGTCTAGACTTCGGGCTCTTTCAAGAATCGTTTAATCGCATGCAACTGGTAAAACAATGGGCCAGAATACCAGATAATCTTAACCAAAATGCCTATTTCTTTGATCTATTCCTGACACATAATCCAGATCAGTAAAAGACAGAAATACTGTCGCCACTTGGTTTCTCCGACCACAGTCTCATCAAAGCCTCATTAGTCAGTTGCACCAGACCTCCTCATTTTGAACCTGTCAGTGTGACCAGATGGCACTTTGATGGGCAAACTGGGATGGATTTAGAAATTATCTTGCTTATATTCCAAGGCAGTCTTTCTTCTCTAGTAACATCAGTTCTACCCAGTCCAACATTAATGACTTAATACAGGCTGTTATGGAACTGTTCATTCCCAGTCAACAGTCTGCTAAATGATCTGACTCCCCAGAATGGTCTGACAGAAGTTCCGCCAGGCAACGACCCACAAGTCCTTAACATATAAGTTTTACTTAAAATAAAAAAACACCTGAATCACTCAGTCAATTTAAAATTGCTAGAAACCATGCAAAAGCAGTAATTAATCTCGCTAAATCAAACTTTCTTCAGAACCATGCTTCCAAAAATTAACAATCGTAATGACAATATAATATTTTGGTATACCCTCAGTTGCTTCAATATTAACTTTCAACTGGTCATAGCCCATTCCCCCACTAAAATCTTCAGATGGTAACACTATAAATGATCCTCAGGGTAAAGTGAACATCCTTGCCAGTACATTTGCTAGAAAATCAACCTTAGAAGAAGTCAGCCATGCACTAGAATCTGACTCTCCAAAAATTTCACCACTTAAGATACAGACTAAGTATGTAATATCCATCGCAGACAAATTCCCAACCAACAAAGCTCCAAGGCCAGATGGAATTCCACCAATTGTTTTGAAAAAGCATTCCACAGAACTTGCTGCTATGCTAACTAAATTATTCAGACTGCATACGTACTTCTTCATTCCCTAATTCTTGGAAAGAAGCCAATATCCACCCAATTTCTGGGAAAGGAAGTTCTTCTGACCCCTCTGATTACAGACCAATACTTATCACATGCTCTCTTGGTAAAGTATTTGAGATTGTAATTAATAATCACATCGGTAAACAACTAGAATCCAACAACTTAATTAGTGATAGTATGGTTTTTGTCATGAAAGATCCACTGTTTATATACTCAGTCTCCAACTCATACCATCCATCAGTCAATTAACCAACATGGAGAAACCCATGCAGTAGCCCTTGATATTTCTAATGCTTTTGACAGAGTGTGACACCATACCCTGCTATCCAAACTTCCTTGCGATGGCCTATCATCTTTTGTTCCACTGATTTCCACATCTCTCAATGACAAAAAGATAAAAGTAAATGATGTATATTAAACTTTTCACTCGATGAATGCTGGCGTGCCACAAGGATCAGTTCTTGCTCAAACTCTGTTCCTAATTCATATTAATGATCTCTTATCTGCCACCCATAATTCCATTCATTCAAATGCAGAGGACTCAGCACTTCGCAGTTCATTCACACTTAAACACCAGGTCACAAAGTTTAATATCTCTAACTCACAACTCCGTACAGCAATCTCCATAAATCAAGACATATCTCAGATCACCGCATTGGGACAAAATAACATTGTCTCAATTAACGCTAGGAAAACCAAATATATACTTTACTAACCGACAGATATTGCCTGATTCCTATACTACCTACAGTGCCACTAATATTCCTCTCTCTATAAGTGCTTAAATTCTCGGTGTTTCACTTAACAGAGCCCTCAGCTGGATCTCTCATGTTAGATCACTTGTTATAACCACTTCAAAGAAACTTGAATTATTGTAGACTCCGTAACTTCACTGAACAGCAGTTACTAAAATTTACAAGAGTTATGTGCACTCCAGCTGGAACATTGTTCATCTTTGTAGAGTGGATGTGGAGAGGTTGCACTAAAACAACTGGGCACAATCGAGAACAAAGCTGTTAGAATTATCAATAACCCTACCGTTGCAAATGAATTACCTCAACTACAAGTAAGAGCGAATGTTGCCACCCTTGCATTATTTTACAGAAACTTTTATGGCAAATGCTCAGATGAAGTTGTATCCACTGTACAACCTTTCCACGTCTTCCCCCGAGCGATATGGGCATCTAGTAGCTCTCATGACTGAACTGTCACACTGCCTTATTGCAGAACTTCTGTCCTGTCAGAATGCTTTTTCCCCAGAACTGCACCTTTTTGGAACTCGCTTTTCCAGAGTGGTTTCTCCCAAAACTTCAACCTACGTCTGTTCAAGTCCAACTGTTACAGATTTTTTTTTTTTTTAATGAATGGAGGACACATGTAATCTGGTGTATGGATTATATTTTTTATTCATTTGTTTTCTCTCCTCTGTTCTGTTACAAAAAAAAAAAAAAATCATAAGATGGAGATTTTATAGATGGGGGAATTGGAAATAACATGTGTCAGTTTAGAAATAAGATGGTTAATGAACTTATCATAGTAGCATAAGGAAAACAGATGTCAGGAAATGACAGGATAGCCGAAGCCAAGTTCAGGAACAGGAAGCAAATCAAGTTGTTGCATTCATATTCAAAGCAACAACCAACTTTGGCTTTGAAAGATGATAAGCGAAAGTAGGAGGATAGAGAAATGGGTATATCTAAGTTGCCACAGGCAGGAAACAGATGAGTTTTCGTGGAAAAGACATTCTGTACAGCAGAAATGGAATTTGAGGAAAGATTGAAAATGTTGTAGAAATTAATAAAAAGAGTGTCAGACAATGGTTCAGGTCATCACCAGGATGAAGGATGATGAAGGGAACATATACGAGACTGATCTCACTCTTCGAACTCTGAAGGTGGGTATTTAGTTACGATTTTTCATTTGACACAGTATTGAGGTGAAGGGTGTGATGCGCACTGCAATGTGCATGTAGTCTTGGGGTGAGGGTTTGTAAAACAATAACGCTTACGAGAATATGATAGCCTATTCTTAGTGTTACTGAAGCACACTGTCTCTGATAACATGCAAAATATCAAACAAGCACCCCAAAACGGACAACAATAACAACTCGTTATAGTCATCGGTGGTAGTTAATTGGTGTCCTAATATAGCTTTCCCCCCGCTTAATGATCAAATTTTTCCCTCTCACGGGTGGATGGAGAGGCAGGGGTGAACTAATTGGCACCTCTCGTTATAAAATACTCTTAAATTTTTAATGGTTAATCGGTAGGGTGCCTGTTTATGAACTGACATAACACCTGTTATGATACTCACTGACCTGGAGTGACCGTAGCTTGCTCGGCTATGTGACCTGCTGTTTAATTTTGCTTAGAATTACCTGAAGTAATCAAAGTTGGCCGGACATGAATCGGTTTTATTTTCTGCTTGAGATAACGTGATACGATGTGAACTGAAATGGGCGCAAAATATATCGATCAGTCATATTTAAACTGAACTAGCATCTTTTACTGATTCAGTGGCCTTCAATTAATCATTGTTTTCTAACGCATTCAGCAGTAGTTACCTCCACCTGGAGGAGGTTATGTATTTACCAATGTTTGTCTGTATATTTGTCCACACGATATCTCCAGAAGTTCTAAATTAATTTCAATGAAATAATGTGGAAGGGTGGGCCATGGGCCAAGAAAGAATTTATTAAATTTTGGGGTGGATCCGGATCCGGATATTATGTATCCTGCATAATATAAGTTCTTAATGAATTTCAGAGAAATTTTGTAGAAGGGTGGGTCAGTGGCGAAGAAAGACTTGATTAAATTTGGATGCAGATCCGGATTTAGATCCAGCATTGGCGGAGGTTTGCGCTTTCTGGTTGCTTTCTCATTTAATCTGTAGTCAGTCACCGACCTTTATTTTTACTGACCTCTGCTTACTTGCCATGAAAAGTAACACGAAACCAGAGTGTCAGTGTTGTAGTGAAGAATTTTGTACCGAATTGATTTTTTAGATTCAGAGATTTCACATACGTTCAGAGGAGGAAGAGAGTTTGTCCGAAGAGTGGTGGTAGGTGGCATACGTCCAGTGAGGCAAGTGGTGAACGGAAAGTATTGAGGAGGGAGGAGTGGTGGGGTAATATGCCCAGGGATTGTATGTCGAAGAAGAACGTAACAAGGAGCAAATATCAAAAGGGAAAATGAGGAGGAAAAATGTTAAAGGGAAAGATGTCATAGAGAATGTATCGAGGAAGGAATTGACAGGTGGCATATTTCAAGAGCGGAAATGATAGGGGTAAGTGATCGGTAAGAGAGGTGTAAATATCAATTGAAGAAAGTGACAGAAGAGTAATATTAGTCCGTAAGGCCCAGAATAGGGCCCGGCAAGCTTGGTCCGTGAGGCCCCAAGGGCCCAAACTGGGCCCTGTTCAAACTCCGCGGTAAGCACAGCTGGGAAGACGGGGATGTGTTCAGGATACTCCTGCCAGATCTCAAGTTTTCATTGGCCCATCCATTCCGCCATTTTTCTTCCAGCAGCCAATCAAAATACAGGGTTTATTTCAAAATATAAACACACACTATGTCTGCCATATCCTCGCGCGAGCTAGGAGTCGTGCCGACGTGCGGTATATTTCATCCTGTTTAGCAGGTAAGTACGCAAAATATCTTTACTTCCATATATGTAGAGAGAGATAAAGACAGCAGGTACAGTTGCGGACATATCAAACAGAAACACCCCGCCCACCAGCGAGGTGGTGTAATGCTCTCTGCATCTGGTAACACTGATTGGTATGGAACTTCACCAGGTTTCGTTCGGTCGCTAGGAAGAACCGAACGCGGCGATCATTGCCGCTGTGTTCAGTTAATGGTGATAATAAATTATGAGCAATTTTCTTTCAGAAAATATATTTATGATACATAATGGCAGTTATTATAAAAATGACCCGGATTTCATGAGTGGTTTTGACACGGATTTCATAAGTGGTTTAGACTCGGATTTCATGAGTGGTTTTGACACGGATTTCATGAGTGGTTTAGACTCGGATTTCATGAGTGGTTTTGACACGGATTTCATGAGTGGTTTAGTTTCGAATCATGAACCATGCCATTGTTAATTTATCATAAATATAAGTCATAATTATCAGCTTCCTTATAGCCACCAATGAACCTAACATTGGTAGACCTCTGAAATCGAAGCAAGTTCACTACATACAGGAAGTGGCTCCACAGGGTGCAGCAAGGTGGTGGTGGGGGACCTGGGAGACACGAGGAAGGAAGTGGATGAGGAAGAGGGCAATAGTGTTCGAACTGGGGGCTAGATGGGATAGGGGAAGGTGGACTTTGGTAGACAACAGGAGCTACAGTGGGAGGGACAGATTACATGATGATGACTGGGCCAAATCGGTGTTTCATAGAGAATATGGAATATTACTGTCAGACCATGAAACGTTATGTTGGCATTGCCAAATGTTGTTATTGACCGTCATGGTTGGTAACAGTTCACGACACACTTTCCACTGGGTGGCTCAGTAGGCCTACCCTTGTATTACGAGTATGGTGACTATTTGTTAATGTGCAAATATATTACACGTCCCCACAGTTTGTCAGCTGTTACGGATGTTGTCATAGTGATTGGGAATTACCCTTGTAGCCTATTACGTGGTATCATCATGAATGACGACTGATACCGCAGACAGAGTAGAGATAGACCTATGTAGGTTTTTCCTTTATCAACAATAAAAATGAACAGTCTGACAGTAAAGATGGTCCCTATGATACTCATTAATATCTGTATGGCACCAATGTAAAATACAGGAGGATTTATTTAACCAGGTATGTTACCGTTTTCTGTATACCATATCTGGCTGTTGATTTTACAGACTGCCATTGGTTATTAGTTATACTTAGGTTCATACTGAGCAACTGTCGTATGTCCTAAGCATTCCTTCACAAACCCTTGAGCCAACAATGGTGGAACAAGGTTGTAATGTCTGCAGTTATCCAGTTTGAGCACGTGCATATTACATTGACTAAGCCATTAGTTACAGAAAATTTTTGTATTAAATGCAAACACTTCATCTGCAGTTTGTTTTGTTATGCTAAACAACCGAGCGGCGTTCACACTGTTTGAAACAGACAGGATAAAGATAAATACAAGGACCATTGTCCTGTTCACGGAGAGCAACTACTGAGCTACACATTTCAGCAGTGTCCGAACATGGAGCTGTTGCCCTGGCTGGGTAACAGTGTATATTGCAATCCACCAAAGAAAACAGGTGAACCACTGTAGTTGATGTATAACCTTGTGATCCGCGGTTCATGGTGGAGCAGTCATTATGGCCATCTCCCTTCCCCGTCAGTACCCATGTCTGAGTGCACGCAGTTGTCGGGAAGAGGGAAGTGGGGACAGTAAACTGGATACTGATGTTGTGAATCAGATTGTTTAAGTTACACGTCCTTCATACCACAGTTTACTCTATCACTCTAGGGTTAACAGTAATCCGACATAAAGATCATATAATACAGCTGATATTGCATCTCTCTAACCAACTATTAACCCATCCCAGTATCGCCACCTATGTTCTGGGATCCAGTCCGTCCCTCTCCCCCTAGTAAATCATGTGTTGGTTTACATACAGATAGTAACGAGAACCATAGGCATGAATCACTACTGTTCACTGTTATTAATTGTAGCCAGAGAAAATTCCTCCCTCCCCCTCCTCTGCTTTCGATATCACAGTCGTCATCCACGATGTTACTAGGGACGTTTCATGTCTCATCATGTGATGACATAGTCGTCATCATACACTAATACTGCAGGGTTTGTGTAATGTGCCATCCCATGTGGAGTAGGTCGTCCTTTAGACGATATAACAAAACATGCTGGTAAACTGCGTAACGTGCCAAAATCTGTTTAACGTTTAACAGCCTGACTATCAAATTCCATAACCAACGTTGAACTATAGCTAATTTGGTACCATGTCACCAGCGTATCATTTATGCACCCCATCCTAGTTTACTCTCCCCTACCGCATCACTCGTCTCCTGTAGAGCCCCCTCCTACCAGCCAGACCAGTATTGCTCCCTCTTCACCTACATCCCTACTCCTGTCTCTTAGGGGTCCCACCCTGCCTTCTCGTGTGGCGCCACCTAAAGAGATCTACCAGTTTCAGGTTGACTGTCAGGGAGGAGGGGGTCAGGGTAATTTTGTGATTATTATGATAGATGCGGGAATGCAGACTATGTTATAATGGCTTATATGCCGACCGTCACTAAATGATATATGGTTCGTCACACTTACAAAACGTGTGTTTCATGTGAATAAATTATGAATATGTATAGTGTGAAATTATTTTATTACTATATTCACAAAACGTCGTTACTTTCAGTATACTGTCAGGCGGGACATTGTTTATATACTATTAATAACTGCACACAGCAGCAATAATCACCGCGTTCGGGTCGTCCTAGCGACCGAACGAAACCTGGTGAAGTTCCATACCAATCAATGTTACCAGATGCAGAGAGCATTACACCACCTTGCTGGTGGGCGGGGTGTTTCTGTTTGATATGTCCGCAGCTGTACATGATGCACTAAGTGTATTTTGTTAACAGTGCTGTTTTCAGTGCTAAAAGTGCTCAAGAACTTTGCGGTACTGAAAAGAAAAACAATGTTTTGAAGTACAATTGACGGAATATATCGTGCATATATCGATAATTATATCATCTGTGAGAGTGACTATGATTGCCAATGATAGTAGTGACAAGGAGATGTCTTCTGCTATGGGAAATAAGTCTAAAGAAGAAGAAAGTATGTGTTTTGAGTGATACCAGTGATAAAATTGTCAGGGACTCGAGTGTGCACGTGGTGGGTTGCCTGTAGTTGGGTGGTCAACTGTCGTGTCAGTTTTTTTATTGGAATAATTGCATTTTCCTTATATTTACAGGGAGATACGTATTTCAGATAAAAGACTAAGAATTTAGGATGGCTGAAGAAAGTATTAGTATGGAGGATTCGCAGTGTTTAGATAGTGAAAATGAGTATGACACTAGTGATGAGGAGCTGAGTGAACCAGGTGATGATTATTTTAGTGATTCAAGTGATGACAGTGACTCACACGATCCAGCAGGTGGGCGTGGCCCCTCTGGACCTGTGGTAGCACCTTTGGCATGGATGCCAGTACCTGACAGTGACGCTGGCCCTCCTCCCATGCCTTTCACTGGTGCCACGGGCCTGAAACGCCCTCCAAATGATTGTGCCAAACCTATAGAATATCTAAAGTTGTTTATTACTGATTCACTAGTTAGCAAAATAGTAAAGGAAACAAATCTTTATGCTGAACAGTGGATAGAGGCCCATGATGATTTTTTGAGAGAGAAACCGAGATCTGTTGTTCATATTTGGATAAAGCAAGGTAAAACTACAGTCAGGGAATTTTATGCATTTCTAGGAGTGCTTTTGAACATGGGGCTCATAAAGAAACCTTCAATCAGATCATATTGGGACAGCTCAAACCACAGCCAAAACACTCCTTGGTTCAAAGAACATTTCAACAGAGAGCGGTTTGAACTGCTGCTCAAGTTTCTTCACTTCTGTGATAATTCTTCAATTCCCCAACTTAATGACCCATCATACAGACTGTACAAGATCCAGCCACTAATTGATCATTTCCAGTCAAGATTCAAATCTCAGTATTATCTTCAAAGGGAAATCTCTATTGACGAGAGTATAATTGGCTACCGTGGAAAAACTCCTCTTCTACGACAATATATGCCTAATAAACATCATGCGAGATTTGGCATAAAAGTTTGGTGCCTCTGTGAATCACAGACTGGATATACTGTCACCTTTGAGGTCTTCAAAGGCATCTCACCACATCCAGTCAGTGAAAATGGAGCAACATATGACCTGATTATGCGCCTGTTGACTCAAGCAGACCTTCTACACAGAGGCCACCACCTTGGCCTCGACAATTACTTTACATCACCAAATCTGTTCCAAGATTTGTGGCAAAAGCAAACCACAGCAACAGGAACAGTAAGGATCAACAGAAAAGGTTTGCCACAGGTTGCTGTAAGAGAAAAACTTGTAAACCATCAGGTGTCTGAGCGCAGACAAGGACCCATGATCTGTGTGGCATATAAAGATGGAAAAAAGACACCTGTACTTCTGTCAACTGTTGCAAAAGCTGGGTACACTACTGTTCATAGAGGAAATAGACCAGAAAAGAGGCTGCCAAATATAGTTGCTGACTATAATAATGTCATGGGGGGCGTGGACCTAAAGGACACAAAGCTGTACGCATACTTGAGTGAGAGGCGAACTCTGAAATGGACCACAAAAACTGCATTAGCTCTGTTTGGTACAGCAATACTGAACAGTTATATACATTACAAGAAACATAATTCCGACAGTCATAAAATGACAAGGTACAAATTCATGATTTCTATCATTGAGGACCTGGTTGGTGACTACGCCCCATCAAAAACCATACGAAGACGTCGTATTGCAGAGCAAATTGAAGCAAGCAGTCACACACCACAACCAATCACATCTCCTACACAGTCTGCAGAGCCTGGAGATGATGGACATGACCTTCAAAAATTGCCGCCAGGGAAGAGAAGAAAATGCATTGCTGGGCACACAGGGCGTGTGTGAAGTTGCTGCCATTGCCCTAAATGTGATGCAGGATTCTGCCCAAAATGTTTTGTGCCTTACCACAAAAAACTCAGGAAGTAAATAACCACCCTTCAGCATCTACTACACACCAGTATTGCTCAAATATCATGCAAGTGCTTTACATAAATTGTAATATTACACACGCTGATATTTTTTTGTGTTTTTTCCTGGCTAGAGAGTTCATTTAATTTTCAGTTTCATTTATTTATTTACAAATCAGTTGCACTTTTTTCTTTGCTATAGGAATGTATAGATTTTGAGCTTTCATATGGTGTATAATAGTAGTAGGTTTGCAAAGACAGAGTGTAGTATAAGGGAAGTAATTAAATATGGTCATTAGCACCAAAATATCAGTTTGTTTATCTCCACATCTGGCTGCAGCTCACGATTTTATCTCCGGTGTAAGGGGGTTAAGTACAAAAGTGAAGGGTAAGTGACGGAAGGGGGGAAATATCAAAGAGGGAAACGGCAGGGAAAAGAAGTGGGGACAAATATCACATACATCATATATGCATCGTCTGATCTTGTGTTGCCCCATAAGTAGCATAGGAGCCTAGGGCTAGATAAGTTGGTCCTAACCTTTAGGCCCTATTCAGACTATGGGAAAGGTCACGCTCCAGTGACGCTCCACTCTCGCTCCGCTCACGGTCCTGGTGCATTCACACGTCCGGTCCCTCTCGTTTCGCTCACGGTCCCGTCATCCCCTCTCCCTCGTCAGTAGAAGTGCCACCACCATTGACGAAGTATGTGTGACTTTTCACGAGCCGAGTTGGCAATGATCGCCATTGCACTGGATGAAGAAGAAAAAAGAAAACAAAGTCGGAAAAGAGTGTGGGTTCATCCAATCTTGCAAGATAGGAAAAGTGAAGGGGAATTCCATACATTGTTTCCTCATCTGATTGATGATGAAAGTAAATTTTACAGCTATTTTAGAAGGAACATTGGAACATTTGAAAAGAATACTATCAAAATTTGAGGATGACCTGAAAAAGGAAAACACATCATTTAGAGAAGAAATCACTCCAAGAGTAAAACTGGCTGTCTGTCTAAGGTAAGATAAATGAAAGATGTGACTTAGACTAATCATTCAGAATGACTGAAAGATAATGAGAGATGAAGGTACATAGGATCACCATTTATTCCTTCAATGTTACATTATGTGTAGAATCATGAAGGGAATTACCGTTTTCATAATCCCAATGCAGTGCTTTCATTTGGCGATCCATCTTTTCAAGAGACTCAGACGAGGGCTGAATCAAGACTGGAGCGGAGCGAGACCGTGGTGAGTGTTCACACTGTCGGTTCGCTCCACTCACGGTCCACTCGCTCCGGTCAAAATATCTTTTGAATGGATCGTGAGCGGAGCGTTCCTTGACCGTTAAGGCCCTCTCCCACTTCGGCGAAAGTGGGGAAGATAAAGTCACGATGTGTCAAAAATCCCTAATCGTGGGTATTCGTGATCAAAATCTTGTCCATTCGTGGCATGTCGCCGATACGTCGCACGAGGTGGAAATGTGTCGTGGGGGGCCACGACGTTTTCATGCTGCATGAAAACGTCGTGGCCCTCCACGATTTTGTAAAATTTCTCAGGTTAGTCGTTAACAACAAGGCGACGCCTCGGCGACGTCGGCGATTACCCGGTGTATAAACCGCGTATGATCGCCGACATCGGCGAGGCGTCGGCGGTGAAAAAAACCGTTGAGATGTCATACGGTCATACGGCGAAGCGTCGGCAATGTATTGGCGATGCATCGGTGAGGTTAATATGACATAGCCTACGTAAACCGTACGATACGTACCAGGTTTGGCGACAGAAATATTTCATCTTATGAATGTCGGTGATATATCGCCGACATTTCGCGGATGAACCGTCGATTTATCTCCTTATATATGCCGATGACGGAGAGGCACCTGCTATGGCCTGGGCGGTTTGTCTGCGAGGTGTGAGCAATGCATTCGCCGACACATCGACGATACATCGTTGACAGCACGCCGCCGTTGTACCTTTATCGCCGTTGAATCACCGTAAAAAAAAACGGTAAAATTTGAATTTAGAATAATGCTTGTGCATTACGCCGACATATCGGCGATATGTCGGCTACTAGTCGCCGGTTATATCGTATACTCCGCCGAGGTGTCGGCGTTTTGTCGTACTGGTGTCGCCGGTATTATGCCGACACCACGATTCTTGGTCAGAGTCGTCGACACATCACCGACTTCGGCCACGATTTTCATCGTGGCTTCATCGTGCCTATTTACGCCGAAGTGGGAGAGGGCCTTTACTGCCAGTGTGAATGCTTCCACTGAAATGCACATAATTATATTTGACTGGACCGTGAGTGGAGCGCGACCGTCCCTATAGTGTGAATTGGGCCTTAAGATGAGAGTGACCAGCATCACTTATCCCTCTGTGGCATTACATGAGCAATAAACCCCAACCATCCCTTGGATATAATCTTCACAGGCTCAATCAGGTTGGGGCACCTGGAATACCCACTAGACCAAAGGGCGCCATAGTTTGATTATATGGTTACCACCCAGCGTAGTAAATGGTTTCCTGAGGTACAGGAAACCATTTGGCCTGTCAGTCAGCGTAGAGTCACCGGTGGACAGAAGGAAGAGGACGGAAAAGAGGAAAGAAAGACAGAAGAGGATGGAAGGAAGGGAGGAGAGGGCATTCACCCAAGAGCAGCACTACATCGAGTGAGTGGATGGTGAGCACCTCCACCTGACACCATAAAAAACATCATTGGTGGAAAATAACACTGACAAGTGACAGGCGGCAAATATCAAGGGGGAAGTGACGGGTAAGTGCCGATGGGCATTAAAAAATAATGTGTAAATGATCGTGGCAAAAAAAAAAAAAAAAAAAAAAAAAAAAAAATGTAAGTGACAGAGGCAAGTGATGGCAAATATAGAATGGGAAATTTCAGTGGGAAAATACCAAAGGGGGGAATATCCAGTTGAGTGGTCGTAACAGAGTCCATTATCTTAAAAGGGCAGAGGGCAAATACCCACGAGGGCATGTAAAGTGTTCATGCTGTGACCTACCCTACTCTAAGGTAACATGCCTTGACTTCACGCTGTCTATAATTATCAGCAGTATTGGTGAATTTCACTATTATGACGATTAAAACACGTCCATCCCGACTACTGCCACCACTAACATGGGGAGAAGTATACTCCATTTTTGGAAAATGAAGAATAGCCTACAATTTTATTCAAAATTTATTAAATCTGCAAGTACACTTAGAAATATAACATCTGTACTACCATTTAACTGTCTAAATAGTGACTGGAAACCAAATCCTAGTACTAAGAGGGTGACTGAAAAAAGTACTGAAAAAAGTAAAAATTACCATGTGAATAAGGAAAAAATCCTGAGATATGGAGACGACTGCAGCTGAGGAGTTGATCGTTGGGACACACACACCCACGTCGTGGGAGCTTCAGCAGGTGAAGCCACAGCCTTCTGGCAGCACAAGGAGCTGTGCTGGAGAGGGACGAGAAATTTTTTTTTTTTTTTTTTTTTTTTTTTTTTAGTAAAAAAACAAGTGATGTGCAATGAATTTTTTTTTTTTACTATTACTTACCCCTGCAAGTGAACTCCAACTGATAATTTTTCATCACAAAGGCTATATTCATTGATCACAGAAAATTTCATGGATTTTATTTTTATTTCCGAAGATTCTTTTCCAGTCAAAATGAACACTATAATACGTTCATAAGTGTTTACTCAGATATGTATTACACAACACCTGAAAGAAAAACATGTAAAAAAAAACACCAAATCCTTCTCGATCACTCGGGTGTCAATACATGCAACAATATCCCGTACACACTAATGTGAGGTAAAAATTCCCCAAATGTACTTTATAACAACCACCCCCCAAGTGAGCTGCTCTTCAGTTCCACCCTCCACGATTGCTGTGTAGGGACTGAAGGTACAAGGAGACCCAGGCCCCTCACCCCACTATCACGTGCTGTACATGTGATCACCCCCTAGCATGGGGTACCTTTTACCCCATGTTGGTGTTCTAGGTTGTATCATGTGCTGCCATAACCAAATATAGTGTGACTTACCACCATGGCCTGGTCTAATGTGACGTGTACTACCATGACCTTTTTCACCTTGAACTGTCCTTATATTACCAGCCTAGTGTAATCTGTACTACCCTGACATAACATGATCCATGCCCTGACCTAATGTGACCTGCCAAGTCTGACCTGAATTACAATAACCTATACTACCATAACCCATACCTCCATATCCTGTCCTAGTATCACCTGCCTTACAATAACCTGACGTAGTGTGACCTGTACTGTTAAGACCAAACAGTGACCTTTACTAAATTATTACCATAATATACCAAACCAAAGTATTATAGATTACTATGATCTGAATGACGTGCCTTGTGCTGACGTCGTGTTCGATGACTCTGAGGCACTGTGAGTAGCTGGTCCATCCCCTCAGTAGTCAGGCGCCAGTCACGTCACACTCACGATACTCTGCTGTTGTCTGCACAAAATCACACACTGTTACATACACGACAATGCACCACAAAAAATATAAGTAACTACCGTTACAAGTAATAATCCTTGTGTCATAAAACAAAGAGACTGCACTGAAGTAAGCAACAAAACTTCCAAACAGACCAAATGGTTTTTATTAGAAATCATTAGTTCGGAATCCCAAACGTGTAACAAGATTACTGACCTTGATTCAACTTCCCAAAAACCACTTTAACCGATAAAAATGTTAAATGCAAAAATTATACCACTACATGCTTTAAGAAATAAATGTTACTTTTCCTCACAGATTAAGATAGTAAAGAGTGTAGTTTCCCTTTTGATCCTTCCAATAATCTTCCCATGACCTTTTTTTTTTTTTTATCATTAGATATATTAGTTCTTTCGCCTCTTTTTCTTGCCGTGTACGAGGGCAGGAGGGAGATTGAAACCTTCTTGATGTATCATATTTCTATTAAACCCTCCAAAGTACATATCTTAGTTATTTTTTTTCTAAAAGAGACAGGTTCGAGAGGACCATCAGGTTTCATGCTGTTTGTTCTCCTATGTATTCTTTTCCACTGATTCTAGAACTTGCTTCCTGCTCTGATTCGTGACAGTAAATACTTAGGTATTTTGTTTTCTGTATTTCTGTATCTCGTGTAAGTGGAAACCCTGGTCTGGATGGTCACTGTGATGATTAATGTAAATTTCATATCATCATCATCATCATGACATTTATCCATATTAAATTAACGAAGAAAAATTAAAAGACTATTCATATTAGTGCATAAAATAACAACACTGTCCAATTCAACAAAATAGTAAGGGGCACTCACAGAATCGAACACCCGAGCCCTACAGTTGATCTAAGAAGCGAACATATGACTTTGTCCTGTGAGCTTTACGTTCGACAGATTTCATTCTTGTTTGACACTCAAACCTTTAACTTGTTTATGGCTCTTCGAGTTGATGTTTCTCTGTGATCTTCATGTTTGACCTCTTCATCACTAAACTGAAACTCCTCATCCTTGCCTGATCATCTACATCTCCAGTTTAAGTAAAAGTTATAGGTTTGAAACTTGGATTTTGCCCAATATTTTTTTCTTTGGCCGATTATTCTTAAAGTCGAACAACGTCATCTTTGTCTTACACTGAGCCCCTACGTCAAGTCTGGTTTAAGTTAGACTAAAAGTGATTACGGTAAGTTGACCTTGACATGTACCCTTGGCATAAGATCAACTGTTCTCAGAAATAGGTCAACTCCAGGGAAGACCCCCAACCCTATTCCCAAGATTTGTGTTAATCTCATGAACTCCATATGAGTTGCTTTGTTCACGTAAAATCTCGCTGTCAGGCACAAGCCTAGCAAAGCAATATTCCAGCCTCACTACCATAAGAGGAGATCTAATATTAAATATGAAAAAATTATGTGGCTAAATAAAATTACAAATGTGTATTATGGTTCATCAACGATTTCAAAGAAATGCAGATGCTCTCAACAAAATAAAAACCTTAACAACCAAGAGGTGATTGTTTCCAGTCATTCTCACAAAAGTTGATAAATTCTATGGGCTTGAGTTGCTATACTTCAGTGTTTGTGTGTGCTTATATGGCTTGATCTTTGACCCAATAAAAATGCCTAAATAGAATACACAAGCGAGAGAGAGAGAGAGAGAGAGAGAGAGAGAGAGAGAGAAAGATGTCTGGGGCATCTGTCAACAGAAAAACTGAATCAACTTTGATATGTATTGGTGAAGAAGTGATGGAATGGCATCAAATTTGTTAGTGTTTGGTATTTACCATCATCAAAATCATTATCATCACAATCATGATTCTTTCCCCAACTTATGGCAAAGTAAGGTATGGCAAGATACAGACACTTGAAAGAAGGAGGTATGAAAGTGAAGTAGACTATGAACATCATGGCAAGTGAAATTAATTTAATCTCTTATGCGACACCATTTGCGTTTTTGGAGGTATTTTTCTCTATAGGTTAGCTTAATATACACCACCCAAATGGTTACATATCAATTTTTAAAAAAATATGTTAGGGGGGGGGGGTGGCATACCAGAGGCTTGAGCCGTCCTTCCCATACTTAATTCATCCTAGTAATATGTCAATAATCCTTTTTCCACTGCTTGTAGTCTTGACTTATTGCTCCCCTGTCATACAGAGTCTCACATTCCTATGTTAACTGACACATGTAGCAGCCATCATAATTAGATCACTATTTTGTATGAAACCCATTTTAGTATCAGCCACCTTTCATATGCTACTCTACTTTCCACGTCTTTTGCATGTTTAACTCTCAGTACTGACACCCATTGGGAAGGACTGCAAAAGGGGCCATGACAGTCCTTTAAAGACATAGGGAAATTTCATACATTTCCCACTTACTTATTCCCACCTAACTCTTCTCTGGGCTTGGTGACTGTGTGATATGGTACCCCTCAGCCTGCCTAAAAGTGTTTCACCACTCCATAATCCACCGACCACATGAGAATGCTGCCCTGTTTCTCCAACCCACCCCCTTTCCCCTACCGCCCAACCACGAAGGAAGCACACTCACTCACTCAAGTACACCCAAATGACATCACTTACTACCCAGTTATACTTCTGGCAGTGATTTCAAAGAGATTGAAGCAGATGTGAGAGAGAAATAAAAATTGGAGCTCATGTGACCATATTTGCCTAGTGCAAAGTCAGCCTTTGTATGACATTGTGCCTCTATGCCTGCCGTGCCTCTGAACACTTGTGTCAGAAAAGATTGTAAATATGTTTAAATACCCTGGTTTAATGGACAAAAAATATAAAAATAATGTAATGGTGATTAAGGAGACAATAGTGAATGATATTGCAGTACACTGCACGCTGGCAAATGTGAAAGTGATGCAAAATATTAAGTTATTCTGGATTGTCATAGTTTACAAGACTAATATTAGGCATTTACAAAGGCAGAAAGTACTGTAAGTGAATAACTAGTTAAAGGTGATAGAAAAATGAGTAAATAAGCGACAGCAAAATTTTCCTCATGAGGCAGCTCTGTAAATGTTACTTTATTACCTTGTATGTGATTTTTAGTAATAAGCGTGGAAATGCAAGAATTTTAAGAAAATGTGTTGTTTCCATATTTATTATTAAGCTCAAGCATGTTTAATGCCAAGTGTAGTGCTTGTGATTTTGCTCTTGTGGGTTATTTCTCTAAGAGGAAACAGTGCCATAAGTGTCATTATCACTGATCATTGGTCAATAATTTGTTTTTTTAGTTTTATGAAGCACTGGAGTTACCTCCCAAACATCATCCAGGACATACCATGGCAGCCACTTGCAAGGTTGCTTAGAACTTGCAGGAGTGACCCATATTTGCAAGCCACAAAATAAAAAAAATCCTTTTCAAATCATTGTGCCTCCAACCCTGGACAGAATATGGACCTCCAGATTTTTTTTTTTTTTTTAATGGTTAGTGAACAGATTGAAGCTTTTGTGACTTAAAACATGTTTGGTTAAATATAAATGGGTAAAAACAAATAATGAAAACACCCTATTTTTCATGTAGTTGCTGTACCTCTTGTTAGAACTCACACGGCACAGCTGAAGGGTTAAGACTGTTTTTTGTTACTACACTGAACTATGTATAGTTAGGTTTCCTCATCAGTGCTAGTGTTGCCACTCACAAACCCATCACACTGAATCACCGTCTATCTCTGCGTCAGTCACTTCACTCTTAATAATATTTGCTATGAAGCTAACTGACACATAAGCCTATGTCTGGTTAGCCAACATGCAGTAGGTATAAGACCCTCACCCACCCATTTTCTCACAGGGACCTGGTCTGAAAGTAAGACGATGGCTCAGCAAGATCACACACACACACACACACACACACACACACACACACACACAATCATTCACACAAGACCTAAACCACATGCCTAAGCACATAATCAGTCATACGCAAATGCACAAACTCTCACAAACACATACAAACTAAAGCACATTTACGATAATGAGCTTCGGGTTTCTTATGTTGGGTTAACTTTTGTTTATCATGGCTGAAACATGGACGAATAAAAAGGAACCCCGTTTGCCTAGCTTATCAAGCAGGTCATTGAATAAAATATTTTATGGCGATATATATATATATATATATATATCTATATATATATATATATATATATATATATATAGTAGAACCCCGGAATTCGTACACAATTCGTTCCTGGAGGCTATACGAGTTGCGAATTGTTCGAAAACCGAATCATTTCTTTCCATAAGAAGCAATGTAATTTACATTAATCCGTTTTTTAGTATGGATGAAATAGTAGATTTCGCCATACTACAGTATAATGATTGGCAAGATCAGAGACACGGGTTCCACTTTCAAACTTTGCAATGAGTTCTTTTTTCAGCTCAATTGTTGATCTCACTGCTTTACTTTTAGCTGCAACTGACTCACTAATCTTCTTAGGGCCCATGATTATGTACAATTTTCTATCGAAAATACGTAATTCATCACAAAGTTTAATCGAGCCTGTACGACTGATATATACCTTGCGGAAGACAAAGCCAGACTGGCGACCATGTGGCACCTACGACGCCGCATCTCTTAGTGGGAATAACGGGTCACTGTACGAAAACTGGAGCGATTTTGGGACGAAAAAGCTGTACGAAAACCGAGTTGTACGAGTAGAGAGGCGTACGAATTCCGGGGTTCCAGTATATATATATATATATATATATATATATATATATATATATATATATATATATAATCACATCATCATCAGCCATTACAAGTCCACTGCTGAACAAAGGCCTCCCCCAACCTTCTCCACGAATTCCTTGTCTGAGCCAATCTTTGCCACGTTTCCCCTGCAAATTTCTCTACCTCATATCTCCACCTCGTGTCTGGCCTTTTTCTGCAACTCTTACAGTTTCTTGGTTCCAGATAGTCAGCGTCTTGATTCATCTGTTATCCTTTATTCATGACACATGGCCTGCCCACCTGCATTTCTGTTCTTTTATAACTTCTGTAATATCTTTGATTTTAGTCTGCTTTCTCACCCAAGTTGATCTTTTCCTGTCTCTTTAAAGATATTCCTAACACTGACCTTTTCATTGCTCTCTGAGAACGGATTAATTCATTTTCCATTGATTTTTCGGTTTCCACGTCTCACAGCCATACGTCATACCTGGAATAATATATTCGTTATATATTTTTTGTTTCAAACAAACTAGCAAGCTACTTTTCATAATGTTTCTATGTTTATCGAAATCTTTCCATCCAACTGCAATGCGCCTTTTCATTTCGCTATCATGATCTTTCATTAATTTAAGTATTTACCCCAGGTAATTGTGCAACGTTGGGTCTGGTTAGTACTTGGATGGGTGACCGCCTGGGAACACCAGATGCTGTTGGCATCCCTACGTGTCAAGTGGGGTTGGTGGAGGATTAGTGCCCCTCCCTGTAAAACAATTAACTCTGAGCCCTTGGCCACCCCGTTTGGGATACATGGCGTCTGGCAATGGATGGATGGATGGAATTGTACTCCTCGAGTTCTTCAAGAATTTTGTAATGCTAGGTGTAAATAGGCTCGACTTCTCGTTCCTACTACACCTAACGTGGAGCGGGGTCCTCTTTCGAGTCCGGAGCTTAGTGCAATAAAGAGAGGCAGGACACAAAAACTTCAGGCAATAACCTTTACACGTATATTACCACAGTCAGACACAAGACAAAGTCAGCAGATATTACAACACGATATATAGCAAGAAATAAAACCTAATCTAGGATATGTGTATCTCGCAGGATACTTGCTTATCTGATACTAATGCCAACACAGTTATGTCTAGTGTATTCAGGGTACAGTGAATATAGGCACGCGCGTGAGGCGAGGGGAGTGAGTCTCACAAGGGGGGGGGGAGAAGGGGGGGTGTGGGGAGTGACTTGTGACGGGCTAGGACGGAGTTATGGTAATACTGGAGAGAGGTAAGTGTTAACAATTTGAATTACACGTTTTCCAATAGCAAAGGGACTTTGGCAATTGATTCTATTTCTGGTTTACACTTATACTAGGTACTGGGGCGAGGGAGTGTCATACAGAATTAACGGGTAGCGTGAGTGGGGGAATATTACTAACACTTTCTCGTATTTTCTGTGTTTCTGTATCTCGTGTACGTGGAAACCCTGGTCTGGATGGTCACTGTGATGATTAATGTAAATTTCATATCATCATCATCATCATGACATTTATCCATATTAAATTAACGAAGAAAAATTAAAAGACTATTCATATTAGTGCATAAAATAACAACACTGTCCAATTCAACAAAATAGTAAGAAGGAGCACTCACAGAATGGAACACCCGAGCCCTCCAGTTGATCTAAGAAGCGAACATATGACTTTGTCCTGTAAGCTTTACGTTCGACAGATTTCATTCTTGTTTGACACTCAACCTTTAACTTGTTTATGGCTCTTCGAGTTGATGTTTCTCTGTGATCTTCATGTTTGACCTCTTCATCACTAAACTGAAACTCCTCATCCTTGCCTGATCATCTACATCTCCAGTTTAAGTAAAAGTTATAGGTTTGAAACTTGGATTTTGCCCAATATTTTTTTCTTTGGCCGATTATTCTTAAAGTCGAACAACGTCATCTTTGTCTTACACTGAGCCCCTACGTCAAGTCTGGTTTAAGTTAGACTAAAAGTGATTACGGTAAGTTGACCTTGACATGTACCCTTGGCATAAGATCAACTGTTCTCAGAAATAGGTCAACTCCAGGAAGACCCCCAACCCTATTCCCAAGATTTGTGTTAATCTCATGAACTCCATATGAGTTGCTTTGTTCACGTAAAATCTCGCTGTCAGGCACAAGCCTAGCAAAGCAATATTCCAGCCTCACTACCATAAGAGGAGATCTAATATTAAATATGAAAAAATTATGTGGCTAAATAAAATTACAAATGTGTATTATGGTTCATCAACGATTTCAAAGAAATGCAGATGCTCTCAACAAAATAAAAACCTTAACAACCAAGAGGTGATTGTTTCCAGTCATTCTCACAAAAGTTGATAAATTCTATGGGCTTGAGTTGCTATACTTCAGTGTTTGTGTGTGCTTATATGGCTTGATCTTTGACCCAATAAAAATGCCTAAATAGAATACACAAGAGAGAGAGAGAGAGAGAGAGAGAGAGAGAGAGAGAGAGAGAGAGAGAAAGATGTCTGGGGCATCTGTCAACAGAAAAACTTAATCAACTTTAATATGTATTGGTGAAGAAGTGATGGAATGGCATCAAATTTATTAGTGTTTGGTATTTACCATCATCAAAATCATTATCATCACAGTCATGATTCTTTCCCCAACTTATGGCAAAGTAAGGTATGGCAAGATACAGACACTTGAAAGAAGGAGGTATGAAAGTGAAGTAGACTATGAACATCATGGCAAGTGAAATTAATTTCATCTCTTATGCGACACCATTTGCGTTTTTGGAGGTATTTTTCTCTATAGGTTAGCTTAATATACACCACCCAAATGGTTATATATCAATTTTAAAAAAAATATGTTGGGGGGGTGGCATACCAGAGGCTTGAACCGTCCTTCCCATACTTAATTCATCCTAGTAATATGTCAATAATCCTTTTTCCACTGCTTGTAGTCTTGACTTATTGCTCCCCTGTCATACAGAGTCTCACATTCCTATGTTAACTGACACATGTAGCAGCCATCATAATTAGATCACTATTTTGTATGAAACCCATTTTAGTATCAGCCACCTTTCATATGCTACTCTACTTTCCACGTCTTTGCATGTTTAACTCTCAGTACTGACACCCATTGGGAAGGACTGCAAAAGGGGCCATGACAGTCCTTTAAAGACATAGGGAAATTTCATACATTTCCCACTTACTTATTCCCACCCAAACTCTTCTCTGGGCTTGGTGACTGTGTGATATGGTACCCCTCAGCCTGCCTAAAAGTGTTTCACCACTCCATAATCAACCGACCACATGAGAATGCTGCCCTGTTTCTCCAACCCCACCCCTTGCCCCGACCGCCCAACCACGAAGGAAGCACACTCACTCACTCAAGTACACCCAAATGACATCACTTACTACCCAGTTATACTTCTGGCAGTGATTTCAAAGAGATTGAAGCAGATGTGAGAGAGAAATAAAAATTGGAGCTCATGTGACCATATTTGCCTAGTGCAAAGTCAGCCTTTGTATGACATTGTGCCTCTATGCCTGCCGTGCCTCTGAACACTTGTGTCAGAAAAGATTGTAAATATGTTTAAATACCCTGGTTTAATGGACAAAAAATATAAAAATAATGTAATGGTGATTAAGGAGACAATAGTGAATGATATTGCAGTACACTGCACGCTGGCAAATGTGAAAGTGATGCAAAATATTAAGTTATTCTGGATTGTCATAGTTTACAAGACTAATATTAGGCATTTACAAAGGCAGAAAATACTGTAAGTGAATAACTAGTTAAAGGTGATAGAAAAATGAGTAAATAAGCGACAGCAAAATTTTTCTCATGAGGCAGCTCTGTAAATGTTACTTCATTACCTTGTATGTGATTTTTAGTAATAAGCGTGGAAATGCAAGAATTTTAAGAAAATGTGTTGTTTCCATATTTATTATTAAGCTCAAGCATGTTTAATGCCAAGTGCAGTGCTTGTGATTTTGCTCTTGTGGGTTATTTCTCTAAAAGAAAACAGTGCCATAAGTGTCATTATCACTGATCATTGGTCAATAATTTGTTTTTTTAGTTTTATGAAGCACTGGAGTTACCTCCCAAACATCATCCAGGACATACCATGGCAGCCACTTGCAAGGTTGCTTAGAACTTGCAGGAGTGACCCATATTTGCAAGCCACAAAATAAAAAAAAATCCTTTTCAAATCATTGTGCCTCCAACCCTGGACAGAATATGGACCTCCAGATTTTTTTTTTTAATGGTTAGTGAACAGATTGAAGCTTTTGTGACTTAAAACATGTTTGGTTAAATATAAATGGGTAAAAACAAATAATGAAAACACCCTATTTTTCATGTAGTTGCTGTACCTCTTGTTAGAACTCACACGGCACAGCTGAAGGGTTAAGACTGTTTTTTGTTACTACACTGAACTATGTATAGTTAGGTTTCCTCATCAGTGCTAGTGTTGCCACTCACAAACCCATCACACTGAATCACCGTCTATCTCTGCGTCAGTCACTTCACTCTTAATAATATTTGCTATGAAGCTAACTGACACATAAGCCTATGTCTGGTTAGCCAACATGCAGTAGGTATAAGACCCTCACCCACCCATTTTCTCACAGGGACCTGGTCTGAAAGTAAGACGATGGCTCAGCAAGATCACACACACACACACACACACACACACACACACACACAATCATTCACACAAGACCTAAACCACATGCCTAAGCACATAATCAGTCATACGCAAATGCACAAACTCTCACAAACACATACAAACTAAAGCACATTTACGATAATGAGCTTCGGGTTTCTTATGTTGGGTTAACTTTTGTTTATCATGGCTGAAACATGGACGAATAAAAAGGAACCCCGTTTGCCTAGCTTATCAAGCAGGTCATTGAATAAAATATTTTATGGCGATATATATATATATATATATATATATATATATATATATATATATATATATATATATATATATATATATATATATATATATATAGTAGAACCCGGAATTCGTACACAATTCGTTCCTGGAGGCTATACGAGTTGCGAATTGTTCGAAAACCGAATCATTTCTTTCCATAAGAAGCAATGTAATTTACATTAATCCGTTTTTTAGTATGGATGAAATAGTAGATTTCGCCATACTACAGTATAATGATTGGCAAGATCAGAGACACGGGTTCCACTTTCAAACTTTGCAATGAGTTCTTTTTTCAGCTCAATTGTTGATCTCACTGCTTTACTTTTAGCTGCAACTGACTCACTAATCTTCTTAGGGCCCATGATTATGTACAATTTTCTATCGAAAATACGTAATTCATCACAAAGTTTAATCGAGCCTGTACGACTGATATATACCTTGCGGAAGACAAAGCCAGACTGGCGACCATGTGGCACCTACGACGCCGCATCTCTTAGTGGGAATAACGGGTCACTGTACGAAAACTGGAGCGATTTTGGGACGAAAAAGCTGTACGAAAACCGAGTTGTACGAGTAGAGAGGCGTACGAATTCCGGGGTTCCAGTATATATATATATATATATATATATATATATATATATATATAATCACATCATCATCAGCCATTACAAGTCCACTGCTGAACAAAGGCCTCCCCCAACCTTCTCCACGAATTCCTTGTCTGAGCCAATCTTTGCCACGTTTCCCCTGCAAATTTCTCTACCTCATATCTCCACCTCGTGTCTGGCCTTTTTCTGCAACTCTTACAGTTTCTTGGTTCCAGATAGTCAGCGTCTTGATTCATCTGTTATCCTTTATTCATGACACATGGCCTGCCCACCTGCATTTCTGTTCTTTTATAACTTCTGTAATATCTTTGATTTTAGTCTGCTTTCTCACCCAAGTTGATCTTTTCCTGTCTCTTTAAAGATATTCCTAACACTGACCTTTTCATTGCTCTCTGAGAACGGATTAATTCATTTTCCATTGATTTTTCGGTTTCCACGTCTCACAGCCATACGTCATACCTGGAATAATATATTCGTTATATATTTTTTGTTTCAAACAAACTAGCAAGCTACTTTTCATAATGTTTCTATGTTTATCGAAATCTTTCCATCCAACTGCAATGCGCCTTTTCATTTCGCTATCATGATCTTTCATTAATTTAAGTATTTACCCCAGGTAATTGTGCAACGTTGGGTCTGGTTAGTACTTGGATGGGTGACCGCCTGGGAACACCAGATGCTGTTGGCATCCCTACGTGTCAAGTGGGGTTGGTGGAGGATTAGTGCCCCTCCCTGTAAAACAATTAACTCTGAGCCCTTGGCCACCCCGTTTGGGATACATGGCGTCTGGCAATGGATGGATGGATGGAATTGTACTCCTCGAGTTCTTCAAGAATTTTGTAATGCTAGGTGTAAATAGGCTCGACTTCTCGTTCCTACTACACCTAACGTGGAGCGGGGTCCTCTTTCGAGTCCGGAGCTTAGTGCAATAAAGAGAGGCAGGACACAAAAACTTCAGGCAATAACCTTTACACGTATATTACCACAGTCAGACACAAGACAAAGTCAGCAGATATTACAACACGATATATAGCAAGAAATAAAACCTAATCTAGGATATGTGTATCTCGCAGGATACTTGCTTATCTGATACTAATGCCAACACAGTTATGTCTAGTGTATTCAGGGTACAGTGAATATAGGCACGCGCGTGAGGCGAGGGGAGTGAGTCTCACAAGGGGGGAGAAGGGGGTGTGGGGAGTGACTTGTGACGGGCTAGGACGGAGTTATGGTAATACTGGAGAGAGGTAAGTGTTAACAATTTGAATTACACGTTTTCCAATAGCAAAGGGACTTTGGCAATTGATTCTATTTCTGGTTTACACTTATACTAGGTACTGGGGCGAGGGAGTGTCATACAGAATTAACGGGTAGCGTGAGTGGGGGAATATTACTAACACTTTCTCGTATTTTCTGTGTTTCTGTATCTCGTGTACGTGGAAACCCTGGTCTGGATGGTCACTGTGATGATTAATGTAAATTTCATATCATCATCATCATCATGACATTTATCCATATTAAATTAACGAAGAAAAATTAAAAGACTATTCATATTAGTGCATAAAATAACAACACTGTCCAATTCAACAAAATAGTAAGAAGGAGCACTCACAGAATGGAACACCCGAGCCCTCCAGTTGATCTAAGAAGCGAACATATGACTTTGTCCTGTAAGCTTTACGTTCGACAGATTTCATTCTTGTTTGACACTCAACCTTTAACTTGTTTATGGCTCTTCGAGTTGATGTTTCTCTGTGATCTTCATGTTTGACCTCTTCATCACTAAACTGAAACTCCTCATCCTTGCCTGATCATCTACATCTCCAGTTTAAGTAAAAGTTATAGGTTTGAAACTTGGATTTTGCCCAATATTTTTTTCTTTGGCCGATTATTCTTAAAGTCGAACAACGTCATCTTTGTCTTACACTGAGCCCCTACGTCAAGTCTGGTTTAAGTTAGACTAAAAGTGATTACGGTAAGTTGACCTTGACATGTACCCTTGGCATAAGATCAACTGTTCTCAGAAATAGGTCAACTCCAGGGAAGACCCCCAACCCTATTCCCAAGATTTGTGTTAATCTCATGAACTCCATATGAGTTGCTTTGTTCACGTAAAATCTCGCTGTCAGGCACAAGCCTAGCAAAGCAATATTCCAGCCTCACTACCATAAGAGGAGATCTAATATTAAATATGAAAAAATTATGTGGCTAAATAAAATTACAAATGTGTATTATGGTTCATCAACGATTTCAAAGAAATGCAGATGCTCTCAACAAAATAAAAACCTTAACAACCAAGAGGTGATTGTTTCCAGTCATTCTCACAAAAGTTGATAAATTCTATGGGCTTGAGTTGCTATACTTCAGTGTTTGTGTGTGCTTATATGGCTTGATCTTTGACCCAATAAAAATGCCTAAATAGAATACACAAGAGAGAGAGAGAGAGAGAGAGAGAGAGAGAGAGAGAGAGAGAGAGAAAGATGTCTGGGGCATCTGTCAACAGAAAAACTTAATCAACTTTAATATGTATTGGTGAAGAAGTGATGGAATGGCATCAAATTTATTAGTGTTTGGTATTTACCATCATCAAAATCATTATCATCACAGTCATGATTCTTTCCCCAACTTATGGCAAAGTAAGGTATGGCAAGATACAGACACTTGAAAGAAGGAGGTATGAAAGTGAAGTAGACTATGAACATCATGGCAAGTGAAATTAATTTCATCTCTTATGCGACACCATTTGCGTTTTTGGAGGTATTTTTCTCTATAGGTTAGCTTAATATACACCACCCAAATGGTTATATATCAATTTTAAAAAAAATATGTTGGGGGGGTGGCATACCAGAGGCTTGAACCGTCCTTCCCATACTTAATTCATCCTAGTAATATGTCAATAATCCTTTTTCCACTGCTTGTAGTCTTGACTTATTGCTCCCCTGTCATACAGAGTCTCACATTCCTATGTTAACTGACACATGTAGCAGCCATCATAATTAGATCACTATTTTGTATGAAACCCATTTTAGTATCAGCCACCTTTCATATGCTACTCTACTTTCCACGTCTTTTGCATGTTTAACTCTCAGTACTGACACCCATTGGGAAGGACTGCAAAAGGGGCCATGACAGTCCTTTAAAGACATAGGGAAATTTCATACATTTCCCACTTACTTATTCCCACCCAAACTCTTCTCTGGGCTTGGTGACTGTGTGATATGGTACCCCTCAGCCTGCCTAAAAGTGTTTCACCACTCCATAATCAACCGACCACATGAGAATGCTGCCCTGTTTCTCCAACCCACCCCCTTTCCCCTACCGCCCAACCACGAAGGAAGCACACTCACTCACTCAAGTACACCCAAATGACATCACTTACTACCCAGTTATACTTCTGGCAGTGATTTCAAAGAGATTGAAGCAGATGTGAGAGAGAAATAAAAATTGGAGCTCATGTGACCATATTTGCCTAGTGCAAAGTCAGCCTTTGTATGACATTGTGCCTCTATGCCTGCCGTGCCTCTGAACACTTGTGTCAGAAAAGATTGTAAATATGTTTAAATACCCTGGTTTAATGGACAAAAAATATAAAAATAATGTAATGGTGATTAAGGAGACAATAGTGAATGATATTGCAGTACACTGCACGCTGGCAAATGTGAAAGTGATGCAAAATATTAAGTTATTCTGGATTGTCATAGTTTACAAGACTAATATTAGGCATTTACAAAGGCAGAAAATACTGTAAGTGAATAACTAGTTAAAGGTGATAGAAAAATGAGTAAATAAGCGACAGCAAAATTTTTCTCATGAGGCAGCTCTGTAAATGTTACTTCATTACCTTGTATGTGATTTTTAGTAATAAGCGTGGAAATGCAAGAATTTTAAGAAAATGTGTTGTTTCCATATTTATTATTAAGCTCAAGCATGTTTAATGCCAAGTGCAGTGCTTGTGATTTTGCTCTTGTGGGTTATTTCTCTAAAAGAAAACAGTGCCATAAGTGTCATTATCACTGATCATTGGTCAATAATTTGTTTTTTTAGTTTTATGAAGCACTGGAGTTACCTCCCAAACATCATCCAGGACATACCATGGCAGCCACTTGCAAGGTTGCTTAGAACTTGCAGGAGTGACCCATATTTGCAAGCCACAAAATAAAAAAAAATCCTTTTCAAATCATTGTGCCTCCAACCCTGGACAGAATATGGACCTCCAGATTTTTTTTTTTAATGGTTAGTGAACAGATTGAAGCTTTTGTGACTTAAAACATGTTTGGTTAAATATAAATGGGTAAAAACAAATAATGAAAACACCCTATTTTTCATGTAGTTGCTGTACCTCTTGTTAGAACTCACACGGCACAGCTGAAGGGTTAAGACTGTTTTTTGTTACTACACTGAACTATGTATAGTTAGGTTTCCTCATCAGTGCTAGTGTTGCCACTCACAAACCCATCACACTGAATCACCGTCTATCTCTGCGTCAGTCACTTCACTCTTAATAATATTTGCTATGAAGCTAACTGACACATAAGCCTATGTCTGCTTAGCCAACATGCAGTAGGTATAAGACCCTCACCCACCCTTTTTCTCACAGGGACCTGGTCTGAAAGTAAGACGATGGCTCAGCAAGATCACACACACACACACACACACACACACACACACACACACACACACAATCATTCACACAAGACCTAAACCACATGCCTAAGCACATAATCAGTCATACGCACATGCACAAACTCTCACAAACACATGCAAACTAAAGCACATTTACGATAATGAGCTTCGGGTTTCTTATGTTGGGTTAACTTTTGTTTATCATGGCTGAAACATGGACGAATAAAAAGGAACCCCGTTTGCCTAGCTTATCAAGCAGGTCATTGAATAAAATATTTTATGGCGATATATATATATATATATATATATATATATATATATATATATATATATATATATATATATATATATATAGTAGAACCCCGGAATTCGTACACAATTCGTTCCTGGAGGCTATACGAGTTGCGAATTGTTCGAAAACCGAATCATTTCTTTCCATAAGAAGCAATGTAATTTGCATTAATCCGTTTTTTAGTATGGATGAAACAGTAGATTTCGCCATACTACAGTATAATGAATGGCAAGATCAGAGACACGGGTTCCACTTTCAAACTTTGCAATGAGTTCTTTTTTCAGCTCAATTGTTGATCTCACTGCTTTACTTTTAGCTGCAACTGACTCACTAATCTTCTTAGGGCCCATGATGTACAATTTTCTATCGAAAATACGTAATTCATCACAAAGTTTAATCGAGCCTGTACGACTGATATATACCTGGCGGAAGACAAAGCCAGACTGGCGACCATGTGGCACCTACGACGTCCCATCTCTTAGTGCGAATAACGGGTCACTACGAAAACTGGAGTGATTTTGGGACGAAAAAGCTGTACGAAAACCGAGTTGTACGAGTAGAGAGGCGTACGAATTCCGGGGTTCCATTGTATATATATATATATATATATATATATATATATATATATATATATATATAGGTACACACACACACATACACACACACACACACACACACACACACACACATATATATATATATATATATATATATATATATATATATATATATATATATATTTATATATATATGTTGCCAGACGCCTCAATCCCGTTTGGGGTGGCCACAAACAAATCGCCTCCAAGTCGCCCTGTCCCCCGCCATTTCACTCCCCTGCTCCCAACTCACCCCACCCGCTCTCATATACCTTTCCACCCCAT
Source organism: Coenobita brevimanus (assembly GCF_032717465.1). Taxonomy (NCBI): domain Eukaryota; kingdom Metazoa; phylum Arthropoda; class Malacostraca; order Decapoda; family Coenobitidae; genus Coenobita; species Coenobita brevimanus. Next base: position 37,835,604 of record NC_136967.1, read on the forward strand.
CCCTCCATCTCATCCTCGGACTCCCCCTCCCTCTTTCCCCCTCCACCTCACTCACATACACTCTCTTCGTCAGTCTTTCGCCCTCCATCCTCTCCACATGGCCAAACCACCTCAGTGTGTTCCTCATAACCCTTCCTATCACATCCACATCAACACCACAACGCTCCTTCACATCCTCATTCGTCAGCCTGTCTCTCCATGTGACTCCACAGGCTCCTCTTAAATAACTCATTTCCACTGCTCTCACTCTTGACTTGTGTCCTTCCAACAACGTCCAAGCTTCACTTCCGTACGTTAGCGTTGGTATCACAATACTGTCATGTAGTAACTTTTTCACTTCCATGCTCACTTCCCTGTTTCTTATCACTGCTTTCAAAGAACCAGCAACCATTCTTCCCTGCTGTACCCTTTCAAGCACTTCACCCTCCAAACCTCTATCCTTACTCATCACACTACCCAAGTACTTAAACGTACTCACATTTTCAATTCCTCACCATCCAACCTCGCTGTACATTCACTGACTTCACCTCTCTCAAAGACCATCACTTTACTCTTCCCTACATTCACCTTAAGATTCCGTTTCTTACACACTCTCCCAAACTCATCCACCAAGCCTTGCAGCTCCCCTCCGTCTTCACTCAACAACACAGTATCATCTGCAAACAACAGTACAGGGAGTTTCCAAACACTATCCTCTCTCACCAGGGCCACTCCAACATCCACTACCCTACCTTGTACCTCTTTTATTACCCCATCCATGTACAGATTGAACAACCATGGAGACATGACACATCCCTGTTTCAACCCAACTTTCAAAGAGAAAAATTCACTTAGTTCACCATCCACACGCACTGCAGCCTTCTCACACACACACACACACACACACACACACACACACACACACACACACACACACACACACACACATATATATATATATATATATATATATATATATATATATATATATATATATATACATATATATATATATATATATGTATATATATATATATATATATATATATATATATATATATATATATATATATATATATATATATATATATATATATATATATATATACATATTTAATATATATATATATATATATATATATATATATATATATATATATATATATATATATATATATATATATATATATATATAATCTTCATCATCAGCCATTACAAGTCCACTGCTGAACAAAGGCCTCCCCCAACCTTCTCCACGAATTCCTTGTCTGAGCCAATCTTTGCCACGTTTCCCCTGCAAATTTCTCTACCTCATCTCTCCACCTCGTGTCTGGCCTTTCTCTGCAACTCTTACAGTTTCTTGGTTCCAGATAGTCAGCGTCTTGATTCATCTGTTATCCTTTATTCATGCCACATGGCCTGCCCACCAGCATTTCTGTTCTTTTATAACTTCTGTAATATCTTTGATCATAATCTGCTTTCTCACCCAAGTTGATCTTTTCCTGTCTCTTAAAGATATTCCTAACACTGACCTTTTCATTGCTCTCTGAGAACGGATTAATTCATTTTCCATTGATTTTTCGATTTCCACGTCTCACAGCCATACGTCGTAGCTGGAATAATACATTCGTTATATATTTTTTGTTTCAAACAAACTAGCAAACTACTTTTCATAATGTTTCTATGTTTATCGAAATCTTTCCATCCAACTGCAGTGCTCCTTTTTATTTCGCTATCATGATCTTTCATTAATTTAAGTATTTACCCCAGGTAATTGTCCCCTTGACTTCTCCAAGAATTTCTTCACTTATTCTGATGACGCTTTTTAGTGTTTGTGGTTTAAACATTAGCTTTACTCCAGTTCATCTTTAGCTCTACTCTCAGACTTTCCTTGTTTAGGTCATTAACATTTCTTGCAATGTCTCTGCTGTTGCTGAGGTTAGGACAATTTCATCTGCAAATCTTACATGGTTTAGCTTTTCTCCATCTACGTTCACTCCTTTGTTTTCCCAGTTTAGCTTTCTGAAAATACTTTCCAGGAATCGATCTATCTAACTATTGCCAGAAGCCTCAATCCCATTTTTCTCTGCCACAAACAGTTCGCCTCCACGTCGCCCTGTGCCCCTCCATTTCACTGCACTGCTCCCAGCTCACACCCCCCTCTCTCATATACATCTCCACCCCATCCCTCCATCTCATCCTCGTCCTCCCCCTCCCTCTCCCCCCTTCCACCTCACTCACATACACTCTCCTCGTCAGTCTCTCACCCTCCATCCTCTCCATGTCCAAACCACCTCAGTGTGTTTCTCCTAACGCTTTCTATCACATCCACATCCATTCACAACGCTCCTTCACTTCCTCATTTGTCAGCCTGTCTCTCCATGTGACTCCACAGGCTCCTCTTAAATAACTCATTTCCACTGCTCTCACTCTTGACTTGTGTCCCTCCAATAACGTCCAAGCTTCACTTCCATACGTTAGCGTTGGTATCACAATACTGTCATGTAGTATCTTTTTCACTTCCATGCTCACTTCCCTGTTTCTTATCACTGCTTTCAAGGAACCAGCAACCTTTCTTCCCTGCTGTACCCTTTCAAGCACTTCACCCTCCAAACTTCCATCCTTACTCATCACACGCCCCAAGTATTTAAATGTACTCACATTTTCCATTTCCTCATCATCCAACCTCACTGTACATTCACTGACTTCACCTCTTTCAAAGACCCTCACTTTATTCTTTCCCACATTCACCTTTAGATTCCGTTTCTTACACACACTCCCAAACTCATCCACCAAGCCTTGCAGCTCCCCTTCGTCTTCACTGAACAACACAGTATCATTTGCAAACAACAGTACAGGAAGTTTCCAGACACTACCCTCTCTCACTAGGGCCACTCCAATATCCACTGCCCTACCTTGTATCTCTTTTATTACCCCATCCATGTACAGACTGAACAACCATGGAGACATGACACATCCCTCTTTCAACCCAACCTTCAAATAGAACAATTCACGCAGTTCCACACGCACTGCAGCCTTAGCACCATCATACATACTCTTCACAGCATTCAACAACTTCCCATCTACTCCATATATTCTTAATTTCCACAATCCTTGTCTATCCACCCTGTCATACGCTTTCTCCAAATCCATGAAGGCTGCATACAACTTCATTCCCTTCTCTAGAAACTTTTCCACTAAAGATCTAAGAATGAATATCTGATCTACACAACCTCTTCCCTTCCTAAAGCCTCCCTGTTCTTCTCCAACTAATTCCTCTGTTATTTCCCTAACTCTGTCAATAAGTATCCTACCATACACATTTCCTGTTACACTAAGAAGACAAATGCCCCTATGATTACCACACAGTTCTTTTTTCCCTTTTTGCTTTGTACAAGGGAATAATTATGCCTGACTTCCAATCCTCCGGGTCTCTACCTTCCTCTCAGGCCAATCTGCACATCTTCCACATTGATTCTACTGCTACCTCTCCCCCATGTTTCAGCATTTCACCACACACTCCATCAATTCCTGGGGCTTTCCCCAATTTGACTTTCTTCATTCCTTGCACAACTTCTATCCTACTGATTTCTTCCTGTCTTCTTTCCAGGAATGCTGTAAATAATTTTTGTGAAATTGTATCTACTTGACGCACGCCCTTCTCAATCTTAATTTTTTCCGAGTCCTTATATAATGTAACTGTAGCAGTTTCCTCTTTATACGTGTTTTTTAACAGTTTTACAATGTTCTCATTAAGTCCTTGTTCTCGCAATGAATTTATAATTGTTACGTGCTCCACTAAGTCGAAAGCCTTCTCGTAATCAACAAAACCTAAGCATAGTGGTTTATTACAGTCTATAGTTTCCTCAAATAGCAGATTCATTGTGTGTAGATGATCAGTAGTCGAATACCCGTTTCGAAATCCTGCTTGTTCACGAGGTTGGTTTTCCTCCAGAATTGTTGTTATTCTGTTCGTAATGACTTAAGTGAAGAGTTTGTAAATGATTGATAATAAACTAATGGGTCGATAGTTACTAAGATCTTTTGAGTCACCTTTTTTGAAAAGTAAAATAACTATTGCATTACACCATGTTTTGAGAATTCTCTTCTTTCTTATACACTGAGAAAATAAGTGAGCAAGCCTGTTTGTACTTCTACCCCTGCATCCAACAGTAAATCTGCGATTATTGCATCTTCTCCGGGAGCTTTCCCTCCTTTCATATTATTTTTATGTGAAATATTTACTTTGTATGGTTTTACCTCAGGTATTTCGCTTGTGTCAACTGAAAAGTTAGCTATTTGTACAACTGTCTTTGATGCATACAGTTCTTTATAAAATTCTTCAACTCTCGTCACTATCTTATCTCTGCATTTTATGACATCGTAGTTTTTGTCTTTCAGTGATGTAATTTGTTTTTTTCCTAGTGCCATTTTACTTTGGACCGGTTTAGGATTTTTTTTTCATTCTTTTATGGTTTCTTTGATCTGATCCATGTTTCTCTTTCTTTTTCCTCTCTTTGTCTCTTGTTGATAAGCATATTTAATTCTCCTCGTTCTATTTCATCTTTCTTTTTTCTTTTTTTTTTTTTTTACTTTCATTCCCTTTCATTTTTTTTTCATATGCTCGAGCGTCTTTTCTGAATACTTCTTGCTCTGGTTGTATTAGGTTTTCCTACTGCCTCTGCTGATTCTCTTAACACTTTTGTTAGACTGTCATTCAGCTCATCAATGTTACATTCACCACTACTTGGAGCCTGAAATCTGTTCCTTATTTCCAACTAAAAGGCTGCTTTGTTTTGTATACTTTAATTGCCCATATCTTTTTAATCATCTTTCTTTCATTTCTGAAATTGAATTTGACCGTGCAATGCACCATTCTACGGTCATTTCCTATTTACTTTGTTAATTACTGTGACATTTGTGGTCGTGTTATTCTTATCTGCTATAATAAAGTCGATTTCATTCTTTGTTTCTCTATATGGGCTGCTCCAGGTCCACTTTCTTCCTGTTCTTTTGTGAAAGAATGTGTTCAGTTCTTTCACAAAAGAACAGGAAGAAAGTGGACCTGGAGCAGCCCATATAGAGAAACAAAGAATGAAATCGACTTATACATTTCAGCCAAATTTACCACCATTTCTCCGCTTTCACTCCTTTCTCCCACTCCAAATTTTCCCATACATGCTTCTCCATTTTTTTATTTCCCAACTTTTGCACTGAAGTCTTCCATTAGTATAGTGTATGTGGTTTTTCTTCTTCCATAACTTTGGAGATGTCGTCATAGAATGTTTCTATTTCTTTATCTGAGCTTTAAGAAGTTGGTGCATATACTTGTATTACTTTCAGGGCACATTTTTTGCATGGTCTGATTACAACCACTGCTGCTCAGTCAGATACACTGCTGAATTTAACAATGTTGTCTGCAAGATTTCTGTTAATTAGAAATCCTACACCACTAATTCTTTCATTTTGCCTTCCTCTGTAGTAAAATAGGTGGCTGCTGTCTTCGAGCTAAATTATTTTTTCTTCTTTTCTGTGGGTCTCAGTCAAACCAATGTTTTCCAGTTCAGTAATTATCAAGATTGTAATCTTCTGCAACGCTTTTTATAATTTATGCATAGATCATCATGGATTTCAGTGTGTTTAATATCCCAGTCTCCAACCTGCCAACACAGTGCCTACTTACAATTGGTGGCACACCGTCCGTAAGCGTAGGAGGCTGTGTGTTTGGACCTTTAGTAGACGATGCTCCAACAGGAACGCCTGTCAAATCATTTTCAATAGAACTCATGTTTGCTTGAGAGGAATGTGGCATACATATTATATATATATATATATATATATATATATATATATATATATATATATATATATATACACGAAACAGACGTCACTGTATCAGACCATTCTCCCTACGGCAGATATTTTTACAAGGTATTCTATCGCGGGCTATTCACACCCTCAGTCGCATATTCAGCGTTTCCCACCTATTCCATAGTCCACTGTCCCATTTTTTTTTTTTTTTTTTTTTTTTACGTGTCCGACTCTGGGCAAAGGCTTCAGGGCCTATTTCTCGGGGGCAGTGACCTATCCCAAGGCCCAGTAGTCCTCCTACACCTCCACATGTCACCACTTCGGCGCTAACACCCACCATCCATATTGAATACATGCTAGGGCTGTCTCATACAGGATTGGTGTATTGGTATTAGCGGGGGTATTTTACGACATGTCGGCGGGTCATCTGGTAGATCAGGAAAGTCTGCTTTTTAGGAAATTCAAATCCTTAAACTGTTCCCTGCCCCAGCCGGGATTCGATCCTGGGTCCATTAGGACCACAAGCCGCCTCTCTACCGATTCGGCTTTACCCCTCGATACTTATTCTTGTAATGTATTTTCAGGTAAACATTCACTGCACTGAGACCACTAATTTCACATCATCCAGATTCACAGGGAATAATTTTCTTCTCCAGTCTCACCACTCATCCTAATTCCAGGCCATTCCATCCGTTTCTTTCTCATGTCCAATTACTTATTTTTCTATGACGGTCCCAAAGCTCGACACGGGCCACACTGTCGACGAATGACCTCAATTTCTCTCTCTCTCTCTCTCTCTCTCTCTCACATTTTCCCTCCTCTATCCATCATCACCTCCTCTCTCCCTCCTCTTCTCCCCTCTCCACCCTCACTTTTTCTGTGCGCCATCCCACTTCACTTCACACTCATTTCCCCTCCATTGTTGACACGGTGTGGAGTTTTCGTCAGCTGTGGGAGAAACACAAAGACAGGAAGGGGGATGTGGAAAGAAAGGACCACATGTAGCAAGGTAACTTCAATTCAAGCCACGAAAAAATTCTAGATAGTCTTAAAACTTTATAATTAAAATCTTTCTCTTCGATAAGGAGAGAGAGAGAAAGAGAGAGAGAGAGAGAGAGATGTGATTGATCTGATTTAACTGATTGATAGAACACATGGCACCGCAACAACGTCATATGGTGCCGTATAAGCAAAATATATAGGCAGTAGAAACATAAAAACATTAAAAAGCAAAACTCCATATTAAAAACTAGACATCCAAGTAAAAACAACGCAATCATAAAAGGTGTAAGAGGCCAGCTTCCTTCAGAAATAAAAATGCATCGACTCCACAGGTGGACAGTCAGGGAAAGTTCCGCATTACCCACCTCTCGAAGCACTGGTGTGAGACGGGTGAATGTGAAGCAGCAGCCAGGCCTCATGTGTCTGGTAACTGTGACTGTGAAGGAGAGGGAGGCGGGGTATCGGGGACAGAGAAGGGTTTGGTGATAGGTTGGGAATTACATGTACAGTAACTTTGCAATATATGACTTGGATGATGTGTTTGAGTTAATTTAGTAAGGATAGATGACAGTATGATGCTAGCATTAAATTGAGAAAATTACGTAGATGTCTGCAGAGTTAGTGTTGTCAGTTATGGAAGTCTGCTGGGTCCGGACAGAGGTTTGAATGATTTCATTCCCTCTCGACTTTAGCATGAGACGTTTCCCCAGGAGATATTCGTAACGATATAACATATATTTGTATTTTGTGTTGACTCGAAAACGCCAATAAATTTGTTTATTTTTTTATCCTCTGTCATCCCGCTATAAACATCTGCCTGAAAACATATCCAGTGTTATTCTGGCAAATATCTCAAACTTAGAGTGTAGGGTATGTGTAATAATAATAATAATAATAATAATAATAATAATAATAATAAAAACAATCTATATGAGCGATTAACAGACTTCTCATTTTCCTCTAGACAGAATTACATGGGAGGTCCTAATTATAAGATCAGTCTCTACTGTATAACTATCATTCCCATCGAACATTACAAAACGAAGGCAAAGAAGCATAACTTTGACAGTAAACAAGTATTATATATGCAGAAATGTAGACAGACTCAGAGAACACTGTGTACCATACAAACAACATACCGTTTTTGCACTTTGAGAATACGCCGGAAGCATTATCATTGACTGTTGATACTGTGACGTGAGCAACTCTCCAAACCCTCCCACCCGTGGCCACTTTCCCTCCCACTCACAGTTACCAGACATGTGGGGTCTGGCTGATGCTTCGTGAGTCTTCGTCGATCACCAATGCTCCGAACAGTGGGTAATGTGGAAATTCCTTGAATGTTCCAAGCTCTTCCCCAAGCATCGAAAAGAGACACCACCCTCCCCTCGGTGCCCCAATAGCAGCCTCCGTGGTAAGTCGCCCAAATGGGACACTCAGCCAGCAAGTGCCTGACAGTATGGGGAATCAAACAGTCATCACAGAATGGCTGCACGCCTCCACACCTGAGGAACTCATGTGTGAGCCTGGTATGTCCAATGCAAAGGCGAGTCAGAACAGTCTCTAATTTACGAGGTATTGTAGGGCAAACTCTCTGAGAGACGAACTTGGTGACTTCCTTTAGCTTGTTGACAGGAATGCTATCCCACCGCAACTGGCAACAAGCACGAACAGAAGACAGTAGTGAAGTGCATACATCAGTAGCAGGTAGAGGAAAAGGAGCATTCACAGGTGGCAAAGCCGCAACCGTAGCTAGTGCATCTACCCTTTCATTACCTATGACACCAACATGTGTGGGAACCCAGCAGAAATTCACTCTCTTCCTCCGACGACGAATGAGGAACAGCCACTCCAAAATAGCTAAAACTACAGGATGGGAAGAGTTAAAAGAGTCCAGGGCCAATAGCGTCCTTTGAGAGTCGCTAAGAAATAGTAAAATAATTGCCATGGTGAACAAACACCAACTTCAGAGCTATAATGATTGCTGACAACTCTGCAGTAAAAACTGAGGCAGCCAAAGGAAGATTACCTCCATGGCTAAAACTGGGAAACACCACTCCAAAACCAACACCAGAGGCAGAATTAGAGCCATCAGTATACACAGGCACAGAACCACCATGACTAGAAGAATGTTCTAATAATAACTGTAAAAGAGACTGAAGAGCGATAGAATTCTTTGAGCCTGCAAAAAACCTGCAGAAAATTATAGTACCTCAGGCAGGATCCATGGTGCAACCCTCGGGATCCAAGCAGGACTGACAGCTACTGCCAACAAACCAAACTCCTCCATGATATCCCAAACCCTATAGCCAAACGGACAAGGCAAGCAAGGGTGTCTATTATAATACAAAAAACAAGACCACTGCATTACAGAGTCACAGACAAGTGAGTCTGGAAGGCAAAGAATCCGGAGCCAGCACCGTGCTGCAACAGACTGACACAGTAAATCTAAGGGAGGCACACCAGCTTCCACCAACAAACTGGGAATCGGAGATGGCCAAAAAGCCCCAGTTGCATGGCGATGACCAGCATGATATACAGCATCTAGAGTTTTTTGTCTGGACTCTGTGGCAGAGGAGTAGACCTCGCAGCCATATGACAGCTTGGAGTTTACAAAAACCTGAAACAAAAGCAAGAGTGTCCTCCGATCAGCATCCCAAGAGGTATGAGACAGAACCCTCAATAGACTGAGAGCCATCATACATGATGCTGTAAGATTTGCCAACTGTGAAACTCGGTCAAATGGCAGTCAAACGTCAGGCCCAAGAATTTCGTCTCTGCCACACAACAGAGTCTCCTGCCACAGAGCTGGAGATGAGGGTCCTGGTGTACCCCTCTCATCCTACAAAAGTGCATAGCCACAGTCTTAGAAGGGGATAACTGAAAACCACTGGAAGTCTCCCAGGCAGAAATCTTGTCCAAGGCAAGTTGCATGTGCCACTCAATAGCAGACATACGGGAGCCATAAAACCATATAGCTAAGTCATCCACATAAAAGGATGAGGATACCCCAGCAGGCATAATGTCGAAAATACCATTGATGATCACCGCAAACAGGGAAACACTTAGGACACTTTCTGTGGGACACCTTCCTCCTGGCACAGTGGTGCAGAGAGGGTACAACCCACACGGACCCGAAACACACAATCAGTCAAGAAGTCTCCAAGCAACACAGGCAGGTGACCATGTAAACCAAAGGCATGAAGTTGTTGGAGGATGCCATGGTGCCAGGATGTGTCATAAGCCTTCTCAAGGTCAAAGAACAAAGCCACAAGATGTTGCTTAGAGGCAAAGCTTCACAGATTGACGTCTCGAGCCTGATAAGATTGTCTGAAGTACACTGTAATTTATGGAAGCCACTCTGTGAAGGATAGAGAAAGCAACCTTTCTCCAGAAACCATACAAGCCTGACATTGACCATCTTTTCACACAGCTTGCTCACGCACAATGTTAAACAAATCGGGCAATAGTTAAGACATGTGAATGGTCCTTATTAGGCTTGGGAATGTGGAGGATAATACCCAGCTTCCAACTCTCAGGAATAGAACCTTCACTCCAAATCCTGTTAAAAAGGTCCAGTAAAAACTGTAGAGTCAGTCGGCAGATGACGAAGCAGTGTCACCACCCTCCGAGAGGGCAGCACGCAGCTCACAGAGGCTGAAGTCTAAATTATAAGGCACTCTGCCATGAGAATTCAAGACCCAACCTCTCCTGATTCCTATGAAAGCTAGCACATGGCTTAGAAGGATCCTTATATGAGACAGCACAAAACTGATTTGCAAGAGCAGAGGCTAGTGCATTTGGTGCTGACACAAGCTTTCAGTGAAGTTGCTACACCGGTGGGGAGGGGGACGAACTTCTACCATAAATCTTGCGCACCTTTTTCCACATCATAGGCATTGGAGTAGAGGACGTAACTGTAGGACATACAACCTCCACGAGTTACAGCAAGCATTCTTCATGACCCATCTATAGTGAGCACATGCTTTGCGAAACTGAATTTTAAGAAAAATAACATCACGATTGGTAAAATACCGACAGGCAGCTGCTTTGTAAGCTCCTTTCGCTATAGAGCAGTCTTCATTCCATCATGGCACAGGTCTCCGGGAAAAAACACCAGAAGTCTGTGGGATGGAATGAACCCCTGCTGAGAAAAGAGTCATAGTAAAATAACATTCAGCATCATCGATAGTTGAAAAATCAATTACCTCGTAGGTAAATACACATAGTTCCTCGAAGAGAAACCAATCAGCCCTACCCAGACATCAGCATGGCATATAGGCTGCAGGAACAGAATGAGTAGACTGGACCAACACAGGATAGTGGTCACTACCATGCAGATCATCAAAAACCTCCCAGGGAGGAGATGGTGGGGTCAGTGACAGAATACATGCCAGTCTGAACATGAAAATGGGTCAGCCTCCCATTGTTTAGGACAACCAAATCTAAATCCCCAACCAAAGAGGCAGGAAGATCATCCTGGGGATTTGAAAGTGAGACACCCCACAAAGGATAGCGGCCATTAACCCCTTAAAACCGCAATTGTTTCAGGCAGGGTACCTCCCACAACCGCAATTCAGAGGTGTTTTGGCGACCTTCACCAAGGGCAAATTGACCGTATTCTGGCTAAAGAGGACGAATTTACACATCTGATAATTCAATCTGTACCCCCTTAGGCCTAATGGTTACCGCACAATCGCGCATCAAAGTTAAAAAAAAGTTTATGATAGTTACCCCTCGAAAACAAACGAAAACATGAAAATTTTGATAACTACCTATTTTCCTTATTGAAACAGGTCATTTCAAATTGTTTTGTCACACCAACCATGAAAACAGGTGTATGTAAGTGTGGGGAGATTACTAGACTGTGGGGAGATGAAGTAGGCTGTGGAGAGTAGGCATATAGGTTCGGGGGTTGGAAATAACCAGCTTTTCGCATGAAAAGAAAGCACTTCATTGTGTTCTGTAACATCTACCATGAAAACAGGTGTGTATGTAGGTGTAGAGAGATAACTAGTGTGAGGAGTAGGCTTACAAGGCCTTGATGGTAATTGGGGAGAAAATTTTTGGCAACAACCAAATTCTCTTGTGGAAACCCTCCATTTCAATGGGATTTGTCATACCAGCCATAAAAACAGATGTGCAAGTAGGTGTAGGGAGTAGCCCTACAAGGCCTCATATCATTCGAAAACTAACACAGACCCACATAAATGGACATCAAAATAAAGTTGAATAATGCTATAAATGCATGCATAAGAAAGGGAAAAAAAAAGCACTAATTTGTTTCCGATTTCTCTTTTTACTGTCCCAACTTCTCGTTACACATCAATCACACCATTACAGTTGTCATATTATTACATTTCATCAAACTTATCATTACAGTTTCGGCAACAACCAAATTCTCTTGTGGAATCCACTTCATTGGAATTTATCATACCAGCCATGAAAACAGGTGTGTTTGTATGTGTGGGGAGATGAAACAGGTGCGGGGAGTAGCCCTACAAAGCCTCATAGTCCTTCGAAAACTAACACAGACGGACACTACTCAGAGGTGCTAATCTGGGCAGGTAGTGAGAATGAAAAAAAAAAAAAAAAGATGCATTGTACGTAGTGCAACATACAGCATTCTCCAACTACGTACGTACAGAAACTGGTAGGTACGAAGTGAGAAATGAACATAGTGAGGTGTAAAAATTTGGGAAGAAATAGAAATTATATGAAACAGGTACGTACAGTACATCAGGCCTAACACTCGGGGGCCTGTTGGGGGTTGGAAGGGTAGTGAGGGACAAGGAGGGAGAGATGGAGTGGGGTTTGTTGGGGGGACGAGGCTAGCAGGGAAGGAGGAGGGGCAAGAGAGGGTGCAAAGGGATGCAGGTTGTTGTGGGAGGAGAGATGCAGTTGTGTGGAGGGGTGGGAGATTGATGGGGGACAAGGAGGGTGTGAGGGAGTGGAGTAGAGGGCGGCATGGAGGCGGCCGAGAGGGGGGTGTCCCCCCACCGCCCAGGTTGGTCCAATCCCCCCTCACGCCACATCAGGGGTGAGTTCTCATTGGCCTGATGCCATGTACACCATAATCGGGGTGGAGCAAGTGCTCCGCAATTTTTTATAGGAATCGTTCAATTGATGCAATTAGGCATTTTGGCATAAAACTCAAATCGCATCAATTGATCTGATTAGGACGTAAGGGGTTAAGGTCGCCAAGGAGGAGAAAAGGAGATGAAAGATAACTGATAAGGGTCTCCACCTCAGCAATCATAACAAGAACGAAGGTGGAAGGTACAGATTGTATAACACCTCCCAACATGAATCCGTACCGCTAGAACCTGAAGGAGAGGCTGTATCACAAAAGAAATAAAGGGGACATCAGATTGGCACAAAATGGCACATCCACCTCTGTGACCACCAGGAGGAGATGCATGGAAGACCTCATACCCCCTGATAGAAGGAAACGGTCTATCCCCCATCATTGTCTCCTGGAGACAGACACAGAGTGGGCTCAGAGCAGAGGGTAATAACTGCAATTCCTCCCAGTTTGCCATGGCACCTCTACAATTCCACTGAAGACAAATTGGTACTGCTTCAGCCATACTGATTAGTATTAAATAATATGAAATGAGGGACACCAAAGCTATGTAGCAGCCTTGCTGGGAAGGGCGTGAAAGCCCTTCTTCCTAGACATGGAGCTCTGCCTTAGCAACTGAGAAGACAATGAAGATTTAGAGTTCCCATTGGTGAAAGGACCCTTTCCCCGAGACACGTCCTGCCCATCACCAGAATGAGCACGAGGCACACAGACCTTCCTGGAGGACCCACTCACTCTAACCGCACCCCCACATGGGGATTCAGCTGGCACCACAGGGCCAAGCGGACCCTCCCCAACCGAACCAACCAAAGGTCGCCTGCTGGGTGATGGATCAGAGGGAGCAAGTGATCGAGCCCTTTGAGTATCTAAAGATCCAAACCCCGCCATACCTGAGCAAGAGGCAGGGACTGGAATCATAGAAAGATCATCACGAACACCCACCAACTTAGACGTCACCGCAGCCCAGGTTGCTGAGTGAAGGGCCCCCACAGGATCCTCATGTGGCACAGAAGTTTGAACCTTAGAAAGGGAGGGAATCACCCAAGGATTCCTTGTTCCTCACCTGTTTGAGGTTGGCAGACGCAACCTCCATCTCTATGCCAGAACTTGAGGACACACTAGAAACTGTAGAGGCACACAGTAGAGAAGACTGAATACCAGCAGCAGAGTGCACAGATGGTACAGAAGCAGCAGCCAGTACAGGAGTAACAGCCGGTAAAGGAATATCAACCAGAACAGGAGTAGCAGCTGGTACAGGAGCAGCAGCTGGATTAGATGCAGACTGCAAAGGTACCAGAGACTGTGGGAGACCACGAGGAGGAGTTAGAACGTCTGGTATCAGACAAGGGACTAAGAAAAAGATCAGTGAGAGGAGCAGGAGCCCCATGACGGCACAAAGCATGCTTTGACCCAGAAAGCATAGAAGCAAAGGACACACCAGGGTGGACATACATAGACATGACACAGCCCTTAGTTTCAGCAAAACTCAGCCTCTCCATGGCTCTGAGAGACAAAATTTCATGTTCCATTTTGTAACCATCACAAGATTCAGAAGAAGCAGCGTGCTTGCCACCAAGATTGAAACAAAACACAGGACCAGGGCATTCCACACTCTCATGAACATCTAAACCACATGACATGCAGACTGCTGGAAGGCCCCGGGCAAGGCATCTACAAGTTTGGTCAATATGACCCAAATACCGACAGTGGAAACATCTATGACGCACAGGGACATAGGGCCTAACTCTGTACCAGCACGATGCATCATTAACCCCTAGGGTATGCAATTCTCCAGCCTCGACTGCCCTCCAGGACGCAAAAACAGGCCTATTTTTTTACTTTCTCAAAGGTTAAAAGTTTTATGCCCGATTTGTTGAGCTTCAATTTGCACACCTGAAAACGCAAACTCCACCCTCCTAGACCCAATAGTTACCGAGCTATGGCCTGTCAAAGTTTATAATAGTTACCTGTCACGGCCCCGGCGAGAAAGAAAATAAGCCACTCGCACCTGTTTTCTTCACAAAAATACGTACAAAAATCACCAAAGTCAATTTTTTTGGTGTGTATTGATGTTATAAACCATTGTAATGTGCTTGGAAAAAATAAAATGGTGACAAACCCCCTCAATGAATATGATAAATAGTAAAAATTCTCCTCCCCTCCTCTCCCCTCCCCATACCTCCAATCTCCTCCCTCCCCTTCCCTTTCCTCCCCTCCCCTCGCCTAACTTCCCCTCTCCACTCCCCTCCCTGCCGAGCTGTCAAATCTAGCTAGGGAAAATGGTAATGAACCCCTTAATAAAAATATGATAAATAGTAAAAATTATCCTCCCTCCTCTCCATTCCCATACCTCCTGTCCCCTCCCTCCTCTTCCCTTCCCTCCCCTCCTCTTTCCTCCCTTCCCTTCCCTCCCCTTGCCTAATCTCCCCTTCCCCCTTTGCCCTCCCTCCTCCCCTCCCTTCCGAGCTGTCAAATCTAGCTAGTTTTCGTTTCGTTTCTTTTCGTTTTTGAAGGCTCTAACATGTTTGCATGCGTTGGCATAAAATAAAATTTCTTTTTCGAGTGGATTTCGAATAAAGACAGCAAAAATAATTGAGGTGTGCATATCTGTATGCAAAGATACGAGTAAATTACAGGTAATGGTTAAAGAACAGGCACCTTAAAGCGTAAATAATACGCAATATTCGAGGCTGGGGAGGTAAAGATGCTGCATCCTAGGGGGTGGGGGTGAGGGTAGGGGGTTGGGGTGGGGAGTTGGGGGTGGTTGTGGGAGGTGGTAAGGCCAGGAGGAGGAGTATGGGGATGGAGGGATGGGAGGAGACCACCACAAGACACAAAGGAAGGGCCCCAGTGGAGTACAGGGACATGGAGGGAGAGTAGGGGGGAAATACCCTCCCCTAGTCATGGGGGGATCCACATGGGAGGGGGGGGAATGCATGAGGAGGGTGTGGGAGTGGTGGTGGTGGTGGTGGTAAGAGGGGTGGGAGGTAGGGTAGCAACAAGGTAGTGGGGTAGAGGGACTTGGCGAGAGGAGTTGGGGGGTACACCCCCACTGCCTGGGTACGGGCCTGGGACCCCCCTTCGGTGTGTCCAACACTTACTTCTGATTGGTTAGAAGCCATCTGTGTCACAGGTGGGGTGGAGCCAGCTGCTGCCAGTTTTTTGTGGATGTTGCATGATCGATGTTGCTTGTCCTTTTAAGAAATTGCGCAAAAAGCCCAATCGATGAGATTAGTACTTTAGGGGTTAAGAACAGCAGAGAGGCTCAATGAATCAAAAACCACAATCAAGGATGGAGTTGGCACGAGGTTACCATTTATCTTCTTAATCCTCTCAACCTTTTTTACATTCTGGGCAGACAACTTCAACAAGGCATGCCACATTGTAAATTAGAAAATCCTTAGCACAGACAATGCCACGAGAATGATTCAATGAAGCCTGGGGGAGGCATGTAACTGACTGACTAGAAAGCATGGATAAAGAGAGAGAAGTCACACTCTGAGAAGGGTCAGACACCTCTACCAACAAACTGCCATCAGCCTGTAGAACAACTTTAGGGGCCGCACCACAAGCAGTGACCAGTTCTCAATGGATTTAAAAATATCACACTTTCTGAGGTCTGTCCCAGAAGGGCCAAGAATGACTCAGAACTTGACAAAAGGTGCAAAGGGAGAAGCAATAAAAATAATATCCGAATCTCTAACATGGGGGCCCTGAGGGCCAGGTACACTCACTGACCCCTGCCTGTGACCACTGTTATGAGAGCCACGGGACCGGGGAGGCAAGGCAGGGGAGGCTGAATCCTCCATGAAGCCACATGGGACCTGGAATGGCTGCAGAGTGGCAATAAGGGAAGGTCGAGAAGAAGCCATGAATGTGCTGAGGTCTGGGAGAAAGGCAGGTCAGGGCACATTAACCTGTACAATCCCACCGTCGGCATGGTGCCGACAGTACAAAACGTCTTGATTAATCCCAGCGACGTGATGGTACTGATGGCAAAATTTGAGTGCTGTAGCACATCTCAAATTGCTTTAATCTAGTTTATTTTTGGCTAAGGCATAGCTTAATGTATTGGCAACATGTCCAAGCAGTTGTAGTAATGAGTTCGGTTCTGTGTGGGTGGGTAACATCGGTGTGCCACTGTCCGTCAGAGCGTCAGGATGTCGCGAAAATCACGCCATTTTTTCGCCTCATTGGATTGGAGGAGGTTGTTGGAATTGTCACATGGACCCTTCTGTCCCTTCATTTAGTGATTCCTCAGAAGAGAAAGACCTGGATAACTATTCTGGGGAGGAATATGAGTCAGTGGAGGACACTGAGAAAGGGGAATCCCCCTTTCTCCTCCCCCGTTCTCTCTCATCCCGCCCAGCTGGGTGGGAAACATTGCTCACAGCTTGGGAAACTGGGCTAGAAACACGACAGACGGCCATCCTGCACCTATTTCTCCTATCAGGAGTACTTTTTTTTGTTTTTCTTTGATTTATATGTCCTTTTGGATTGTTTTATGCAATAAAAATTTCTTCCATTTTTGGTCGGGGATTGGGTGGGTATAAACTTGCAGAAATGCCTGGGATGGTACGGGTTAACCCCTAAAGACCTATGCCGCACAATCGTGCTTTTGTGTAATTTGACATGCCAGCCTATCCCACACGATCGATAAAGACACACAAAAAACTGGGGGAAGGTAACTCCGCCCCTTTGGTGATGTATATGGGATCAAACCAATGACAGCTAGAGTGTCTGGGATGGTATGGCGTGACTGGTCCCCTAAGGTGGGGAAGAAGGAACCCCCCTCACCACTGTCACTTTACCACCCTCAGACCCATTCAGTGCATCATCTCCACATTGTCCCCTCCCAACCAACCATATTCCAACATACCCCCTACACTTGTGTGTGTATAGCAACCCTTCTCCCCTCTCCCTCCTCCCCCCTCCCTCCTCCCCTATCCCTCCATCCTCCTCCCCCCTCCAGCCACACACTCCACCTCCACTTCTCGCCTGGCTTGTTTTGTCTGGCGTATGCCAGACTGACATTTCATGCATATGGAAGACTTCACATTGCCATTAGTTATGTATATATAATTATTTATCGTAAATAATGCATTTTCTGTACATTTTCTATTTTCGCCTATGGGTAACTTTTTTGCATCTTTGGTGGGTGATTGTGTGATAACTATTTGGTCAATCTGGCTGAAATATACATTTTCAGGTGTGTAAATTCAGTCTCTTGAAAAATGAAAGAAAAATTTTTACCTTGGTGAAAGATGAAAAATCAACCCCGCTTTGCAGCTGGAGGGACAGACCTGCTGAGCGAATTGTGTACTTTAGGGGTTAATATTGGACATAACAGTACTCTTAAAAACTTCATTTCCCCAATCCCCCATCCACCACAGAGCCCAACAAGGGGAGGCCATGCGCCACAGGCGACCTAAAGGGTAACAGGGGCGTATACGCGGGTAACCACTGAGGGGCCAAGGCAAGGGTGACCCCAGGATGATAGAAGTCATCAGGCTCCCCAGTGCCCACTTGACCCCTAGCCAATGCATGACCAGCTGATTGACCTCGTCGGGCCCAACCAGGCCACCCGTCTAGCTAGAATAAGGGACCAAGGAGATGTATTGCTAGCTGCAGGGCGCATTGTGCAGCATTGCTTAACCCAACAGGACTCCCATCTCCCAGCATTATAGGACGCCATGCACGACTAACACGTGGGGAGGCAACAGTCCTGTCCTAGATGGCAAATGGGCAGGGACTAACATGACTAGAAAGCTTCCTCTACCAGTGATATAGGGCGTGCTTGGTCCATGAGGCCGAGAAATACTGAACCCTGTGAAGGTAGGCACACCTCTAAAGTAGGTGGCACTGCCAACTACACTTCAAGCCCCGCCACCACATCATGGTGACCCCCTGCATTGGAGAAAGAGAGAGAGAGAGAGAGGCTTTCCTCCGGAATGTAGGAGAATTTTCTTTGTAGGCTTAGTTTTACCCGTATATGTTTTCAGCCAAAGTTTGTAATTACTGTATTGGTGGAACAACAAAAAAGAAATAATATAGTATCATTACAGTTCCTAAGCATCATCTTTTATACCTATGTGTGTGTGTGTGTGTGTATGTTTGTGCAGGGGGCTAGTTTTTCCTCTTCTCTGGATTGCTCCCCCCCCCCATGGGCAATCACCTGGTCGTGGTGGAGGGGCTTGCATGCCCCTGTGATCCCACTAGCCTGTCCACGGATGTCATGACATCTGGCGGGGTCTCCCATGCGGGTAGGGATGTGGGTGAGGATATGACTAAGCAATGTCCGAAACATAGGTTACCTGTACTGGTCATTGGTGCCGCCCTTCAATGGGGTCACCTTGGAGCTGTCCTGAGTTGGTTGGTTGAGTGTCTGGGCTGGGTGGTGTTGGGGAAGGGGGTCTTTGCACTGGTGGGAGCAAACTTTCACATCATGGGGTGTCTTTTTCGGGTCACCCCCTGGGGACGAGGTACCCTGCTCCCATCTGACTGCATTCGGTCCCCTTACTCCCTGGTAGGCAATTGCTCTTTGGCAGTGTTGCCACACGTACGAAGATTATCGTATACTTACGATAATATTGCCTCTGGTACGATGTATGATACCATTTTCTATTATCATATGGTTGGTACGATAATTTTGGGTTGAAAGCTAAACATGCCAGTAAATTTTGCAACACACATAGCTAATCATGCACGGCTGTTCTACAGTTTGAAAGATGAGGATCGTGAGGCTAATGTGATGGTCATCACTGAAAATTTCTTTAAGTGTTACTGAGTTATTACCTGTAAAGGTAAACACATTTCTATGAATTATCTAAGTTCTATGGGCTGCATTCTGCTGCTATAAGTTATTTTCAAGAGTGGCACTAAGGCTATTTCTTTTCCTTGTAATATTATTTTTGCAATAAAGGATATGATTATACTATCGTAATATTATCATTATGAGATTATCAGGGTAAGCTCTAATTCTAATAGAAAGTAGGGTGATAAATATACACCTGGGTATACATCAGTACCTTACAAGTTGAACGGTCTGATGAAGATAATTGTAATGGGTGTGTTTTCAGCAAATAACCAAGGCATCAGCAACAGTTTTAAAATACATCAGATTCTTAAACACTATTAAAAAATATTGATGTACGATAATTTCAACGAAAAATCGATAATTTTGAGAGGCCAGTACAATAATGCCCATCTAAAAGTGTGGCAACAATGCTTCTGGCTCCTGGTGCCATTTCATCTCTTGCATATGTACAGACGTCGGAATAAGTTCGTTTCCTTTTCTGTGGACTAAGGCGTTTGTAACACTGCTCGATGGGGAGCTACCCCCTCCTCCTCCCTTCCTCATAGTCCCACACTCCCACCCAACCCCCCCACTTGTCTCTTCGACCCCATGACTCCACCCTGTACCCTCCATGCTCTCGCTCACAGCCAGCTAGGGGTTTCTGTACTTCAAGCACCTCTCTAATTACGTGTAGTCCGAACAACTAATAAAGAAATAGCACACTATATACATAAACCAAGTTAGGAAAAATTTACTGCACTGAGAGAGAGAGAGAGAGAGAGAGAGAGAGAGAGAGAGAGAGAGAGAGAGAGAGAGTTAAAAGACAGGGGGCGACAGGCGGAGAGGGAGAGTGAGTGGAATAATGAGGAATGAGAGGGCAGTTACGGAGAAAATAAAAAGGGGAGAGGCAAGGAGAGAACAACTAGAGTTAAGAAACAGAGAGTGAGAAGAAGAGACAGTGAGAGGTGAAATGAGATACAAGCAGTGTGTAAGGGAAAGAGAAAAGGGCGATGTGAATCGGAAGGCTGGGAGACAGGAAGCAGAGACAAAAGGGAATGGAGCAAACAGAAATAGGGATAACAAAAGGAGAAAGTGGGAAAGCGAGCTACGGAACGGAACACTGAGAACGATATGAGAAAAATTAGAAAAGGAGACAAGGTAACGGGGAGGAGGAAGAAAGTGTGTTATTATGGCAAGGACGCAGGGAAAGAACTAAGCAGGATAAGATGAAAACATTGAGGCTGAGTAGAACGAATGACATTCAAGTGAAAAGGGAGGGAGAGAAGCAGAGAAATTAGAGAAATTTGCGGAGAGAAAGTAGAGATTACGGGTGGGAAGAAAACAGGTTAATTATTAGGGCAAGAAAGGGGAGGGGGATGTTAAAAAGGGAAGTTTAACTAGATAAAACTGGTTGCCAATAACCTGTGCCTATATTCTTTACTCTTGATTATTGGCATTTCTCTGCAAAATAGCAGTCAGTACTTAGTCTTTAGTTCACTCAGACTGAGTAGGCATCATGTCTACCAACGTCTATGTACAGGAAGCTAAAGATATGGGGCTTACCGACCCCTAAAAAGTCAGAGACTATGTACTCTCTTGGTTTAGTTACAAGCAGCAAGGTGAGAATGATGCTTGTGAAGAGTGTAGAATCCAACGCGAACACGAGCGAGAACAATGCGAATACGATCAAAAACAATGCAAATATGAGCAAAAACAACGCGGACTCGAAATAGAACAACATGAGAGAGAATGTCAACATGAGCAAAAACAACGCGAACTCGAGTTAGAACAACGTGAGAGAGAACGTGAATATGAGCGACAACAACGAGAGAGAGAGAGAGCGAGAACATGAACATGCCGAGTGTGAGGCACGTGAAAAACATGAACTTGAGATGCTAAGGCTCAAGCAAGACTCCTTGGCTTTAGACACATCTGGTGCAGCTAACCCAAGCTCCACGAGCACTCTCCCTGCACATGTTCTGGCGACCCCACACATCAGGCTTCCTCCATACAAGGAAGGTGAGCGAATCGAGCCATTCATGGCTCGTTTCGAAGACATGGCTCAGCTGTACCACCTGGATGAGCCAGCTAAGCGGCTTCAGTTTCTTAGCTTGTTTGAGGGCCCTGCCTTTGAAATTCTCCACAGAATTCGTGGAGACAATCTTACGTATGAGATGATGAAGGCCGCACTCGTCAAAGCCTACGGTCTCACAGTTGATGACGGCAAGAGTCAGTTTATGAGGGCGTCTTTACAAGAAAAAGAGACTGCCGTTCAGTTTCTTGATCGGCTTACTGCTTACTTAAATGAGTGGATGGAGAAAGATGAAACTCCTTCCACGCGTGAGGAGATAACCGACCTTATGCTGTGCATGCAGCTAGAAAAGTCGTGGCCTACTGAACTTATGGCTCAGCTTAAGATCTGCCAGGTAAGGGACGCCAGCCAAATGGTGGAGAAGGCTGATGCATTCTTCACTGCATATGGGTATCAATCTCGTAAGCAGCACACCTGGAACAGGAAAGCTGACAAATCTGGTAAACCATCTCAGACTGAACCCAGCAACAAGGCCGTTCCCAGAATAATGGCCAAGGTCCAAAACCACAGAAGAAGGACCAGGGGCAAAATACTCAGAAACCTGAGTGGAGGCGGTACGACAAGCAGAACCCTAACCAGCATCAGTACCGGTATTTCAAGCAGCAGCAGGGCAAGGACAAACCACGTAACCCTCAGTCAGGGCAATCGACTTTAGTGTATCGGAGGGAGGATGCAAATGCAGCCTTCATTCCACAATAAGCGCACAGTGGTGCCAACCCCACCAGTACAGGTACTTCTCCACAGTTCACTGGTCCCACAGCGACAGTGAACTCTCCATCTCAGATGGTCAATGCTCCAACTCCTCAGATGGCATCTAGTTCTCAGGGTGCCACATTTGCTGCATTGTTCGTTCCGCAGTCTCACCAATGACTGGCTGCTACCTCCTCAGACCCTTCCACCAGTAACACTGCCTTTCTTGTTCAGCCAGGGTTTGTGGGAGGTGTTTCTGTAAATGTCATGAGAGATAATGGTTCCTCAGGTTGCTCTGTCAAGCAAAGTTTAGTTCGGCCCAACGAGTACATGGGTAAGCAGATCCAAGTTAGACTTATTGATGGATCAGTCAGATTGTTCCCTGAGGCACATATCCTGGTGGCATCTCCTTTCTAAGTTTAGTTCGGCCCAACGAGTACACGGGTAAGCAGATCCAAGTTAGACTTATTGATGGATCAGTCAGATTGTTCCCTGAGGCACATATCCTGGTGGCATCTCCTTTCTACACTGGCTTGACAGCTGCTGTTGTCATGCCAGAACCTTTGTTTGACCTCATTACTGGCAACATACCAGGCGTCAAAAACAGTTGCGCCGTAGATATTGCTACTCAGACTTCGGCTGTTGCAGTAACACGAGCCATGGCCAAGGCTCCAAATCGTGTCACCCCGTTGACCATCGCAACGCCGCAAGATCTGATTTGTAGTCAAGATTTTGTCCAAGAACAACAGTCTGACCTGACACTTGCCTCAGTGCATAAGAAGCTGGAGGGTAAAGTGATTAAGTATTCATGGGGAGGTCAAGCCAGGTTCCTTCGTAAGCGAGGACGGCTATACCGTGAGTCACAAACACCCCAGGGCGAGGTTCGACTGCAGTTCGTCATTCCCGCAAAGTATCGCTGAGCAGTGTTCGAATTAGGTCATAGTTCAATGATGGGAGGTCACATGGGCCGAAAGAAAACCTCTGACCACATCCATGCTGACTTTTTCTGGCCAGGAATGGGACAGGAAATAACTAGGCTTGTGCGTTCCTGTGATATGTGTCAGCGTACTACTGACGGAGGATGTGTCCATCCTGCGCCATGGAAACCAGTGCCTATAATCTCTGAACCGTTCGAGAGTGTAGCAGTTGACATTGTTGGGCCAATCTCTCCTAGGGCAAGTGATGGATCAAGGTACAGTATATCCTCACTGTTGTTGATTTCAGCACACGGTGGCCTGAAGCCGTGGCCATTAAGAATATAGAGGCCGTCACTGTTGCTGAGGCATTGATTGAAGTGTTCTATCATCTAGGTATCCCCAAAGAGGTCTTAAGTGACCGGGGTTCGCAGTTCACCTCTGCAATGATGAATGAAGCATTCAGGTTGTTGTCCATCCAAGGCCTTATCATCCCATGTGTAATGGGTTGTGTGAGAGGTTCAATGGGACTCTCAAGAAGATGTTCAAGTGCATGGCCACCGAACAGCCAAAGGAATGGCCGTGGTTCATTGCTCCTCTTCTATTTGCTTATCGAGAAGCCCCACAGCATTCCTTGAAGTTCTCACCCTTTGAACTGGTGTATGGAAGGTCGGTCCGTGGACCACTTCAAGTCCTTCACGAGTTATGGGACAATGAAGAACCCAACCCTGAAGTCAAGATCACCTACACTTACGTCCTTGATCTAGCTGACCACCTCCAGTCGACGTGCGAGTTAGCTAAGGAAGAATTGATCAAGGCCCGCGAAGTTCATAAAGCCTATTATGATAAGAAGGCAAAACTTCGGAAGTTTAGTCCAGGCAATAAGTGCTTGGTGTTACTCCCCACTGCCCAGAACAAGTTGTTGGCACAGAGGAAGGGTCCACTTGATGTAGTAGAGCGCATTTCAGACCTCAACTACATAATTCAGGTGGGCAATCTTCGTAAAAGGTTCCACATTAACATGTTGAAGGCTTATCATGAGTCAGACCCCGAAGAGATTGGCCTACGAGTAGCTGATGACAGTGACTAGCCACTGGAAGAAACCGGGGCAGCCGCGGTGATCCCAGCTGATGACCATGATGACGAGCCCTTAACCGTTCAGTCCCTTCAGGAGGAGACTGTTGGAGATGCTTTACTTAACACTGACTTAGCATTAGGTGATCAGAATGCCATAAGGTCACTGCTCTGTCAGTATGCTGAGGTCTTCTCTGACCAACCTAGACTCGCAAAGGTTGATTGTCACAAAATTGAGTTAACCAGCAATACTCCCGTAAAGGTTAAGCCATATCCGATTCCCATGCCACTATTGGACGCAGTAGACAACGAAATTGCTGACATGGAGACTGCAGGTATTATTGAAAAGTCCTCATCTCCTTACTGCAGTCCAATGGTAGTAGTCCGCAAGAAGGATGGCGGAGTCAGGATTTGTGGCGACTATAGGAGGCTAAATGCAATCACCAAAGCGGATGCTGAGCCAATGGGTGACCACATTGCCATCTTCTCCAAGCTGGCAGGGTCACGATATTCCACAAAGCTCGATTTGGTGAAGGAATTCTTTCAGATTCCCCTTCACCCCAAGAGCCGACAGTTCACTGCCTTTGCTACTCCTTGGGGGTTATATCAGTATAAAGTCCTCTCATTTGGACTTACCACCTCCTCAGCAGTATTCATTCATGCCATGAGACATGTGCTCCATGGTATTGTAGGAGTAGAGATGTTCATTGACGATGTCCTCGTTCATTCTGCCACGCTGGAGGAGCACCTCAGACTCTTGGAAATTGTCTTCAGTAGACTCCAGAGTTTCAACATGACTGAAGCCTAGCAAGTGTAAAATTGCTCACAGTGAGGTGGAGTTCCTCGGACATGTTGTTGGCAACAATCGCTGCAGGTGTCAGGGTGACAAGATCAGGAAGGTTAGAGAAACCCCAAGACCCGTGACCAAGAAACATGTTAGGGCATTCCTTGGCCTAGTGAGGTGTTATAGGAGTTTTATACCCAACTTTGCTCTCATTGCCCAACCGTTGTACGAGGTGCTTCGGAGACATGCTCCAAGCACCACTGAATGGGGAGAAGCACAAGAGAGATCTTTTGCCACCCTTAAGAATATGCTGTGTAAGGACCCTATCTTGCAGTTGCCTGATTTCAACAAACCTTTCATATTGCTCACTGATGCTTCACAAGATGGAGTAGGTGCCGTATTAATGCAAGAATCGGAAGGTGGAATCTTTCCAGTGGCATACCACTGCCGTAAGCTAAAACCTGCCTAGAGGAATTACAGTACCGTTGAGAAGGAACTCTTGGCCGTGGTTGATGGTGTTAAGAAATATTACTATTATTTATATGGAGCACCATTCACTCTGGAAACTGATCATATGCCACTCACTAGTCTCAGCATGACTAAGACGACTAATGCAAGATTAAGACATTGGACACAGTATTTGAAGCAGTTTAACTTTGTTGTGAGATACATCAAGGGAAGTGACAACGTAGGTGCAGACCTGATGTCTCGCCTGTTAACTGCTGACTAACACGTGCAACTGTTGTATGCTGGGTTCCGTAAGACAGGCGTCCTCAGAGATTTGAGCAATCCAAGGACCTACCTGGTTCCCAGTTAAAAGTGTACCAGTAATACCTGATGTCTCGCCCATTGGTCCCACAGGACACGTTATGTCCAGGACCTGTATATACATGTATACCATAGGTTAAGGGAAAGATTGAGACCCCAGTAAGGACAATCTGAGGCTGCGTATGAATTACCTTGTGGTGTCTCGAGCTGTGGGCCTTCTCGATAGGATTCCCGGAGAATGCACATTATCCACATGAGTGTTCACACCCATGGTGGGTGTTAAAATGTGATCTGCCCGAGATTGCGCAGGGATTCTCAGCTTCCTAATGTTAATCATAAGTGTAGAGTTAGGTTAACCAGTAAATTGCCCATTCTCAGAGATTTGAGCAATCCAAAAACTGGCACGTTTCCTGGTATATAATGTAAGGTTAACCAGTAAACTGCCCGTTCTGAGAGATTTGGGCCATTCAAGAACTGGCACGTTTCTTGGTTAATAATGTAGGTTAACCAGTAAACTGCCCATTCAGAGAGGTTTGAGCAATCCAGGAACTGGCACGTTTCCTAGTTAATAATGTTAGGTTAACCAGTAAACTACAGGAGTCTTGAGAGATTTGAGCAATCCAAAGACTACGTTTCCTGGTTAATAATAAACATAAGTACTGATTGCTAGGCAGAGAGAGAGAGAAATGACACTTTTGATGCTCCACCTTGATTCCTTTCGCAGGTGCAGCTGGCAGGTGCAGCACTGTCTTGCAGATCAGCTGATCGTCCCTGACACTTGTTGCCGCCTCTTCTCTTCTGCCTTGTCGTCATTATTTACTATTGTATTACATAATTTTACACGTAGGCACAGTTACACCACAACTGTCACACCTACACCGTGTGTTACATACATCACGCTATATGACAATTAGTTGTTAATGTAAATGTAGCGAACACTTTGCTCAGTTTGACGTGAGCACGGGATTTTTCACTGTCGTCCCGGAGTTTTTTCCTCAAGCTTGCTTCTATTAACGTAAATACAAGGTTTTTACACTCATGGGCGACTGTGATTTTCTCCTGTAGCAGGGTAGTACACACACCACAGTGTGAATCTTGTGTGACTGAGTTAGGATTTATATGTTTGTACAACGAAAAAAAAATTTCTGAAGAAAAAAAAATTTATTTTGATTGGGCATAATGTCACGAACTTGCACGAGCATATTTGTAGGTTCGTTACATTTTATTCAGAGTGAAAACCGCGAATTCTAGTGGAATTCTCATTGTGTATTGCTCAGTTTAACCGTCCACGTATTCATTCGATTGGGACGGTTTTCAGAACATTTTTCACTGTTTCATAAGTGATCGTCCTTGCATGCGACATTAGCACCTTCGCTGAGTGATTTATTGTGAGTGTGTATCGCTCACTTTATTTTCATTGACCGTTGGAGCAAGCATGGCTGGCCCTTGCCCTTTTCCATAATTCGAACTTAGTCAGGCTTGGATCGTCATGGGAGCAGGTTCGTTTGTGCCCAGCGTGGAGCAGCGCTGCCCTTGTACAGCGAGTTCCTGAAATCTCCACCTAGACAGTGAATCAGCGAGGTTTGGCGTGTTTGCAGCATCCGTCCTATGTATCGACGCCCAGTCATTCCGCTTAGCCCCCTCTACTGACCAGTATTTCTTTTTGTTTTTCCTAGGTTTAAGTTTATCTCTTGAGTGAGCGAGTGAGTGTATTCTCCTTGTTATTTTGAATTCATTTTGAGACTTATATAACGTAAGTTTAATTGTAATACATTTTACAGTTCTTTTCCTTTGAGCTTAGTGTATAGTTAAACTCGTGTTTTATTTCTCCACATTAAGTTTATTCTAGTTGCTGCTCCTAGTTTGCATAAACGCTTTGCATTATTCATAACTGGTACTTAGGCCAGTCCTTTTGTACTAAGCTTAAATCCGTTGTGCCAGCCAGGAATTAATGCACCAGCAAGAACTTGTTTATCATTAACCCCTAATGCGCGGCCAATGGACAGCCGACCCCCCCCGGGTGGCGGCGTTGTATCATGGTCTGAGTACCTGTAGGAAAATATTGGCCAAAAATCAGAGATTAATCCTAGAACATTATACTTGGTATGACAGATAGTACTTACATTCAGCTTTTTCCAGAGACAGGTTTTGAGCGTTCGTGGACTACCCAAGGACTTATGGAGACTTGCAAAGTTGGGTAACAAAATCTTCACTTTCACACCTCCAGCAACCCGGTTTCCCCTCTGCCACAGCCTCATTCTGTCACAGTAAACTTTATACTACAACGTACAGGTAGTTTGAAATCCGTATTTGTACAATAAGCACTGAAAATAAGGCTAAAATCAATGAAGCGTACGGCCGACATGCAGCGCGGTGGCAGTCTTCCCGTCACTCAACAAACATTTCCATTTTCACAGCTAAAAACACGTATACTACATTATTTTCAATCATATTATTTCCCAAAAGATCACCGCAGCATGCTTTTTATTCTGCCTTACGCCCGTCATATTATTCTCGTTCCTGTCGGCCGCTCGCACTGACTCAGAAGAGCTAGAACTCGCCATAATGTCACTTTGAAAGCCTGCAGTAAACTGACACTTAACAGGGGCAAACCGTGCGAAAAAACGCTAGTGTGACAACTGGGGAAACAAGTGTTTCCTATTAGCATAAACTGCTTGTGAGAGGAGAGTGCAGATTTACAGTTCTGAGCAGTCAGAGCACTGCCATGTATCACAGCCAGGCTGGCCGGGCCGTGGTGGGGGGGGGTAGGTGGGAAAAACGCGATACTTGGCAACAACGGAGGTCAGTAGTACAAAGGTAAAGTATGCTAATTGTAGCTAAAGTGGTGGTACTGATAGACAATACCAGCTGGAACATCCTTGCCCACGTTTATTCAAAATTAAATCGAATCGCAAATGCGACGCTCCGCCATTATGTCCCTTTTCGGTGAGCATCGCAAACGCGACACCCCGCATTTTAGGGGTTAATAGCATCAGTTATTGATTGTCAGGAGTGGAGTCACTTTCTCTAGAGGCTAACAGTATTAACAAACAGCATGTGTGAGTAATTAGTCTCTGCTGTGTACTGTTGAGAAAGTTTATAAATTATCATCCTTAGAGAATCGGCGAAGTAAGCCGGAATAAAGTAAAACTTACTGCTTGATTTCACAAGTCAATTCCTTGATCATATTTTCAAGTAAAACATAACCATTCATAATTTTTAAAACCACAAAACCCCGTGACAAGGAGTCCTGGAAAAGGATAAGAATGTGGAGGGGTGTAAAAGGGTAATTGTGGATGGGTTGGAAATGGGTAAAGCTGAAGAGGTGAAGAGTGGAATAACATGTAGGTGGGTGGCTGTGTGATGGGGAGGGGAAATGGAATAGATGGGATGGGGGAGACTGTGATACTATAAAAATGGGGGGACTGCTGTAATTTCCACACAAGGATGATATACAGTATTCCTTATATCCAGAGGAAAATATTGCCCATGTATGTCTATCTATCTATCTAGAAAGAAAGAGAGAGGTGAAAAGATTAGTAAGAGAGAGCAAGAAGAGAGTGGATGAGGAATTTGGAAGGAATTTGAGTGTAAAGTGGAGGGACTGTAAGAAAATGTTCTGGAAAGAGGTGAAAAGAGTAAGACAGGGTGAAAGTGAAGTTAGCAGGGGAGTGAAAGATAAAAATGGTAGAATACTAGTGGACAAGGGAGAAAAAGTGAGCAGATGGAGAGAACACTTTAAGGAATTGTTGAACGTAAAGGATGGAAGTAATGCGAGAATAAGTGGCTGGGGAATGGCTGGGAGAAGGAGGGAGATGAGAAGACAGGAAGAAATCAGTAGGATAGAAGTTGTGGAAGCAATGAAGATAGTTAAATCTGGGAAAGCCCCAGGAATTGATGGAGTGTGTGGTGAAATGCTGAAGCATGGGGGAGAGATAGTAGTAGAATGGATGTTGAAGATGCAGATTAGCCTGGGAGGAAGGTAGAGTCCCGGAGGATTGGAAGTCAGGTATAATTATTCCCTTGTACAAAGGAAAAGGGAAAAAAGAAGTGAGTGGTAATCATAGGGGCATTTGTCTTCTTAGTATAATAGGAAAAGTGTATGGTAGGATACTTATTGACAGAGTCAGAGAAATAACATTGGAATTAGTTGGAGAAGAACAGGGAGGTTTTAGGATGGGAAGAGGTTGTGTAGATCAGATATTCATTCTTAGATCTTTAATGGAAAAGTTTCTAGAGAAGGGAAAGAAGTTGTATGCGGCTTTCATGGATTTGGAGAAAGCATATGACAGGGTGGATAGACAAGGATTGTGGAAAGTGTTAAGAATATATGGAGTAGATGGGAAGTTGTTGAATGCTGTGAAGAGTATGTACGATGGTGCTGCAGTGCGTGTGGATGGTGAACTAAGTGAATTTTTCTCTTTGAAAGTTGGGTTTAAACAGGGATGTGTCATGTCTCCATGGTTGTTCAATCTGTATATGGATGGGGTAATAAAAGAGGTACAAGGTAGGGTAGTGGATGTTGGAGTGGTCCTGGTGAGAGAGGATATTGTTTGGAAACTCCCTGTACTGTTGTTTGCAGATGAAATTGTGTTGTTGAGTGAAGACGAAGGGGAGCTGCAAGGCTTGGTGGATGAGTTTGGGAGAGTGTGTAAGAAACGGAATCTGAAGGTGAATGTAGGGAAGAGTAAAGTGATTGTCTTTGAGAGAAGTGAAGTCAGTGAATGTACAGCGAGGTTGGATGGTGAGGAATTGGAAAATGTGAGTACGTTTAAGTACTCGGGTAGTGTGATGAGTAAGGATGGAGGTTTGGAGGGTGAAGTGCTTGAAAGGGTACAGCAGGGAAGAAAGGTTGCTGGTTCTTTGAAAGCAGTGATAAGAAACAGGGAAGTGAGCATGTAAGTGAAAAAGTTACATGACAGTATTGTGATACCAACTCTAACGTACAGAAGTGAAGCTTGGACGTTGTTGGAAGGACACAAATCAAGAGTGAGAGCAGTGGAAATGAGTTATTTAAGAGGAGCCTGTGGAGTCACATGGAGAGATAGGCTGACGAGTGAGGATATAAAGGAACGTTGTGGTGTTGATGTGGATGTGATAGGAAGCGTTATGAGGAACACACTGAGGTGGTTTGGCCATGTGGAGAGGATGGAGGGTGAAAGACTGACGAAGAGAGTGTATGTGAGTGAGGTGGAGGGGGGAAGAGGGAGGGGGAGGCCGAGGATGAGATGGAGGGATGGGGTGGAGAGGTATATGAGATAGGGGTGTGTGAGTTGGGAGCAGGGCAGTGAAATGGCGGGGGACAGGGCGACTTGGAGGCGATTTGTTTGTGGCCACCCCAAACGGGATTGAGGCGTCTGGCAATAGATAGATAGATAGATAGAAATTGTAAACTGTAATCCATTCATTGGTCAGTGAAGGCAACAACAACAACAACAAAATGGATTTATTCAGCAAAGTTACTTTGGATCCATTATTGTATATTGCGAAAGCCGAGTTTTACATGATTGGCAATAATTCACGACACTGCCCACGGAAACTTCAATGACCGATAGTGTGATTTTTGTTGACTGGAGGAGTGAGAGGTAGTATGTCTCTTTATCTGCCCCTTCCCCCCCCCTCTCTCTCTCTCTCTCTCTCTCTCTCTCTTTCTCTCTCTCTCTCTCTCTCTCCTATTGTCCTCACATCCCTGTTTCCTTCTGAGCCAGTAAATCTTATGTTTTTTTTTTGTTTTTTTTCCGTTCTACGTGTCTTCGTCCATCTTTATCTCCCTTTGTCTCTTGCTATCATGTATCTCAACTAAAGACGTATATCACTACCCTTTCAGTATTTTCTATATTCCATATTGACTTTTTTTCCTTTTCAGTTCCTTTTTCTCGCTTTCCATCTTTCTCGACTCTCTTCTGCTCCATCTCCTAACATGTCTGCTCTCTCCTCCTCCTTCTGATCACCCATTTCTCAGTCTCTCTCTCTCTCTCTCTCTCTCTCTCTCTCTCTCTCTCTCATGCACAGAATTAGATCCACGGCAACGGCTCAGATCCGAATACCTCACAGTCTTGACAAATATAGTAGCCACCTGACTCATTCGGTTAAGCTGCCACAAATTGGGGGGAATTCGACGTGACAGAAACCAGTCTCCTCAGCAAATGCATATTACACCAATACCGCTATGGTGAAATTTGACAACAATCTCTCCTTTATATCCCTTCTCTCACTCTTGACCATTCCCTTTTCCTCTCCCTCTCCCAATTTTCCATTCCTCGCCCTCTTTCACTTATACTCCCACTCTGGTTACTCCCATTTTTTACTTCCCCACCTTCTCTTCATTTCCCTTTTTCTCTCTTTCAATTTTCTCTCTCCTCCAATTTCTGCTTTCCCCATACATCTCCTTTTGTCCTCTCTATCTCTCTTATGTTTTTCTGCCTTTCTCTTCCCTATCTCCTACCAGTCAACGAGCCAATCATCCTTTTATCAACTCCCCTGCCAACCACCATCCCTTCATTTCCAAAACAACTACTCATCTCCCTCTCCCCTTCCAATCAGGCTTCTTTTTCTCTTTCTCTCCACCCTCAAACACAACTCTCACCCTTTTGCCTTCCTCCATGGCTCCTCGTTCTTCGCGTATCTTTTTCTCTCCTTCTTTACAAGCTCCTTTTTCCCGCTTTCATCCTACTCCTCCTCCTTTCGCACACAGCACAGTATGACGCCTGATGAGAAACTTCCACAGTCTTGGAAAGTCCTTTGACACGTGCCCTCACACATGACCCATTCAGACAGGAGAATTGGGAGAGACAGGGCAGAATGGGTTAGGAGAGAGAAGAGGCACGGTGGGAAACAGAGCATGTGGAGTTAGCAACCATAAAACCGCTCTCGCCTCAGTACTGCTCTTGTGAGATACTTCCTTTGAAAAATAAATCTGCAGTCAAACCCCAGACTCATCTTTACCTTTCTCCTGCCATCCACGACAAGAACAACTGGAACATTTTCTTCTTAAAAATCCCTACAATCTAACACATTTTTGGAAATGCTCGGCAACGGCCACGATATTATTATTTGGTGGCAGCCACGATATTTTTATTTGGCGGCGGTAATCGTACGAATCACGTCTACAGTTCTACAGATGAATCTACGTTAACACGACAGGAAACAAGAATTAGTACAAGTTCGGGCCATACGACGCCTCAACTTTATACTGGCGGTGGTTTGATGATCTACAGTTACAACCAACCTCCCTATTTCTTTGTCTATCTAAGACTAAGTAAATCGACAATGGGGGCAAACAGAAAACCATAGAACTACAATACAATCTATTTACGCCTCACAGTTTTATCAACATTCAACATTCAGCTACGACAGTTCTATTCAGCTTCGAGCTTCAGTTCTATGGTTCACGATAAACTACAAGTATCTACGACCACCATGTTAAACAAGTCACATCTACAAGCAACAAGCATCAATCTAACTACACCTATGCGGCAGATGACTTTCATGAACCGCTACAGCTATAAACAGCAGTGATAAACGAAGCCGATTGACGTCTCTATCAACAATCAACGAACAGATTAAGAATTAAAGCTACAATCGAAACAAGATATTATGATTCTACAAGTAAATTACAAGCAGGTGAGACAGTAACCAAGATCAACTCCATGTTCAAACCATACTGCAAGAAACTACAATTAAATGATACAAGAAACCACAAGCATCTCAAGAAGCCTACAATTCTACGATCAAGTAATAAAAAGCGCTACAAGTTTAGGAGCAGAGAGTGAGGAGGTGCTGACGGGAGAAACAACGCAAGAGCAACTTAAGCTTACATTCACCATCCCTGACTCACAACTCACCTCACTCACCGCACTCACCATTTCTCACCGCTACTCCAACACCACCACCACCACCACAACTACCTGAGTGAGGAGTCGACTTGCACTGTGCCAGCGTTTGCTGAGAACACCATAACACGTCAATCAACCCGTCTCTGACACCACCATCACCACCAAACTCACCATTCCCACCACGGTTAAAATCAGCGAGTTGAATATTTAGGTCAGTTATATACAGTACGCAGTGACAGACAGTGACAGACAAACATTCTGCACAAACATATGAAACGTGCTTTATAGTTACAACTCACGTACATATACCTACTTCAGTTATCTACATTAAGTCAGTCACTAAATACTTGCACCAACAATTATATACTGTATATACTCATTCATTTACTACAGCATTCACACATAAAATATGTGTTTCATGCGTACAACTAGGCAACATTCCATCTGCAAAGTAATTAATAAAATATACTATCACATTAACCCAGTGAGCGATTAAAAGAACTGTAACAAACAGTTCTTAATTAAAGCTATCTCGTGGGACCACACAAATTAAAATACAAGGAAAATCCAGAAGAAAGAAAAAAAAAAATGGCCAACACAAATGAAGTTTGTAAGAATGAACTACCTCTCACACAATCGTGAGGACAAAGATTTCCACATAGTGCTGACACATACATTGTCCGCCATTGGTACAAACGAACACCAAGTGAGTGTATTTTGTAAATATTGTTCATACTGTATATTTATTTTTTTATAAACTAACAAAATATGGAATGACATATAACATTATTTTCAATAATAACTGTGCAACATAACGAAGCCCATACATATTGTGTAGTATTACTGCAGCAAGTGTTATATATGACTGAGTCATAATACGATTGATTACTGTACCTTGCCATTGTGTTACTATTGTGTAGTTAAACCTGGATGCACACAATTATGTTGCAACTTACAATGTAACTTACAATGTAATTGTACAATATTACTACAGTTACCTACATTACTGCAACTGCTACAGTTTACTACACTATTATTGCAGTTATGTAACAATTACAATATTACTACAATCAAAACTACAATTATGTAACAACTACCTGCATCCTGTGTAACTACAGTATTCCTGCAATTCTGTGTTGCTAGATTTATGTATTTCACTTAATCATCAGAAAACTTGAGTGTAATATTAGGTATTATTATATAGTAGGAATAACACCATATGTAATGATATGAGCTAGCAATATTACCGTTGCATAAATATAAAAGGATGTCTGTTGTACATACACATGTTTGCTACTAAAGCACTGCAGTATGTTTTACAATATTCTATGTTTAATTTTACTACCATGTCTTTACTCCTTTGCATATATTATGCATACAATATATTACTACAATATGTTATGCTTCTGCAATATATTGTATCTCTACAATATTGTGATGAATACCATGCAGTATTAGGTTATTACAGAATATGTAATTTGTTGCTACATGCTCTCATAGGTACGCCAGCTTAGCGTGACCGAGCGATGTCAGGACACTAAAATATTATAACACACTACTTAATACGTAGTAACATAAATATACTGTTAATATATAATCTAGAAATTGGAAGAAAGTCATGCCTAAGGTCGAGAGATCTGGAGGAAACAACAATGCACATTCTACCTGGGGAAAATCACACACAGCACAGAATGACGCCTGATGGGAAACTTCCACAGTCTTGGAAAGTTCCTTGACACGTGCCCTTACACATGACCCATCCAGTCATATACAGGGGAAATGGGAGAGACAGGGCAGAAAGGGTTATGAGTGAGAAGAGGCACGGTGGGAAAGACAGGAACAGAGAGCATGGAGCTACCATGCATAAAACTGCTCTCGCCTCAGTACTGCTCTTGTGAGATACTTTCTATGGAGAATAAATCTGCAGTCAAAGCCCAGACCCATCTTTATATTTCTCCTGCCATTCACTACATGAACAACTTGAACATTCTCTCCTCCTTAAAAATCCCTACAATCTAACACATTTTTGGAAACATTCGGCGACGGCCACGATACTACTACTTTACTCTTCCAGTCCCCTCTTCTATAATCAATTTTTTTTTCTGCATCCAAGATATAATGATAGTTGCTATTCTCTGCACTTGACAAGGTTTCTCTTTTGCCATTTACTTTCCCATTATCCCGCTTTAAACTGTTCCTTTTCTTTTATTCTCCATTCCTTTTTTTTTTTTTTTTTTTTTTACAATCGTTGACATTCTTTATTCCAAACAAATATCCAAACTCTCCTTTCCCTCAGTCTCTCCATGTTTCTGATTCCTCCTGCATCCCATGTCAATGAATTCACCCACCTTTCCTCCTCTAACATCTCTCCTATAAGCTACCTTTCGATTATCCCTTTCTCCAACACATCTTTCTCCTTCCTCCCTCTATTTTCCTCTTCATGAAACTCCACAACTCCCGTTTCCTTATTTACTCAACCATCTGTTTCTCCCTCCTCCTCTTAAGCAGTCTACACTTTTTCTGTTTTCTCATCTCTTCAACTCCGTTTCCCTCCTTCTGTTTCTACTTTTCCTTGGCCTCGTCCTTCCTTCCCTCCTCCTCATTTCCTCTCCACATTATCCGATCATTTCTTTCCCTCACTCTAGCTACTTCCTCCACTCACTTTACCATTCTACCTTTACTTACCTTCGCACTCCTCTCCCTCCTCCTCTACGCCTTCCACCCATTCTTTCTCTTTTTTTCCTCCTCGCCTTCTTTCTGCCCCCTCCCTCTCCCTCTGCCCCCTCGGCTCAGCTTGACTTGATCATCAACAAGCCACTTCCTCAGTAACCCCAGACAGCTTTTGACACTCACCTAACTCTCGCAACTCTTTTAAATTGAGAGAGACAGACAGACAGACAGACGGACAGACAGACAGACAGAGACAGAGACACACACACACATACACACACACACATACACACACACACACACACACACACACACACATACACACACACACACACATACACACACACACACACACACACACACAGATAGACAGAGAGAGAGAGAAGGGGGGGGAGTCACAAGAACGAATAGTATCTCAATAGGCCATACGATGTATACCAAATAGCCACCAGGAATGAAGTTGCCAAGTATTCGTTGCAACTTTGAATGTGAGGGAATTGTGTATTAAATATGAAGCCTCTACTTACTCACTTTTCCTATTTGTAGTGCGGGCATGACAGGGCAAGCACACCTTCTTCTGGCTAAAAAAAAAAAAAAAAAAAAATGGTTGGGATTGGAAAGTTTCTATGAAAGAGGAAACATTTCATCAACAAATTTGACCTAAAAAAGGTCTAAGCTCTATGTGAACATTAGACCTATAGAGGAACTGTAAGCACTAAACAGTGTCAACATACAGCTGATTCCAGATACAGTAGACTAGTTGTAGGGGACAAATTTTTGGAACGGAGTCACTTTGGGGGCAAACTGACCAACTAATTGAGGATTTTTTTTTTTTTTTCAAAATAACCAAATATTTATACTGTTACGAAGTGAGATTTGCCAGTTAGGTAGTCAAGCAGCTTCTCGACGTTTCCCGATGTTTACCCTAGGTTCCGGTACGAGTCAGAGTTGCCAGTTTGCCTGCTGTTTGTGAGCGTAGTTGTTTCGTAAGTTATGCCTTAATTTTTGTGCTCTTTCTCTTTATAATGTTTTATTTATGTGATTGCTTGTTAATTAATGTAATTTCATTTTGTATGCAAAATAATTTACAGTGATATGTAATGTAAGAAAACTGGCATGTTTTGATGTCTCCTAGTTGGTAACTGTTAACTGTTGCCCCGTCGAGTTTGTGCTAGAAGTTTCTCGAGTAATATAAGGCTTTAATATAAGGATGGGGATGAGACTAGAGCATGTTCAGTCGGTTTTCAGTTCAGTTTGAGTGTAGTGCAACATCAGTGCCATGTCAGTGAAGTTTGTATATCATCGGTACTGGTGAAAATACAGTAGTGAAGTGCTGTCAAGCATTAAGTGTAATTGCAGTTAGCAAAGTTTGTATAACTCCAGTGCTTGTGAGAATAGTGAAGTGAAATTGGCAAACATTAAGTGTAATTATTTGGAAAAGAAAGACAGTGAACTCAGGAAGCCAATGTTTATTTACGACGCCTGTGTACTGTACATCTCAAGGCTGACCATTGGAAAAGCAGCTCACTGGGCAACGTCCTTCCTATACCGTACTACTGCTGCTGGAGCCTGTGGCAGTGCAGGACGGGGACATAACAATACATATACAATACAGTGCACAGTGCATACTTATTTTTATTATATAATTTCAAAACTCGAAAACACTCAGCGGCAGTATTCCTCAGCCATTGCCATAGAAAATATAAGTTTATTGCTGTAATTCTACCTTCCTGCTGAAATAATGCTTCCATAGTCGCATATTCAAATTTTTTTATGGTCCATGTAACCAGCATTACACAATGTTAGAGAGACAATAACTCCACTGACGCCGAATACTTATCTCTTTATCTGTCCATCTATCCATCTATCTGTCTGTCTATTTATCTATCTATATTATTATTTTTATCATCATCATCATCGGCCATGGCAAGTCCACTGCTGAACAAAGGACTCTCCCAATCTTTACCACGAATTCCTTGACTGAACCAGTCCCTGCAACGTTGTTCCTGCAAACATCTCTATCTCATCTCTCCTCCTTCTGTCTGACCTTTTTCTGCTACGCTTACACTCTCTTAGAGTCCAACCAGACAGCTTCTTGCTCCATCGTTTATAAATTATTCTTCCTACATGAATTGCCCATCTCCATTTCTGTTCTTTTGAAACATCTATGATGTGTTTGA
Organism: Coenobita brevimanus; assembly: GCF_032717465.1. Lineage (NCBI taxonomy): Eukaryota > Metazoa > Arthropoda > Malacostraca > Decapoda > Coenobitidae > Coenobita > Coenobita brevimanus. The sequence goes on from NC_136967.1 coordinate 37,874,284, forward strand.
CTTCTTTCTGCTCTCTCAATCAAGTCGATATTTTCCTGTCTCTTGAAGACAAGATTAATGTAGTTGATTTTCCATCGATTTCATCAGTTTCCAGGTCTCACAACCGTACGTCATAGGTGGGATTACGCATTCGTTGTATACTTTCGTGTCTTACATAGTGACAAGCTACTTTATATGATGTCTCTATATTAATTGAAAACTTTCTATCCAATTCTAATGCTTATTTTCATTGTGCAGTCATGGTCATCTCTCTCTCTCTGTTAGTATGTATATTTATATTTATTAATTCATGTGTTTATTACATATTTTTGTCATGGCATCAGAGAGTACACGCAGGAGAGAGAGAGAGAGAGAGAGAGAGAGGGGGGGGGGCCTCCAGCCGCTCCCACACATTCGTTTTCCACCAAATTTTGCACACACCTCCGGATGCGACAAAAAACATAGTATGCAGAAAAGTGAGTTTCATTTGTCTATGTCTTTTTATTTAAGGTTAAAGTTTTTCACCCTTTCTTCAACCCACGTCTGTCGGCAGGAGTCGACAGGCGTGATGCCACCACGGTAGCCAAAATCCGCTCCTCTAAAGCCCCTGTCACACATACACGACTCAAGGGCCGACCACAGCGCGATTCAAGGTCGTGTCCTAGTTGGCTCCCACGCCTCCTGACTGGCCCCGAATCTGCTCTGCTCATGACTGCCAGACGACCGCGTCAGGACTGCCTAACGACCGGTCGTGACGTCCTGAAGAACGCGACAAGATCACGAGGTGACCGAGAGGTGATGGAGCTACAAGTCTTCAAATTTGAAATTTAACGAATTTTTGTCATCCACGACCGTCACACGACCGCAAGACGACTGCGTGATGCGTTTGGGGAATGCACCCTGACCCCACCCCCACGACACCCCTATGACCCCCCCACGACCAACCCATGGGGTGGGGCATCACACCTGAACCACCAATGACACCCAGCGCATCACCATGGACCTCTCCTGTGTCTAGTCAGTTGATAAGGGACACGCAGTCATAACGGTTTTTTTGTTGGTGACAGAATCACGACACGCAACGACTGCATCACGACGCATCCGATTGAGCTAAGACTTTCGTACCACACTCCCGACTGCAGCGCAGCTGTGACACGACTTTTGGCAAGCCGTGAGGCCCGACGATATCATGAGTGCCCTAAAGAGTCCGGGCTTTGTTGGCGGATCAAGGGACGATCGATGAAACAATGCGTTACGACCTTGAGTCGCGCCTTGGTTGGCCCTTGAGTCGTTTGTGTGTGACGGGCTTAAGATCGATATTCCACTGGCTAACGGCACCCACCATTCTGTAAAGCAGTTAAGCTACAATACCCGCCACACGTCCAACTTACGGGTTTCATAGCTGTTTTAATTTAGCGATTTATATTTTTTACAATATATGACAACATATTTCACCGACTTTAGTAAAGGTTAAAACGATGGAAGTCTGACTTTGCCAGTATAAAGTAAACGCAATAGATAGGTGTTTCAAGGATAAATGGGAGCGTAATATTCTATGAAAATGCGTAGAGAAAATACATTAGGAGTTTCGAAAATTGTCACGGCATCAGAGCTCTCTCTCTCTCTCTCTCTCTCTCTCTCTCTCTCTCTCTCTCTCTCTCTCTCTCTCTCTCTCTCTCTCTCATGAACATATTTAGTTCCAGAGACACGGTTTCAGATCTCCCAAACCTCACAGGCTTGACGAATACAGTAGCTACCTGACTTATGCGTTAAAGCTGCCACATTTTGGGGGAATTCGACGTGACTGACACCTGTCTCCTCAGCAAAAATGTTATCACACCGATGCCGCTATGGTTGAATTTGACAACATCCTTTTTCTCCCTTATATCCCTTCTCTCACTCTTCACCATTCCCTCTTCCTCTCCCTCTCGTTATTTTCCATTCATCGCCCTCTTCTACTTCGGCTCCCACTCTGGTTATTCCCATTTTTCCATTACCCGCCTTCTCTCTCTTTCACTCTTTGAATTTTCCTTCTCTTGCAATTTCTTCTTTCTCCATCCAACTCCCTTTCTATTTGCTAACCCTCTTATCTATTTTCTGTCTCTCTTTTCCCTATCTTCTCTCAGTCAACCAGACAATTATCCTTTTATCACCTCCTGCAACTGCTAACCACCTTCCCCTCCTTACCTAAACAAATACTCATCTCCCTCTCCCCTTCCAATCAGGCTTCTTTTTCTCTTTCCCTCCACCCTCAAACACAACTCTCACCCTTCTCCCTTCCTCCATGGCTTCTCATTCTCCACTTATCTTTTTCTCTCCTTCCATACAGTCTCCTTTTACCGGCTTTCATCTTCCTCCTCCTCCTTTCGTGTAGGTCCTTCTTCATGTCTTTTCTTCCTGCTATCCATTTTCCACATTCTTACTCTCAAAGATCTGTTAATCATATATTTTGTTCTCATTCATAACTCCCCTCTTCCCGTTCTTCGTAGCTAGTCTCACTCCCCATATCTTCTTTCTCTTTTCTTCCCTTCTTTTCATCTTTCTCCATTACTTCCCTTTCTCTGTAGATCCTCTTTTTCCACTCCCTCTCTTGAACTCTCAGCTCTCTTCCTTCCCTGTTCTTTTCTCCTAATTGTCCTGCCTCTCCCTTCCCTTCCTTTGTAGTTCCTTTTTCTTCCACATTCATGATCCTCTCTCCTTCTTCCCGGAGTTCCGTTCCCCAGTAGCCTCTTTTTCCTCCACATCTCATCTCCCACCCCGTTTTCACTTCCTCCACAGCTACTTCTCTGTCCTCTTTAACAGCCCCTTATCTTCCTCTCATATCTAGCATCTCTATCTTTCCCACTTTCGTCTTCTCTTCTCACTTCCTGTCAAGTACAACTTTCTCCTTCTTTCATTTTCCTCTTCAAATGCCCATTGACCGGTCATGCAATCATCTTTCTTTTCCCTGTCCTCTTGTCCATCCCTCATCTCAGTAAGCCCTCTTTCTTCCTAGCTCATGCACCTGTATTTCTCTTATCTCTTTTAAACTCATCTAAATCACCTCTTTCTCCTCTGTCTTCTGTCATTCCCTATTTCTCCCTCCAATCCTTTTCCTTTCTTCTAAACCAGTCACTTTTCTCTCATATCATGTCCCCCCAAATACTCTCTTTTTCCTTTCCCTAATTGAAGGGAAAAATCCCATGCTACCACAAGTACTTTACTCTTCCAGTCCCCCCTTCTACGCATTATCACTATTTTTCATCAAACAAGATATTATGACAGTTACTTTTCTCTGCAATCGACAAGGTTTATTTTTTGTCATTTACTATCCCATTATCCCACTTTAATCTATTCATTTTCTTATATTCTCCATTTTTTAACTATTGGTGGCTTTCCTTATACCAGACTACAGAAGTATCCAAACTCTCCTTTCCCTTAGCCTCTCTGTGTTTCTAATTCCTCCTGCACCCCATATCAAAGAAATCACCCACCTTTCCTCCTATAACACCTCTCCTGTAAGCTACCTTTCGATTTTTTTCCTTTCTCCAACACCTCTTTCCTTTTCCGCCCTCTATTTTCCGCTTCATGAAACTCCTCAACTCCCCTCTCCCCATATATTCACCCAGCCATCTGTCTCTCCCTCCTCCTCCCAAGCAGTCTACCTTTTTACTATTTTCTCATCCCTCCAACTCACCTTCCTTCCTATTTTTCCTTGTCCTTGTCCATCCTTCCCCCCCTCATTTCCTTTCGACATTCTCCCATCTTTCCATTCTCCTTCCCTTCCTGCATCCACACCGACTTTACCATTCTACCTTTACTTACCTTCGCACTCCTCTCTCTCGTCCTGTTCTGTTTCCACTCATTCTTTCTCTTTGTCCTCCCCCTTCTTTCCGCCCCTACCCCTCCCTCTAACCTCTCGGCTCAGACTGATTCCATCATCAACAAGCCACTTCCTCAGTAACCATAAACAGCTTTTGACACCCACGTAACTCTCGCACCTTCTTGTAATTGAGAGAGACAGGAGGGGGGGGGGGAGTCACAAGTACAAATAGTACCTCAATTGGCCATACGATGCATGCCAAACAGCCACCAGGATTAAAGTTGCCAAGCACTCGTTGCAGCTCTGATGGTGAGGGAATTCTGTATTAAAAATGAAGCCTCTCCTCACTCACTTTTCCCATCTGAAGTGCGGGCATGATAAGGTAATCACACTTTCTCTCTGGGAAAAAAAGGTTGTGTTTGGTAATTTTCCGTGAGGAAAGCAAACATCTCAACAAATAATTTTACCTCAAAAAAGGTCTAATCTCTTTCTGGGCAACTTTATAGAGGAACTGTCAGCTGCCTCTACATACAGCTTATTCCAGATACAGTAGACTCGTATAATTATTCAGGTATAATTATTCCCTCGTACAAAGGGAAAGGGGAAAAAGTAGCATGTGATAATCGTAGGGGCATTTGTCTTCTTAGTGTAATAGGAAAAGTATATGGTAGGATACTTATTGACGGAGCTAGGGAAATAACAGAGGAATTAGGTGGAGAAGAACAGGGAGGATTTAGGAAGGGAAAAGGTTGTGTAGATCAGATATTCATTCTTAGATCTTTAGTGGAAAAGTTTCTAGAGAAGGGAAAGAAGTTGTATGAGGCCTTCATGGATTTGGAGAAAGCATATGACAGGGTGGATAGTCAAGGAATGTGGAAAGTATTAAGGATATATGGAGTAGATGGGAAGTTGCTGAATGCTGTGAAGAGTATGTATGATGGTGCTAAAGCTGCAGTGCATGTGGATAGTGAACTGAGTGAGTTTTCCTATTTGAAAGTTGGGTTGAAACAGGGATTTGTCATGTCTCCATGGTTGTTCAATCTGTATACAGATGGGGTTATAAAAGAGATACAAGGTAGGGCAGTGGATGTTGGAGTGGCCCTAATGAGAGAGGACAGTGTTTGGAAACTCCCTGTACTGTTGTTTGCACATGATACTGTATTGTTAAGTGAAGTCGAAGGGAAGCTGCAAGGCTTGGTGAATGAGTTTGGGAGAGAGTGTAAGAAACGGAATCTAAAGATGAATGTAGGGAAGAGTAAATTTATGCTCTTCGAGGGAGAAGTCAGTGAATGTACAGTGAGGTTGGATGATGAGGAAATGGAAAATGTGAGTAAATTTAAGTTCTTGAGTAGTGTGATGAGTAAGGATGGAAGTTTGGAGGGTGATGTGCTTGAAAGAGTACAACGAGGAAAAAAGGTTGGGTTCCGTGAAGGCAGTGATAAGAATCAGGGAAATGAGCATGGAAGTGAAAAAGTTATGACATGACAGTATTGTGATACCAATTCTAACGTATGGAAGTGAAACTTGGACGTTGTTGAAGGGACACAAGTCAAGAGTGACAGCAGTGGAAATGAGTTATTTGAGAGGAGCCTGTGGAGTCACATGGAGAGACAGACTCACAAATTAGGATGTGAAGGAGCTTTGTGAGTGTAAGGATGTGGATGTGATAGGGAGCGTTAGGAAGAAACACATTGAGGTGGTTTGGCCATATGTGGAGAGAGATGGAGAGTGAGAGACTGACGAGGAGAATGTATGCTGGCAGTGAGAGTGGAGGGGGAGAGAGGAGGAGCAAGGCCAAGGATGAGATGGAGGGAATGAGTGGAGAGGTATATGAGAGGGGTGTGTGCTGAACTGGGAGCAGGGCAGTGAGAAATGGCAGGGGATAAATAGGGTGACGTGGAGGCGATTTGTTTGTGGCCTTACCCCCCGTATAAGGAATTAAGGCGTCTAGCAATAGATAGATAGAGATAGATAGAC
>NC_136967.1:37883325-38118325 GCF_032717465.1 Coenobita brevimanus
TACAGCACTGAGGTGGCTAACACACAAAGTTTCAAACAGTTGCCGTTTCAAAAATCTACTGAGAATGTACACAGGTAGCCTGATATAAACTAGAATGCACAATTTATTATCCTATCTCCAATATTACGCACCACGTCTCCACCATGGAAGTTTTTTTTACTCGTATTCGTTATGGAAACGTTGAGTCTCGTAAAATTTTATGAACAGCCTTGTATTTCTCATATATTTTATCCTGCTAAGGAAAGTGTTATTCCTGAATTATTCAATATTTATAAATGGAAAAACCGGCCATCGTATTGATGAATATTTATAATTGATATATGAAAGGGGGGGTCTCTTGTGGCGGTTACTCTCCTGTCGCATTCCAATACTATTTTACGCCATAACCGGGAGACGATCGCCTGGCGTGGACAGCAAATTTGTTTATTTACGTAAAACAGGAACGTCCGACGCTCACGTTGGTCAAGACTGGCTTTTAGTTTTTATAGTATGGCCCATAGGGGAGGGACGGGGGATACATAAAGAGGATGAGGATAGGGGAAGATGACGGGGTGCAAGAAAAGGATGAGGGGCATTGAGAAGGGCCACTGGTACTGGGAAAGGCTTGGGATATTGGAGAAGACGGGAACTGAAGGGAGGCTGAGCGATAGGGGAAAGGAAGAGAGATATAGGGGGGACAATGGCATGGTAGAGAGAGGTGAATGAGAAAGCAGAGTGGAGGTGAGCAAGAGTAATGGAGAGGGAAATGGGAGAAGGGAGGACTCACGGAGGGGAGGGGCTAGAGAGGGCGAAGAGATGTGGGGCCTAACGTAGCAGAAGAGGGATCAAGATGGAATTGGAGGGGCTATTAGAGATGGGAGGGATGGGATCCAGAGACGGAAGGAGTGGGCCAGAGAAGAGAGAAAAGCCATCTATAGACTGTGAGGAATGACGACAGACGGAAGGGAGAGGATCAGTATCGAGAGTGGGGGAAGGGATCTTGAGATGGAAGGGAGGGGAGACGGAGAAGGAGAGATGGTGGTGTAGAGGAAGAAGGGAAGATAATGTTAATGTGTGTGTGTGTGTGTGTGTGTGTGTGTGTGTGTGTGTGTGTGTGTGTGTGTGTGTGTGTGTGTGTGTGTGTGTGTGTGTGCGTGTGTGTGTGTGTTTTGTGCTTATGTATGTGGTTGTGTATGTTAGTAGATGTACGAGAGAGAGAGAGAGAGAGAGAGAGAGAGAGAGAGAGAGAGAGAGAGAGAGAGAGAGAGAGAGAGAGAGAGAGAGAGAGAGAGAGAGAGAGAGAGAGAGAGAGAGATCTATTGACGAAATAAGTGCCCTGCTTCAACGTGACCCGGTTTTCCCCAAAGTAATGCCCCTTGGTAAAACAAATAAAACGTATGATCAGGGTTGCAGACTGGAAAAAGTTACACACAAAAACTTATACACATATCCATACACACATGTTAGCCACATTATCAGAAATTCCATTCCTTACACACACACACACACACACACACACACACACACACACACACACACACACACACACACACACACACACACACACACACACACCTGGTGGCGCGGTCGATAAACAATAATCCAGCCTCGCTCTGGCCGGGCTCATTGTGTGGAATAGGTGAGCTATTCCTCTTTAATTGTAGCTCAAGGTGCACTATGGCAGAAGATCCGCGAAGGTTCCAAGCTTCGTGGGTAAAGAATCTGGCGGTTTGTCCCCTTGTGTGTACGCCTCGCTCAAGCCTGGGTGGTGCTTGGCAGTGTTTGCGATCCCCACGTACAAGAGTCATGGCCAGCTTGTTGACCCTACTTACGGTGCTAGATTATGGACCTGTTCATATTTAGCAACTGTCTCATGAACATAATCTGAAAATTATTATTATTATTATTATTATTATTATTATTATTATTATTATTGTTATTATTTTGTTTTTGTTGTTTTTGTTTTATTATTTTTTATTATAATTATTATTATTAATATTATCATTACAATTGTTGTTGTTCTTGCTGTGTTTATTGTTGGTACACCTACTATAGTCGCGGGGCACGACTCTGAGGTTGTCCTTATCGTACTCTGGCAACGTACCCGTTAACTATACTCCCGATTACGTATCCTATTATACACGATTCATATTATTATACGCAAATTTTATTATACGCGAACATAATATACACGAATCACAGGCGTATCATATTATACACGAAATCGGAAGCACAGTTGACGGGTAGGTTGCCAGGGTACGATAATGACAACCTCAGAGTCGTGCGCCGCGACTATACTACTACTACTACTACTACTACTAGTAGTAGTAGTAGTAGTAGTAGTAGTATTTTTGGTATTCTTCTTCTTCCTCTTCTTCTTCTTCTTCTTCTCCTTTTTATGACTACTGTATTATTATTATTATTATTATTATTATTATTATTATTATTATTATCATCATTATTATCATCGGTGGTGGTAGGTGGGCACACTAACCATCCACTCACTCGATGTAGTGCTGCTTTGGGTATCTGCCCTTTCCTCTCTTCTTTCCTTCCTCATCTGTCTTTCTTTTCCTCATGCTTTCCTCTTCCTTCCGCCTGCGGGTGAGTACACTCTTTCTTCTGTCTTTCTTTCCTTCATTCTTTCCTCTTCCATCTGCCAACGGGTGACTTTGCACTTCCACTTCTGTCGTTCTTTCCTTCATTCTTTCCTTTTCCTTCTGCCAATGGTTGACTTTACACTCCCTCTTCTGTCTTTCTTTCCTTCCTTCCTTCCTCTTCCTTCTGCCTATGGGTGAATCAACACTGAGTGCAAACCAAATGGTTTCCTGTACACCAGGAAACAATTTACTACGCTGGGTGGTAACCATATAACCAAATTATGGGCCTGTGCAGGTTTTTTTTACAAGTGGTGAATCGGGTTTACTGCTCACGTTATGCCACTCAGGGATGGGTGAGGCTGGTCACTCTCATCTTAAACGTCAGGACCAACCTGCTTAGCCCCGGGCTTCTACGCTTCTCATGGGGTGACAGGATTGGATGAGGGATGGATGGATGAATTATTACCATCGCTATTATTATTATTATTATTATTATTATTATTATTATTATTATTATTATTATAATTATTATCATCATCATCATCATCATTATTATTATTATTATTATTATTATTATTATTATTATTATTTTTCCACTCCCTCGATGTAGAGCTGCTTTGGTCGTCTGCCCTCTGCCCTTTCCTCTCTTCCTTCCTTCCTCTTCTGTCTTTCTTTCCTTCATTCTTTCCTTTTCATTCTGCCAATGGGTGACTCTACACAGAGTGACAAGCCAAGTGGTTTCCTGTACACCAGGGAGTTATTTATTAGTCTGGGTGGTAACCATATGACTAAATTATGGCGCCTGGTGGCTTAGTGGGTATAATTAAGGCGCTCCAGTCGGATTGGGCCTGTGTAGGTTTATATCCAACTGGTGGTTGGTGTTTATTGCTCAAGTAATGCCACTGAGGGATGAGTGAGGCTGGTCACTCTCATCAAAAAAGTCATGGCCAACTTGCCTAGGCCCTGGCTCCTACGCTCCTCATGGGGCAACATAGGATTGGGTGATGAATGGATGGATGAATTATTATTGTTGTTGTTGTTGTTGTTATTATTATTTTTTTTATTATTATTATCATAATCATTAAAGCTTCTCACATTCCTGTGGGAAGTTTTCTTGATTTTGTCAGTATCATGAACCAAGGTAGTGGTTCATAATATGAATAGCCCAGGATTTTGCTGAAAAACCTAAGAACCGTCTTAGAGAGCAAACTTATTCTTGAAACAACATCCAGAGGGTTAATTTTCAATAGCTTGGTCAGCGAAGCATTGGTAATGTGGAAAAGAAGTGTTATAAGAAAGTTTGGTGCATTCGGGATTTGCCAGTTTGTTCATATTGGTATTATTCATATTATTGTTTCACAGGTCTACAAGAAAATATCTTCGGTATTTCGGGATAAAAACTAGACAGTCGTACTTAATGGGTCACTGCGCGTGTCCATGACCTATTTTAATGAACTTAATTGAAAGATGATCATCCACCTTCCGGATACATATAGATTCCTCTACGCCACTGCAAGCATGTGAGAAGCAGTTCAAGTACGGAATTGCCGTCAAGTATTACTAGTGCATCACTAGCAGCGTGACTATATAAAATTTATGACAGGAATTATAAACAAAATTAAGGAAACTAGGTAAATGAAAAATTAGTAATTTAAAAATGAGGAATGGGGATCACTAAAAAAAGGAAACAAACAAGGAAGGATCGCTGGAGAGCATGCCAAACCAGCAAGGATCCAAGTAACGTTGACAATGTAAACCCCAAATCCCTATTTTGACTCTTTACTAACTGTTAATACCAGAGTCAAAAGGAATTTGTGAGTTTACATTGTCAACGATACTTGAATCCTTGGTGGTTTTGCATGCTATCCAGCTATCCTTCCTTGTTTATTTACTTTTTTTTAGTGATCCTTATTCCCCATTCTAAATTACTAATTTTTTATTTATCTAGATCATATCATTCTTTCCTTTTTTGAAGGAAATGGACATTGCTCGACGGCCCTTCGGCTTACAAGCTTCAAATTTTGTCATGTTAACAGTACACTTGACGGCTTCTTCTGGCCACATATGGTGGTAATGCAGGAACCGAATCACAGGATATTATTTAGTATGTAAAAAAACGGATTCCAGGACGCTTTCTTAAAAACCGCTTTATCCAGGAAGTTGAAATTTTACTGCAATATAGTCCCCAGGCGGCCGCATTGCGTAATTGAGTATGGTTCCATTTGGTTGATTATTCTCTGAGATTGACTGGTGTAAACAAATTGGGATTTTCCCAGATATCCGGATGACACCTAATTTTCCTGAAAAGAGTAATGCTAGGACCATCAAACTTGGTGGACATGTAGATTGTGATGACATTAGGTGACATGCACAAGATCAGTGACCGTGACGTCGTCCAAGGTCAAAAACTGGGACTTATCTGAATATTTCGAATGTCACCTAATTTTCCATGAAGCATGAAAGCTAGAGCCACCAAACATGGTGGACTTACAGACTGTGACCACCTAAGGTGACATAAAAAAGATCAGTGACTTGACCACAAGGTCCCCATATACAGTAGCTTGGCTTCAAGTAGGCAGTGGCTGTGGGAGGTTTTTCATCATAAAAACTCTCCTTGGACAATTTTGCAGTTTTCTAGCTATTATTATTAATATTATTATTATTATATCTATTGCCAGACGCCTTAATCCCTTATACGGGGTGGCCACAAACAAATCGCCTCCACGTCACCCTGTCCCCCGCCATTTCACTGCCCTGCTCCCAATTCACACACCCCTCTCTCATACGAGTATACCTCTCCACTCCATCCCTTCATCTCATCCTTGGCCTTCCCCTCCCTCTCTCCCCCTCAACCTCACTCACATACACTCTCCTCGTCAGTCTCTCACTCTTCATCCTCTCCACATGGCCAAACCACCTCAGTGTGTTTCTCCTAATGCTTCTTATCACGTCCACATCCACACCACAATGCTCCTTCACATCCGCATTTGTCAGTCTGTCTCTCCATGTGACTCCATAGGCTCCTCTCAAATAACTCATTTCCACTGCTCTCACTCTTGACTTGTGTCCCTCCAACAACGTCCAGGCTTCACTTCCATATGTCAGAGTTGGTATCACAATACTGTCATGTAATAACTTTTTCACTTGCGTGCTCACTTCTCTCTTTATCACTGCCTTCAAGGAACCAGCAACCTTTCTTCCTTGTTGTACCCTTTCAAGCACTTCACCCTCCAAACGTCCATCCTTACTCGTCACACTACCCAAGTACTTAAACGTACTCACATTTTCCATTTCCTCCTCATCCAACCTCACTGTACATTCACTGACTTCTCCTCTCTCGAAGACCATAACTTTGCTCTTCCCTACATTCACCTTTAAATTCCGTTTCTTACACACTCTCCCAAACTCATGCACCAAGCCTTGCAGCCCCCCTTCCTCTTCAGTTAACAACACAGTATCATCTGCAAACAACAGTACAGGGAGCTTCCAAACACTGTCCTCTCTCATTAGGGCCACTCCAACATCCATTGCCCTTCCTTGTATCTCTTTTATAACCCCATCCATATAAAGATTGAACAACCATGGAGACATGACAAATAGAAAAACTCATTCAGTTCCCTATCAGCACGCACTGCAGCCTTAGCACCCTCATACATATTCTTCACAGCCTTCAGCAACTTCTCATCTACTCCATATATTCTTAATACTTTCCACAATCCTTGTCTATCCACCCTGTCATATGCTTTCTCCAAATCCATAAAGGCCGCACACAACTTCTCTTCCACTATTTCACTAAAGATCTAAGAATTAATATCTGATCAATACAACCTCGTCCCATCCTAAAGCCTTCCTGTTCTTCTCCAACTAATTCCTCTGTTATATCCCTAACTGTCAATAAGTATCCTACCGTATACCTTTCCTATTACACAAAGAAGACAAATGCCTCTATGATTACCACACACTTCTTTTTCCCCTCTCCCTTTGTACAAGGAAATAATAACTATGCTCGACTTCCAATCATCTGGGACTTTACCTTCCTCCCAGGCCAATCTGCACATCTTCCACATCCATTCTACTACTACCTCTCCCCCATGTTTCAGGATTTCACCACACACTCCATCAGTTCCTGGGGCTTTCCTCATTTTGACTTTCTTCATTGCTTCCACAACTTCCATCCTACCGATTTCTTCCAGTCTTCTCACCCCTGTCCTTCTCCCAGTCATTCCCCAGCCACTTACACTTGCATTACTTTCATTCTCTATGTTCAACAACTCATAAAAGTGTTCTCTCCATCTGCTCACTTTTTCTCCCTTCTCAATTAGTAATCTACAATTTTTATCTTTCACTCCCCTACTAACTTCATTGCCACTCTGTGAAACTCTCTTCACCTCTTTCCAGAACATTTTCTTACATTCCCTCTACTTGACACTCAAATTCCTTCCAAATTCCTCATCCTCTCTCTTACTAATCTTTTCACCTCTTCCTTTCTACATATAACTCTTCCATCTCTCAACTTCTTCCACGCCCCTATTTCTCATCTATTCATCATATGCTTTCTTCTTTTGTGCCATCGCCTGTGTCACCTCTTCATTCCACCATGCTGTTCCTTTCACCCTCTTTCTTCTTCACCCCACACACCACCTCACATGCTGCACATATTTCCTCTGTGTATATCTTGCACACACCTTCCACATCTCCCATTTGCTCCAAGTCATATTTACTCAATCATTCCTCCACTTCTGTCTTATATTCTGCCTTTTTCTCATGCTCTTCTAACCTTTCCACTCTCCTTACATCTACTCCTTCCTCCCGTCCTTCCCTTCTTCTATTTCTCCATTTTACTTAGACCTTGATTCTGACCACCACTTGATGGTGGTCAAAAAGTCCATTCCCCCACCCTCTATATGCTCTTGCATCCATTACACATCTTCGCATCCTTTCATCCACACACACATAATCAATCATTGCCTTCCTTTCATTCAGTTCACCACCCACCCTTCTCATCACTCGCCATGTATACATGTGGATCATATTGTGCCTGAAGAGGGTATTAACTATCACCAACCCCCTCCCGGCACAATTGTCCACTAAAGCACTGCCATTCTCATCTATCTCAGCAGGCACACCCCACTCACCAACTACTCCATCCACCTTCACATTCCCTACTTTATCATTCATATCACCAATCAAAAACACTCTCGTTCCTTTCAAACTTTTCCATGCACACTTCCACGTTTGTCCAGAGCTCTTCTCTCACTCTGCTTGCACGATCTTGTGTTGGCGCATACATGCACACAATCGCCCACATTTGTTATTATTATTATTATTATCAGTAGTAGTAGTAGTAGTAGTAGTGAGCTTCACCGTATGTATGGCGAAGTTTATTTTTGGTTAGTATTATTATTATTTTTCTTTGCACTTTTCTTTCTTAGATCTTCCTGATACTGTACAATACAGGAAAGTACCCTAGGATAACCCAAGTTCTTGTGGCAAATATAAATGACCTTGACCTAATTTTGAAGATGATATTCTCATTTTTGGTGCAAAAATTGCACATTTGAAATTGAAATAGCTCAGATCCTAAATGATATACAGCTATTCCATTGAAAATCCTAAAAAAAAAAAAAAAAATGCTGAGAATATTGGTTGAATATTTTGTCGTTTAGCCTAATGGAATGTACCGATTTCAAATCTGCTCAGTGTTTTCTTTGTGACACGTTTTAGAGGAAACCACAATAGCTGCAAAGCTATAGGTTTACAGAAATATAGCTGTGGTCCTTCTCATTAAAAGGAATATGGTTACAGTTAAGGATTCAGCTAGCCAATTATTGAGACAAATGTAAAATGTACCCATGTTTCATTTATTTCTTCCAAACCTTTGTCTTCAGATCTTGTTGATATTACACAAGAAGTTACCTTAGGTCTATGTACATGTTTCACACATGAATGACCTTGAACTACTTTTAAAGGTCATAGTTTATGATTCCAAGATTTATACATTAAATTCAGTGTCTGGTAAACCCCATAAAAATAACTTTCATAATTATGTTTTATTACTTTGGACCACTGAACTATATTCAACAACAAAAAATTGTTCAAATGTCTATGTTGTATTCATATGAATTTTTAGGCAGTGAGCAGAGAAGCAGCATTTGCATAACTACTGTGCAAAGACAATCAGTACCATCAATAGGTATCGTGAAGCATCCTTATTGTGGCTACACAATAAGTACATAGGTAATTAGATATTATTATTATTATTATTATTATTATTATTGTTTCACTCTCACCTTTAATGTCAGGACCAACTTGCCTAGCCCCGGGCTCCTACGCTCCTCATGGGGCAACGTAGGATTGGATGATGGATGGATTATTATTATTATTATCATTATTATTATTAGCAATAGAAGTAGTCGTAGTAGTAGTAGTAGTAGTAGTAGTAGTACACACACACACACACACACACACACACACACACACACACACATAGCACCATCCCATCAAACATTCCTAAATACTGCCTGATTACCAAAGCATAGTTTGGCCCCTTCTGCTTTTGTAACACTTCTGTCGCAAAGCCCCTTCAACCCTGCATCACTTTTTACGTTGACATTCGCCCTAGAAAGCGAGGCTCGAGTGGCTTTAACTGGCTGAGTTTGATGTGTTATGAAACGATGAAGGTGAGGAGGAGGGGGTGAGAGAGTGAGAGTGCGATGAGGAGGGGGAGGGAAATGTGTTGAGGAAGAATTAGAAGTAAGTGCAGAGAGAAGGACATGTTGGAAGAAGATGGGAGAAGTTGAGATAGGAAGGGGGAAGAGAAGTAACTGGATGGGGGAGGGGAAGGCGAAAAAGGGAGGAAGTGGATAGTGGGAGTAGGAACTGAAGTGGTGGGTAGGAAAATGCATTTGTGGTTGAGGAGGACGGTGAAGGAGAAAATATTTAGGGTGAGGAGGTTCAGGGAAGTAAAAGTGGGGAAGAGGTAAGCAGATGAGGGAGTAGTGGAGAGGGAAGTCGTTGGGGGAAAGGAGACGTGTGAAGTGAAGATGGAAATGGATGGAGGAAGGAGAAGGGGACTGGGAGAAGTAGATTGGTTCAGATGAGGCAAAGTTGAGATGGAAATAAGCTGAGGAAAGGTAAGTGGGTAGCAGAGAAGGATGAGAAAGTGGACAGAGACGGGAGGGGGAGAAGGATGATGAGGCGGAAGCACAGAGGGAGGAGTTGGAGGAAGTGGAAAAAGAAGAAAGTGGGAGAAGCTAATGGATGTAATGGAGAAGACTGATGGTGGAGTAATAATGGAGAGAAGGCGGAGAGGGGTAATTTCGGCAAAGGAAGATGGGGAAAAGGAGTTGTGGACAAATAGTAGGAAGTGACATAGTCGGTGGGACATGAGAATTGATGCATTGGGAAGGAGGATCGAAAGCGGGTGAAGAGGGGATGGTGAAAGAGAGGGGGAGGTAATTGGGGAGGAGCTTGGAGAGGGAGAACGTGGGAATGGATGGCGGGAGACAAGGAAGGATTTGAGATAGATGAACCCCCGACAGTAACATGACAATCTTTTCATGGAATCCACACAGTGGTGAAGGCCATACTATAATTGCTCACTTATTTCTTATTTATGTTATTATTTTTCTTCACTTCTCTCGCTCTCTCTCTTTTTTTTTTTCATACACTTCAATCTGCTACCAGTTCTTCTTTCCAAACATGATATAATTGCTCCTTAGTCACATTCGTCGAAACACCTTTTTTTTTTTTTTTTTTTTTTTACGGGGTGAAGGTCAGTTATTTACTAATGGACCAAACTGTTGATGCACAAGAATCACGAATCTGTAGAATTTGCCAGCTTTTGTGGGGATGGGTCGGACTTTCGATAGTGATTTATTTATTTATTTTTACAGAGTACCTCGGTATACTGTCAACCGTTGATATATTTTTTCTTGCTTCACCTTGACAGCTTAACCTGCCCCATCCCGACGTTTTCTGGGCAGTGGTACGCCCCAGTCCCGAAATTTTTTGACTTTTTTTTTTTTTTTTGGTTCAAACATCCGCTTTTGGTGAGAAACATCAAAAATTCATAGAGAAATCGCTCACCTGAGGTTTAAATACTCGATCCAGGTAGGAGTACCTCCTTACCTTACAGGGTTTTCTATCAGGCTGGCTGCAAAGAAAACGAGTTCTATGGGAGGATAACTATTCTACACCACTCATAAACAGTATTTATTTATTTATTTGGTACGAATTTATATGTAGTATGAGAGTATATTGGTTTTCAAATGGTAATATAGGCATTATCAGCATTGTTTCACTCACTAACTCATCACCATTCCTGACCTTTTTTTGCCACATTACCTGATCATCATTTCTGACTGTTTCTTCCTCTAATGTTTGTCCTCCACATTGTCATTGATTGGGGAATCACTCTGGCCCTGAATTTCGTACCGTGGCATGACATGGCTTTACTGGCCAGGTCACTGATAACAGGTGAATTGCTGAGAAAAGGTCATGCAGGGAGGGAGGAGGTCATACTGGGTAAGGCATTGTCCCTGCCTGGCATCTTGTAGATGAAGGTGTCCCGTGTATATGTGCCAAAAATCACTCGCGAAAATTGAAAATTGTGCAAATTAGGGACCTTGCAATGTTGCCGCATTAATTTATGTCTCCGGGATATGAGTGCACATCATGTGAGGACGTGAATTCACGTCTCCGGGACGGGGTGGGTTAACATTGCAGTGCGAGACGTCTCATAATCAAAAGATTAGAAACAGGCTTTGCTAAATTCTTTAATACGATAACACAAATGACATTTGTCTTGCGGCCGCCAGGCAATATTATTCATCTTTGGAGAGCCAGGGTGTCCTTCACATCAACCAAATTTTCCATAGAGCCGCACCGTCTCATATATTCCTTGAGGCTCATGAGAGTTCAGTGTGAAATTTATGAGTAAATATGAGAGTACTGTGTATCACATAAATATGAAAATTAAGGAAACTACATTCGTAATTTAGAGAGGCTGTTAATAGTGATGTTTATCTGTGGAATAATAGGCTGTTACAGGGGATAGTGAAGCAGTTAAAAATGTTGCAATAATAATCTCAGCTTGATAACCTGTGATGTTTAAATCTCGTTAACGCCATGTGATTATTGGCTTAGATGAATCCCCCATAGTGAGGTGGTTGCCAGAGAGAAAGAGAGAGAGAGAGAGGGCGATGGAGAGGAAGAGAATTTTCAGAGCCCCGTATACTCACACTGTACTGATTTTCACCCTTGAATAAGTGAGCTGCAAGGCTTGATAAATGAGTTTGGGAGAGAGTGTAAGAAATGGAATCTAAAGGCAAATGTAGGGAAGAGTAAAGTTATGGTCTTCGAGAGAAATGAAGTCACAAAATGTACATTGAAGATGGATGAGGAGGAAATGGAAAATGTGAGTGCATTTAAGTACTTGGGTAGTGTGATGAGTATGGATGGAAGTTTAGAGGGTGACGTGCTTGAAAGGGTACAACAAGGAAGAAAGGTTGCTGGTTTTTTGAAAACAGTGATAAGAAACAGGGAAGTGAGCATGGAGGTAAAAAAGTCGCTGCATGACAGTATTGTGATACAAAGTGTATCGGATGGAAGTGAAGCTTAGACCTTGTTGAAGAGACGCAAGTCAAGAGTGAGAGCAGTGAAAATGAGTTATTTGAGAGGAGCATGTGGAATCACATGGAGAGATAGACTGACAAATGAGGAAGTGAAGGAGCGCTGTGGTGTGGATGTGGATGTGATAGAAAGCGTTAGGAGAAATACACTGAGGTGGTTTGACCATATGGAGAGGATGGAGAGCGAGACTTCTGGGCCATGATAGCAGGCTGTGAAGCCTATGCCCAGAGTCGGACACATAAAAAAAAAGAAAAAAAAAAAGAGAGAGACTGACACGGAAAGCATGAGTGAGTTAGAGGGGGGGGGGGAGAGAGGAGGAGACCAAGGATGAGATGGAGGATTGGAGTGGAGAGGTAAATGAGAGAGGGGGGTGTGAGCTGGGAGCAGGGCCATGAAATGGCAGTGGACAGGGCGACATGGAAGGGATTTGTTTGTGGACACCCCGTATGGGATTAAGGCATCTGGCAATAGATAAACTGTTAGGAAATATGAAATGTGGCCTCATCGGTGAATATTACCTTCTCTGCGTGACACTCCTTTCAGTTGACTCCAAAAGGAAGCTTTCAAACACTTAATGCTGCGATCTGTCATGTGGTTGTAAAGCTTCAGCTAGCTGGATTTTGTATGGGTGAAAGCACAGCCTTTCCTGCAGAACTTTATGTATACTTCATTTAGGCACTTGTAATTTACCAGCAGCACGATGCACAGACTTTTGGAGTGACTCTTGAAAGCTATCAACAATATCCACTGACGCCCTGGGGGGTCCATTACGAGGTTGGTCTGCCACAGACTCTGTGTCCAGAAAATGATGATACCATCTATTAATGCGACTTGCTTCAGAAGGATCACGTCTGTACTCCCAATGGTAATTTATTTTCACTGTCGTCGCTGATTTTGACACAGCATACCGGATGGTATACCAGCCCTTTTATTTCATGGCTTCGATAATTTCATGCTACTGAGCAGGCCAAATCTGCAGGTCATCTGTTAGTAATTATGACCAATACCTCTCTGTAAGCAAAGCAACTTTCTTAACCCTAGAACACTGAACATGGGTATAATATACCCAAGAGCCATGACGTCATGTGCATTACGTGGTATTACTGTGGAGGCAGGCAGCTGGTAACCTCAGTAGCTTCTGTCTGTCCTGAGCTTGACAGCTGTAGGTCATGTCACTCTGCTATGCACCCTGGAATTTTCTATAATCATGTGATATACCCAAGTTCAGTGTTGTGGCCACCTCTCTTCCCTACAGTTTGTGCATGGCCTGGGTACTGGTGACCCCCTGTGAGCAGAAGCAGCATATCTAGGAAGGGTTTGGGGAAGTTTTGTTGAAATTGATTGTGCCTTTCTTTTTTTGGGTGAATTTTTTCCAAAAACTTGTCAAACGTGTTTTTTTTCTTTTTTTCAAGATTTTTTTCCCTAAATTCTGTACGTACCTTATCTGTATGAGTTAAGAGTTAATATTAGGCTTAGTAATAGTAAGGTGCATTAACTTTAGTATGTTAATTGTTAATTTGAATAAATATGCATATTTACTATTTTTTTTTTCTGTTACAATGTCTGGTATAATACACCCACGTTTAGTGATTTTGTTACAAAAAAAAATAAAACGTTCAGTACTCTAGAGTTTATAGTGTTTCAAATGCAGCAAACAAAAATGTCTGCGCGCGCGTGTGTGTGTGTGTGTGTGTGTGTGTGTGTGTTCTTACCTACCTAATTGTATCTTTACAGGAATGAGTCAAGCTCGTACTGTCCCGTGTCTTAAACCATATTTATCGTACATATCCTTAAATTTGTGAATTGTTTTGGCACACACTATTTCATTCGGTAGTGCATTCCACTGATCAATTGCTCTGTTTGGGAAACTGAATTTCCTTATATCTTTATCACCTCTCTTCTTATGCAGTTTTTTGCTGTGTCCTCTTGCTGATGCTTCCCCATATGTTAAGTAATCATTTAGGTCTATTTTCTCCTTCCCTGATATGCATTTATATAGCATTATCATGTCACCTCTTTTCCTTCTTTCCTGTAGTGTTAGTAGATTTAGTTTATTTAGTCTTTCTTCGTAGCTTAGATCCCTTAAGCTTGGTACCCATCTTGTAGCGGTCCTTTGAACTTTTTCAATCTTGTCTATGTGTTTTTTGAGATGAGGACTCCAGACTACTGATGCATACTCCAGGGTTGGTCTTATGAATGATGTTATTATCCTTCTTAGCATGTCTTCATTTATGTATGTGAATGCTATTCTCATATTTGCAAGCAGTGTATACATGTTCCGTACCTTCTCACTGATGTGGTCAGCCGGAGATAGTCTGTTATTGATAATAACACCTAGGTCCTTCTCTCTTTCTGATGTGTGTAGGGTTTTATTTCTTAACGTATAATCCCAATCAGGTCTTTTTCCACTTTTACCAAACTTGATTACATGACACTTGTCCACATTGAATTCCATTTGCCACGTATTACTCCATTCATGAAGTTTATTTAATTCTTCTTGTAGCTCTTTACAAGAGTCTGTGTTAGTAATTCTCCCTTGTATTTTTGCATCATCTGCAATCATATTTAGATAGGTTTCATTTCCGGTGTTACTGTCTGTATCATTTATATACACTAAAAACATGATTGGTGCCAGCACTGAACCCTGTGGTACTCCACTAGTCACTTCTTTCCATGATGAGTAGTTTCCCCTTAGTACTGTTCTCATTTCTCTTTTTATGAGAAAATCTTGCATCCAGCATAACAGTTTGCCTCGAATTCCTCCTTGATGGTACAGTTTCCATAATAGTCTTTGATGTGGTACTGTGTCAAATGCTTTCTTGAAATCTAAATAGATACTGTCCACCCATCCTTCTCTTTCCTGTTCTGTTACTCTGTCATAGTAGCTCAACAGATTAGTAACACTTGATTTTCCTTTTCTGAAACCAAACTGTCTTTCTGTTATCATATTGTGTTCTTCTAGATGATTTACCCAAGCTTTTCTTATAAGTTTTTCTAATACCTTGCTTACAACACTGGTCAGTGATACTGGTCGGTAGTTAAGTGGATTTTGTCAATTCCCTTTCTTGTATAAGGGGACAATATTTGCTTTCTTCCAAATATTAGGTAGTTTACCTTGACTCAAGGATTTCTTGAAAATTAAAAATAATGGTTTACTTAACTCCCTTGCACATTCTCGTAGCAACCAACATGAAATTTCATCAAAACCATTTGCTTTTCCTCTGTCTAATTTACTTAACTCCTCCTTTATTACTTTTTCTGCTATTTGTATATCTGGTAGTATGTGTGGACATGCATGTTCCACATAGTCCCTCTCAAAATGTTTTTCTTTTGTAAAAACTGATTGGAAATTCTTATTTAGTGCTTCACAAATATTTTCTCTTGTGTATAGGTGATTCCCTCGTCCGTAATGGATTGTATTATATCTTTTACTTTGGTTTTGCTTCTGATGTAGCTGTGTGTGTGTGTGTGTGTGTGTGTGTGTGCGCTTGTTGTTTGTATTCTACAGTTCAGTAAATACCCAGTGAAACAGACAAAAATCTCCTATTTTTAAAGTAAGTTTCCTTCTGTAAACATATAAAACAAAAATCTAATAGCGGTTTAAAACTGAGGATATGTGTATGTGACGGGGGTGTGTTGTGAAGAGTGTGTTGGTGACACGTGGGAGGAGGAAGACTGGAGGCTTAAGGAAAAGTTGAAGACGGAGGGGACAGATGAGAAAACGGGGGGGGGGGGGGAAGAAGGTAGAAGTTGTGAGTTAAAGGCGATATAAGACCGAAGCTAAAATGAAAACTGCGGTAGTAAATAACTGAAGTTTAAGGAAGAGTAGGAGGCCACTGGAAAAGCTGAAGGACCACGAAGCAGAAGACACAAAGGGTGAGATGAAAAAGAGAGGTTGAGACAGGAACGTGAAAACTTAGAGATTGATGGTAATTATGAAGCTGAAGAAAGGTTAACAGAAAAGTTGGAGGTTTAGCGAAAGGAGGTGTTGGAGGCCAACTTAGAAACCGAAAGTTTAGGGAGGAGACGGAAATGAAAATCGAGTGAAATGAAAGGACTGGAGGCTGAAAGGACTGGAGTGAACAGCTGAGTCATTAAAAGAATATAATGATATGAGAAGGTTTAAGGATGATGTGGGGGGAAGGTTGGTAACTGATGGAATAGGTGGAAAGAATACAGGAAAAGAAGTTCAGGTGGTCTGAGGGAATGGTAAGTGGTTAAGGCTGGGAGAGAGAAAAAGTTGAAGGCTCTTGAAAAAGAGATTGATGGCAACAATTAGAGACCGTTGAAACATTTACCCGGTAATGTATTAGAGAACGGCGGGAACTTACAATGGAAGAAGGAAAACGTCGAAAGATGATGAAATAGTTAAACATACTTGAGGAGTAGGAGAGAGTGTGAGATTTATAAGTAGAAGGTGTATGAATGAAAGAGAGGAAAAGACTAACATGAATAAATGGATGAGCAATTAGAAAATTGATGGAAAACATTAAGGGGAAGAAGCCATATGAAGTTTGTTGAAACATTCAAGGTGGTGAATGAGGAAACTTTGACAAATGAAGGAGAAAATATTTCATGGTTAAGGGAAAGGAGACAACTGAATGTTATGAAAGAGGAGGCGAAACTTGCAGAAGAGAAGAAGAAACTTGACGGTTAATGAAAAACTGGAGTCAGAAAGGAAGAAGATGTAATGAAGTGATAGACAAATTTTTCAGTTGAGACATAAAAGTAATGTCGAAGGAAAAGTTGAAGTTTGTGAGACAGACATGGTTGGAGAGTAACGAAAAACATACAAGCTGAAGGACAGGAAAAACGGGATTTTTTGAAACGTTGAGGGCTGAAAGAGATCAAAACAATCTAGAAGCTGATAAAACACAAGATAACTGGGGTACGGGAAGTGGATCGAAGTCGAATGACGAGGAGAGAGAGAGAGAGAGAGAGAGAGAGAGAGAGAGAGAGAGAGAGAGAGAGAGACTTAAGAGGATTAAGAAGATATCCAGTAAAAATGGCAGGAAGAAGTTGTAGGAAGAGAATTTTAGTCCAGGGAATTAAATATTATGAAAGTATATGGTGATTCGCAACTCTCTCTTCCCGGAATGATTTTAAAATCTTTATCAATAACTGACAAAATTAAGTTAATTAGAACATAATTTCTTCTCTTCAGCACAATTTAGCCACAGGTAAATCGGGTTTTGAAAATGGCCTCCTTCAGTAAAGTTCAACCTAATGTTCCAAACCAACGGATTTTCGGTGCACCTTATCCACTGCGATGACTTCGTTCTCTCTGTTGTTATTTTCATTTAGTTAATGAGGTATACAATTTTTATTTTCAACTCTTTTTTTCATTTCGATGATACCACACCCAGGAAAAGGAAATCTTGAGCTTAACAAGGAAAACTGAGAAACGTTGTTGATTATCGTGTGCGGAATGATCACAGGATTTGACCAGTTGTCCCCTACAGCACGGTGCTGGTGAAAAAACAGCGGTTAATTTCTATCTTCTGTCCCTTTAACTTTAGTTGTCGAGAATTTTTTCAATACAATATGACTAACATAAACTGAAGCTTGAAGTATCAATTTCGCTTATATCAGGGCACTGATAACGGATATATTGGTGTTATACTGGGGGCTTAGAGCAGTAAAATACCGTGGAAAATATTAAAAAAAAGAGGTGGGGGGGGACAGAAAAGGGGTAAAGTTATACATACGATGTGAGATATCAGAAAACTAAAGAGACGCATAAACAATTTAAAAAAAAAAAAAAAAAAAAAGGAAGGGAAATGAGAGAAGATGCAGGGAAAAAAAACAGAGATGAATTGCGGGAGAATGAAAGAAAACTAAGAGCTGACGTAGCGAAATGAGTGAAGATGTTGGAAAATGAAGAGGAAATATGGATGTACTGAGAGTAGATTCGGTAAAGAACATAACATCAATGAAAGGAAATGAGAGATGCGAGGATAATTAAGTGTATAAAGATAAGTGAGAGGATGGAGGGAAAACGAAAGTGTAAGAAAATTAGAAGAGATGCAAGGAAAATGAAAGGATATGAGGGATATCGCAGTAAAAAGGCGTGTAGACTGACGAAAATGGAGAACGAGGGAAAACTAATATAAATGAGAAATGCGGAAATGCGAAGAGAAATCAAGATAAATGAAAAAAAAAAAAAGATGCATAGAATTAAAGAGAATGAGAGGTTAAAAATGAAAATCAATGCAATGGAGAAATACGAGGGAAGATGAAAAGAAAAAAGAGGAAAGGACATATGATGATGAAAGATTAAAGACTAATGAGGAATGGAACAGGAAAAATGTGAGAATTAACAGCGAAGTAAGACGAGATGCAGGAAAAAAGTAAAGTGAAAAATGCAGAAATATAATGAGAAAGGAACGGGATGATGCATGAAACTGAGAAAAGAGGAGAATGGAAGATGATGCAGAAAAATGATGAAAATGAGAGAGGATGTATGACTTCTAAAGTGAGGCGAGCGAAGATGCAGGAAAAATGAGGGAGACGAGGAAAGACTAAGGGAAATGATATTAGATGGAGAAGCATTAATGACATATGAAATATGAAGGGAGATGAGACAAGTAGCAAAGAGAGGGTGAAAATGAAAGACAAGATGAAGGAAAGTTAGGGAGAATGACAAAAAATGCGGGGAAACTATTGGAAAATAAAGAAAAGTGGAGAAAGATGGTGGTAAAATGCATTCTTCCTCGACAGACAGAGCGACTTCAGCAGCAACGACAAGATAAATAAAATCCTCCCTCGTTTTGCATTTCCCAGGACGACCCAGATTCAGTTACCCTCATCCATTCTGGTCAGTGCATCTTATTCCTCTGGAAGCGATGGGAGAGTATCTTTCAAGGGAAATGAAGACGTTTGGTGTTATCTGCAATGCATCGAAAAGCTATGTAGCTTATTTCTGGATACATTGCACATGAGGATTCTCTCTCTCTCTCTCTCTCTCTCTCACACACACACACACACACACACACACACACACACACACACACACACACATATATATATATATATATATATATATATATATATATATATATATATATATATATATATATACTAAATCTTAGTAACACATTCCCTAACTTCTCTGTTAGTGTACGTCCAGTGTATAGGCAATCGTTCAAGCTAGCTGATCCCTTGGACGCTTTACTACTACAGTTGAATACTATCCTTATGGGAGTAGTTACTGAATCCTTGCTTACAGCATGATGTGGTAAGTAATGTCCTTCTTTGTGGTTAACAGGGTATTCTACCTCTTCTATAAAATTATTCTTCAATTGATCCTTTATAATATTATCATATAGGGTCAGATGTTCTGGTTTATCTCTCAACTTTCTTAGAAGAGAATTTAACTGAGCTTTAGCTGCTTGGTAATTTGTTGGTAACTCTGAATGGTTTAGTTTCCATGGTAATCCTACCCAATACTGTCCATCCTTAAATTCCACAGACTGATTATACCAGTCCAATGTTATTTTATCTTCAGGGGTTGGTTCCTCAGAGTGTATACCTATACTGTCTAGGTCCCACAGTTTGTGTACAGGTTCAATATTTTCATCCAACAAGTCATTTATCTGAGTAGGTTCTAATTCTGCACCTATTCTAGCTACCATCAATGACTGTGTGGGGGTAACAAAGACTGAGTCTACTATTTTGGCCTCTCCTTTAACTGGTTTTGGAAAAGGCAACTGACCCATAATAAGGTTACCTCCTGGACTCTTGAACAACTGTACCTGATTCCTTTTGAAAGTCCTATGTAGGAATCTTCCACAATAATCAGAACCAATTATCATTTTTATGGGACCCACAGTATCTGATTCCACATTCCGTTTAGCCATCTTTATCCTTGAGCTTTGTAGATGATCAGAGGTTTCCTTCAATCCCTTTATGTATATACTTGTCTCCATAGTATCAAGCACAGTTGCTGTTATACGGCATTTATATCTGCCTAATTGTATTACAGGTCTAACTAAATCAAAAGACTGAACCTTCCTAGTTGTTAAGAATCCCGTAATGGCTAGATTTGCCTTGCCGATAACTGGTAACTTTAATTTCTCCACAATGTCTGCAGAAATGAAAGTTTTCTGAGCACCCGTATCAAACAGGGTACATACTAATTGGTTTCTATTCTCAAACAATACTTTCACATCTGCTATTGGTACTGCAGCTGGTATTACTAATGGAGCATTCCCTTTTGCAATTGTCATATTGACGCTTGCAGGTTTAGGAACCTCAATTTTCATCCTAGGGCATAAAGCACTATGATGATGATCTTTCTTGCATTTAAAGCAAAGATTTAATTTAGTCTTACAGTCCGCGACAGTATGTTCGGAATTCATACAGATTATACAACACCCCAGTTCCTGAAGCTTCCCTACTGTAGAAGCATAATCAGGGTACTGTTGACAAGATGCACTGGAATGTTGCTCACCACAAAAGACACAAACTTTCCTGTCTTTTACCATGGAAAGTTTTACTTCCTTAATATCCTCAACATGGCTATTCCTTGGCTTAAATACTTTATCCTCGGCCTTTGTGGAGCTAAGGAAAGTACCTATCTCTTCTTTAGGCACATAATTAGTCTTCTCTGACTTAACTTTCCCAATCAGTTGGTTAGTGGGTTTTTTCTTTACTTCAGTCTTCCGTTTGACCTCAGTAGTGTTTAATGTTCCTTGCAAATGTTTACAGAGTTGCATCAAGCCTTCCTCAATCTCTTCACAGGAGAAATTATCCTTCTGGTACCTACCATACAAAGCATCCTTGGTTTTCGGTAGTAGCTTTAAGGACACAATTCTTGAAAGCACCCAATCTGATGTCTTAATATCTTCGTAGGTACCTAAGGCCCTTAATTTACAACTTATTGCAAATCTAAATTTTTGCAAGGAATCAAAATCATGCCTAGGCGTGGGTATTTCTATTAGAGCCCTTAATAATTGATGTATAACTTGTTCCCTGTCTTCGTAATTTTGTCTAAGGATGGTCAAAGCCACCTCATAATTAT
The DNA here is from genome assembly GCF_032717465.1 of Coenobita brevimanus. Classification (NCBI taxonomy): domain Eukaryota; kingdom Metazoa; phylum Arthropoda; class Malacostraca; order Decapoda; family Coenobitidae; genus Coenobita; species Coenobita brevimanus. The sequence continues at coordinate 37,904,560 of NC_136967.1, forward strand.
TTTCTTCTACTGGTAATTCTTTTATCAGTTGATATGGTGTTCCTTTGACCTGTCCTAACAAATACGTAAGTTTGGTGACTTCAGGGAGATCTGTTCTATCGTGTATCAAATATCTGAATTGGTCCCAGAAGGATTTCCAGTTCTGCTCCCCAACAAACTCCGAAAGCGTTTTTGTGGTAACACAGCTCTACTCTGCTGTGCCAGAACTTGTGTTTCCACGGCAGTGTCAGCTAATTCTGACTCTAGTGTCTTTACTACAGTTAAGTATTCTTCTAATTTGTTTTCAAACTTCGTAGTTTCTGACTCTAAGAGTTCCTTATTCTCAGCCTTTACTATAGCCGCTTCTAAAGTTAAGTAACTCTCTTCGTACTTATTCCATCGATCTTTCAGGATATTTAGGAGATATTTATTCTCTCCTTCGACAGAGGTATTTGGTCCAACAACTGGTTACAATCATTTATGGCTCTAGTTACCCATCCTGCCTTACTACTAGAAGATCTTTGCAATAAAGAAACAGACATGTTGACTGAATTCTAATTTAATAATTTAATTATGAATTCCAACCACAAATTTACCTCAACTTAGTAATGATTTGATTATTTTAAATTTTGAAGAGGGTAGGGATTAAGTCCTCATTGTGCAAATTATCCCCTCTCCCAATTTCGTAATATTCATTACAGCTCAGCTAATTATTCAATTTAATTTTGAGGAGTGTAGGGATTAGGTCTATAATTTCAACCTATCCCCCAGGGTTATGAAACCTGTAGGGTTCTATTTCATCCCCACACTCAATTGCCAAAACACCCATTTTCTCCGAGCTCAGAATTAATTACCTCAATACTCCATAGGCCCACCCATAGCTTGTATAGCATAGAACTCTCCTTTCTTATGTTCTACATAATTTATAAATTTCTGCAGAACCGGTTCCCTACGATGATGGTTCCAATGAATACCATCAGCTTTCAACATTGCTTGGAGGGGCTTGGCATTAAATTGTATGAAATCCCTTCCCTTCCTGGCCCGTTGCAACTTTCGGTTTACAGCTCTGCTAATTAATTTATATGTTCCATAAAAAACTGGAGAGCCATATGGCAGGTTCCTTGGCTCGAGGAGGGTTATGGCTACTGAGGATTTACAAGAGCCCTCTATGGCTCCTACCACTGCTAAAATATCCTCCACAACTTCATTGACCTCCACGTCCTCATGGATATCATTTCCTCCAAGGAAAAGGACCGTACGGTCATGCTCCCAGTCTAGTACGGCATTCAGCCTTTCATCTTCAGAGAAAAAGCTTGCCTTTCCTCCCGGAGCTCTATAGACACGTACGTCCACGTCTTCCACTTCAACCGAACGTGGTAGTAAACTGTGCCCCACAAAAGCAACTTTAAACACATTCAGCGCTTCGGCACACATCGGTTATCCTCACTCGGTCGGGGCACCAAAAATGTGAAAAATGTTTACTAGTTCTGTTAAACAAATCGGGGCCCTATTTCTGGGCACCAAAATGTGAAAAATGTTTAATGTATCCAAGTCGGTATCCCTGCTGGGACACCGCTATGCAAGAATTTTCTGGTAAATAACTCGTAGGTCGTTAATCTTCCCTAAAGTTGTCTAAGTAAATCAAACAAGTCTCATAGAGTTAGGCGAAACGTAACTTAAACTTAACTCACCTACAATAACTATTTCTCTTCTATCTCATCGCTAATTCCCCCTTGAATTGGCCAATTCGTAAAGGTTACTTAGCTAGTGAAGAGGGAGTGATCGTTAACCGATGACGATGAGGCTGCTTGGTGTAGTTGCTTGAGCAAGCAAGCGTCCTTATGGTGCTTCTGTACAACCTAACTTGAAGATGACCAGGAACAAAGTGCTAACTCCATGAGATCTAGGAGCAGAGTGAGTGAACGTGGCAACCTACCTCCCTCATAGAATGGTAGGTTGCCAACTTTTAAGTATTTACAGTACTAAATACAGTTAAATTACATCATGATATGTTCAGGGTAAATCTAACAAATTAATCTTAGTTTTACTTAAACTAAAGTTAGACCAAATATTCCCTTTAACTGTGTAAATATCTTAATTCCACATCTGCCTTAACAGGAGAATCTTTCCTTGCTTGCCACGTCACCTAACGCGCAAACGCAGTTTAGGTCAGTGGAAAATACCACATAATTACATGTATTTACAATGTATAGTTGTCCACGGGGGTTAAATGCAGTAGCATTTAATTTATCAATGACAAGAATTATTAAAGAGAACGTAATTTCTGGGTATTGAAACCTCTTGAACAAATAACAATGGTCTCAATTTTTCCTCTGCCTTTAACCAGGGATAACTGTGATAAAAATAGAGAGCGCAACTGCTCTGGGGGAAAATATTTCCCATATCTTTATTCCCAAATTCATGGAAAGAAGCCAATATCCACCCAATTTCAAAGAAAGGAAGTTCGTCTGACCCCTCCGATTACAGACCAATAGCTGTCACATCTTCTCTTGGTAAGGTATTTGAAACTTTAATTAATAAGCACATTGTTAAACATCTTGAATCCAACACTTAATTAGTGATAGACAATATGGTTTTTGCCACGAAAGATCCACCATTGACATACTCAATCTCTTAACTCATACCATCCATCAATCAATTGATCTTTTTGGAGAAACTCATGCAGTAGCTCTTGATATCTCTAAAGCTTTCGACAGATTATGGCACCGTTCCCTGTTGTCCAAACTCCCTTGCTATGGACCAATGTCTTTTGTTCCTTTGATTTCTTCATATCTTAGTGACAGGAAAGTAAGAGTAAAAGTAGATGATGTATATTCCAATTTCCACTCCATTAATGCCGGCATGCCGCAGGGATCAGTTCTGGCGCGAACCCTATTTCTGGTTCATATTAATGATCTCTTATCTGTCACCCACAATCCCATTCACTCATATGCAGATGACTTAACACTACATAGTTTATTCACACTCAGACACCCATTTACAAAGTCTAATATCTCTACCTCTCAACTCAATACAGCCATCTCCATAAATCAAGATCTATCTACGATCAGTGAATGGGGACAAACTAACCTTGTCTCTTTTAATGCTAGTAAAACTAAATATATACAGTTTACTACTAAGGATTTCAGGGGCAGTGTCCAATTGTTTTTTTTAAATAACGTCTCAACAAAGCGTCGGACAAGGATTTAACTTTGGCAGTGCATGTTTGAGACCCCGACCTAATTTGTAAAATTATGCTTTTGTACCAAATGTGTATGATTAAGGCATTTATAAGAGTAAATGTAGGGTAAACTTAGCTAAAATCGTCAGAGGCATGTAGCGAGGCTAGCTTCGGTCACGATACAAGCCCCGCCCACAATTTGGAAATTGACGTCGGTGTGACGTAGTAGTAATCACCGACGCAAGTGGCATTTCTATCTTTCTAACCCCCCCCCCACATACTGTACTCTCTCTCTCTCTCTCTCTCTCTCTCTCACACACACACACACACACACACACACACACACACACACACACACACACACACACACACACACACACACACACCGAAGTAATATTTCACCCCTACTATACATTCAGTATGGTCCTTATATGAGAAGAATGTTTGCGAAAAAAAAGGTTTACTTGGAGGAAATTACTTATCATTTATGTAGAGAGAGAGAGAGAGAGAGAGAGAGAGAGAGAGAGAGAGAGAGAGTACAGTATGTGGGGGGGGGGTTAGAAAGATAGAAATGCCACTTGCGTCGGTGATTACTACTACATCACACCGACGTCACGTTCCGAATTGTGGGCGGGGCTTGTATCGTGACCGAAGCTAGCCTCGCTACATGCCTCTGACGATTTTAGCTAAGTTTACCCTACATTTACTCTTATAAATGCCTTAATCATACACATTTGGTACAAAAGCATAATTTTACAAATTAGGTCGGGGTCTCAAACATGCACTGCCAAAGTTAAATCCTTGTCCGACGCTTTGTTGAGACGTTATTTAAAAAAACAGTTGGACACTGCCCCTGAAATCCTTAGTAATATACAGATATTGCCAGATTCGTACATTACCTTCAGTGCTACTAATATTCCCATCTCCAAAAGTATTGAAATTCTTGGCGTCTCACTTAGCAGTGCCCTCAGTTGGACCTCTCATGTCAGATCACTTGCTAAAACCGTCTCAAAGAAACTTGGATTATTGTACAGAGTCCATAAATTCTTGCCGATGAGCAGTTAACTATAATTTATAAGAGTCATGTGCGATCTCAGCTTGAATATTGCTCACCCTTGTGGTGAGCTGTTAGAATCATTAACAACCCTGTCATTACATATAAACTACCTCCCCTCCAAGTAAGAAGGAATGTTGCCTCCCTTGCATTATTTTACAGATATTGTTTTGGCAAATGCTCAGACGAAGTTGGGTCCATGGTGCCACCTCTCCATGCCTTCCCTCGTGCTACACGGGCATCTGGTAGCGCTGATGACTGGAATGTCACTCAGCCATATTGCAGAACTTCTGCCTATCAGAATTCTTTCATTCCCCGAACTGCATCTCTCTGGAATTCGCTTCCCCAGAGTTGTTTCCCTCCAAATTTCAACCCACAGCTGTTCATGTCTAACTGTTACAGATATTTTATGAATGGAGGACACCAGTAATCTGGTGTATGGATTATTTTTTTTTTACTCATTTGTTTTTCCTTCCTCCGTTCTGTCATTTAATATATATATATATATATATATATATATATATATATATATATATATATAGATATATATATTATATATGTGTGTGTGTGTGTGTGTGTGTCCGACTCTGGGCATAGGCTTCACAGCCTGCTCCCAAGGCCCAGTAGTCCTCTCACATATCATACACCTCTACATGTCACCATTTCAGCGCTGACATCCACCGCCCATATTGAATATATGCAAAGGCTGTCTCATGCAGGACTGGTGTATTGGTATTAGGGGGGGTATTTTTACGACATATTGGCGGATCTCCTGGTAGATCAGTAAAGCCTGCTATTATGAAATTCAAATCCTTAAACTCTCTCTCTCTCTCTCTCTCTCTCTCTCTCTCTCTCTCTCTCTCTCTCTCTCTCTCTCTCTCTCTATATATATATATATATATATATATATATATATATATATATATATATATATATATATAACACGGAGAGAGAGAGAGAGAGAGAGAGAGAGAGAGAGAATTAAACTGGGACGGGATGAAGAAAGCAATGAAGCAAAGAAGGAAAAATATTTAAATAATGGAGGGGACAAAGGAAAAAAAAGATTACCTATGTAAGAAGTGAAGAAAACAGAACGACAGAGTGAGACAGGATGGTGGATAAGTAAACAGACGTATCATATAAAAACACAAAGGGTAATAGTTTTTCCCAATAGGTTATAATCTGCTTATGATTGAAAGTGATTTTGGAAAGAAGTATGAAGGCAATAATGAAGGGTAAGAAAAGCAGAAAGAGAAAACGAATCAGAAAGAGAAGAGCTAAAGGGAAAGGAAAAAGAGAAAAAAGAAATAAAAGAATAATAAGGAAATGAGATAATATCATAGGAAGAACCTAAAATAAAAGTATAACAAAGAAGAAAATGAAAAGAAAAAATAAGAAACAAGATAAGCATAACAAGTATGAGGAAAGTAAGGAAAGTCAGGTGAAAAGAGAAATGAAGAAAGTGTATGAAAAAGGAGGATGGAAGACGAAATGAAAAGGAAATAAGGGGGAAGTAATAATTAAGAACAATGTGAAGAAAGAAAAAGGATGAGATTAGCGAAAAAAGAATAACAGAAGGAAAAACGGACAAAACATGGAGGGAAAAAGAAAAAGAACCCATCTCCCTGTCAATTTATAACAAGAGAATGGAAAAAATGTAGAAGAAACAAAAAATATGTAAGGTGAAAAGTAAAAAAAAAGAAAATGAAGAGGAGGAAATAAGTAAGTTTAAAGAACAGAAAAAAATGAAAAATAAACGAAATCGATGAGAGGCAGAGAAGAAAAGAAAGGAAGAAGAAAAGGATGGAAGCAAAGAAGGAAAAATATTTAGATGGGGATAAGGCGATAGATGATTTATGTAAAAAGAGATGAAAAGATGAAAAAAATAAAGAACTGACAATTTTAGAAAATGGAAGTGATGAAGAATCTGAAGATAGGACAAGATGAAGTAAAAGAAAAAAGAAGAGTAACAAGAGGAGGCAGGGATATGAAGAAGAAAAAGAAGAATGTAAAGAAGTAATATGCAATGACTGGAGGAAATGAAGTATGGAAGAAATAATGAAAAAAAAGAAAGAAATGAAATTGAGAAGTTGGAAAGTAATAATAAAAAGTAATAAAAAGTATGGCTCATTTCCGCCGAGACTGGCCCCATTCTCTGTAGCACAAACTCAGCCCACCACCACCACCATAGTCATTACCAACCAACACACGCACCCGCAACAAACACAATTACCACATCGTAGAACAGCCTCCACTCCCATCCCATCGCCACTACCACCACCACTATCACACAATTACCAATAGTTCCTCAATTTGGGGACTACAGTTGCCTCATTTACCACACGCTGGAGACATTTCTTCCATACTCGAGGCTATTGCCATTACCTTGCCCACAAGTATCGCAATCTACCATCGTTCCTTCGACACCTGGGACCCAACGATTGTTGCCTCGTTAAAACTTTACTCAGCTGCCACGATCTATCAACATTCCTTCATTACCAAGGAAAACAGCTACCACTCTTCCCACCTCTTATGACCTTCAACTTCCAAAATTACACCAACAATTCTTCATAACTAAGGGCCGTAACTACCAAAGCTGCCAAAAACAATCAACATTTCCTCAGTAATACGGGACCAGACAAGAGCAGGTACATCTCTTAAAACATTCTCCTACGGCGAAGACAACGTACCAACATCCTTCGATCCCGGAACCAAAAATACCATAGCCTGTCATGCAACAAGGTATCACCACACACCTCTACATCATCATAATTATCAGGTATTAGAACCTACTCATACAACAATCATTGCTTACCAACATTTTCTAAGTACCGAGGACTACAGATACCACAGTCTACTAACTTTTCTCAGAACTCTCTCTCTTTCTATGCCATTCCTCAATAAATGTGTTTCTAACTTTCTTTAACACCGAGGACCAAAGCATCTCTTCATTACCGTGGGTTGCAACGATCATTTGTGATACTCTACGACCATTTCAACACCAAAGTCTGCAATCACCACGATCGCCACAGTCTGTCATCATTTCAACACAGAAAATAATAAGTACCACACCCACTATAGTTTCATCAAGACCAAGGACCATAACAATGACAATTTAGCAGCATTTCAACGGTGAGTACCACGTCTATCATTTGCCTATCACAATCCTTCACTGTTAACAGCTGGAACTTTCTTCATCTACTATCAGTTACCACAGTCTACAGTTAATTTAACACCGACTCCACACATCACACTTAAAGTATTCTCTCGCAAATGCCACAGTTTGTGAATCTTTACAGAGTCTACACAACTGTTCCACTAAGAGCCAAAACTACCAATCTACCATAAGTTTTTCCATCACCAATGGCCACAACCATCGATGTCACCTTTAAATAATACTGTAGAAGTGTTCGTGGGTGTCACAAATCAATTCGCGACATTTCCCTTTTGTGAGAAGCCACGAACTATTAGTGGAAAACTCACTGTGTATCGCTCAGCTAACCGTTTCTCCCTCCATTTCGGAGTATACTTTTCAAAACATTCGTCACTTTCAAAAGTGACCGATTTAATGCACGTCACTAAGTGCTCTACTGAGCGATACAATTGTTTCTTTATCGTTCGCCTCTGCTTGCCTTAACCGTTAGCCACGCCTTCTTCCGGTGGCTTGTGCGTCCTGCCCATACAATGTATTTTGAATTCAGTCGAGTGTTTGTTGTGACGGAAGAGGGTCCTGCGCTCCAGAAGTGTGAGAGGTCGCTAGCACCCAAGCTCCACTGAGACAGTTAATCCAGTCCTCCCACCCCCCCGGGTGATACATAGCATTCATCGACTGGTATTTCCTTTTTGTATAATCCTAGTTTTAAGAGTTTAGTTAAGGTGTTTTTTCCTAGGCATAAGTATTTAGCTTTTGTGTGAGTGAGTGAGTGCGTCTCATTGATTTGATTTGAAATGTAACGTTAAATTTATTTTTTTGTAATTAATAAATTTAACAGTTCTTTTCCTTGAGCTTAATGTAAAGTAAAATCTTGTTTCATTTATCCAAATTAAGCTTATTTTCCATATAGCTCCTAGCTTGCATAAACGTTTGCCTTCATAACTGGTACTTAGACCAGTCTTGTTGTATTAACTTAAAATCCGTTGTGCCAGATAGGAGTTAATGCATCAGCAAGGACCTGATATTATTATTAGTATTAGTTATTTATTGTCAGGGGTGAAGTAACTTTCTCCAGAGGCTAACAGTACTAATTCAGCATTTGTGAGTAATTAGTCTCTGCTGTGTACTGTTGAGAAAGTTTATAAATTCTCGTTCTTAGAGAATCGTAGCAAGTCAGCGTAAAGTAATCGTTGCTTGATGTAGCAAGACAATCATTGTCCTTGCTCTTCAGTATTATTGGATATTATTATCAATTTAAATAATATTTAAAGCATTTATTTCAAAATTACCGTGATATTATAAAAATTCCGTGACAATTGGCGACCTCATTCCAGGATATTAACTCCTAGCTATAAAGCTATTCACGAGATAGTGCTCACTCATTCATATTTAGGTATTTATAATTAAAGTTTATAGGCACAAGTTTACTGGTGTTTACCGTTAATTTAGCAAGTGAATTTTTGCTTTATTAATCAATAGAATACTTAACTCTAGTTTATTCTTGGTAACGCCAGACGATTTTATTCGCTTCCTGCAGCCGCAGTACTCCATTGTGTTAATTATTGAGAGTTCTTAGTTGTTCGCATTTTTGCTTTAATCTTTGCCAGTTAACTAGATAAGACTGGTCATCACTAGCTTGTGTCTGTATTCTTTACTTGTGTTTATTAGTATTCGTCGCTAAGCAGTCAGTACTCAATTTCGGGTTCCTTAATAAATTAGCGCCATGGCTACCGCTGTATTTGTACAGGAAGCCAAAGATATGGGTCTCACAGACCCAGAGAAAATACAGAGTTACGTTCTCTCACGGTTCAATTACGAGCAAGAACGTGAGAAAGATGCTCGTGAAGAGCGTAGGATTCAGCGCGAATATGAGCGAGAACAGCGTGAGGAACGTGAAAGAGAGCGTGCATATGAACAAGAGCAGCGTGAGAAACAGCGCGAACACGAGCAGAAACAACGCAAGCTCGAGTTAGAAAAAGAGCGAGAACAGCGCGAACACGAGCGAGAACAGCGCGAATACGAGCATGAACAACGAGACAAAGAACGAGAACATGAACTTGAAGTGCTGAAGCTCAAGCCAGATTCCTTGGCTTCAGACACGTCTGGTGCAGTTGGTCCAAGCTCCACGAGCGTTCTCCCTGCACATGTCCTGGCGACCCCATGCATCAAGCTTCCTTCATACAAGGAAAGCGAGTGAATCGAGCCGTACATAGCTCGTTTTGAGGACATGGCAGACATGTATCAACTGGATGAGGCAGCTATGTGGCTTCAGTTTCTTAGCCTATTTGAGGGCCCTGCCCTCGATATTCTCCACAGAATTCGTGGAGACAATCTCACATATGAGATGATGAAAGCTGCACTCATTAAGGCGTATGGTCTCACAGTAGACGACGCCAAAGTTCAGTTCATGCGAGCTCGTCTCCAAGACAAGGAGACAGCTGTTCAGTTCCTTGATCGTCTCACAGCTTACTTAAATGAGTGGATGGAGAAAGATGAAACTCCTTCCACGCGTGAGGGGATAATTGACCTTATGCTGCATACACAGCTAGAGAGGTCGTGGCCTGCTGAGCTCATAGCACAGCTTAAGATCTGCCAGGTGAAAGATGCCAGCCAAATGGCAGAGAAGGCTGACGCATTCTTTACTGCATACAGGTATCAAACTCGTAAGCAAAACACCTGGAACAGAAAACCTGATAAGTCTGGGAAGCCGTCTCAGACTGAATCCCAGCACCAAGGCCATTCTCAGAGTAATGGCCAAGGTCCAAAACCGCAGTGGAAGGACCAGGGGCAAAACACTCAGAAACTTGAGTGGAAGAGGTACAACAAGTACCCTAACCAGCAGCAGTATCAGCCATGCAACCGACCGTCGGGACAAACTTTTTCACCACCAGCTCAAAAGAGGCAGGAAGCGAATGCAGCCTTCATTCCTCAGCAGCAGCATGGTGGTCACGTCCCTACCAGTATGGGTACTTCCCCACAGTTCACTAGCCCCACAGTGACAGTGAACCCCCCACCACAGATGGCCAATGTTCCATCTTCCCAATATAATTGTCATGGCACAATGTTTGCCGCATCAATTCAGCAGCCTCATGAGTGGCTAGCTGCTTCCTCCACAGGCCCTCCCACGGGTGACAGTACCTTCCTTGTACAGCCAGGGTTTGTGGGAGGCATTCCTGTGAAGGTCCTGAGAGACAATGGTTCCTCAGGTTGCTCTGTTAAGCGGAGTTTAGTTCGGCCTGAGCAGTATACAGGTCGACAGATCCATGCAAACCTTATTGATGGATCAGTGAGATTGTTCCCTGAGGCATGTATCCAGGTGGCATCTCCATTTTATACTGGTACGACACTTGCAGTTGTCATGCCAGAACCTTTATTTGAACTCATCATTGGAAATATTAATGGAGTCAAGGATAGTTGCTCCGATGACGCTACTCAGACTTCGGCTGCTGCGGTAACACGAGCCATGACTGAGGCTCCAGACTGTGTCACCCCAGTGATCATTGAATCGCCGCAAGATCTGATGTGTAGTGAACTTGTTGTACAAGAACAACATTCTGACTCGACACTTGCTGCCGTGCGGAACAAACAAAAGGGTCGAGTGATTAAGTATTCACAGGGAGGTCGAGCCAAGTTCCTTCGTAAACAAGGACAGCTCTACCGTGAGCCACGAACACCCGAGGGCGAGGTTCGACTGCAGTTTGTCGTTCCCGCCAAGTACCGCCTAGCAGTGTTACAATGGGGTCATTGTTCAGCCTCAGGAGGTCACATGGGCAAAAGGAAGACCCAGGGCCGTACCGAGCTGACTTTTTCTGGCCAGGGATGGGACGGGACATAGATAGTTTTGTCCGTTCTTGCAGTGTGTGTCAAAGTAACACCACTAATCAGGGACATGCCCTTCCTGTGCCATTCGTAACCACACCTGTAATCTCTGAGTCAGTTGAGAGACAGGGTAGTGGTGAAGTGGGTGCAGACCTGACGTCTCGCCTATTGGCCCCACAGGACACAGTATGTCCAGGGCCTGTACATGCATATTATGTACCGTAAGTTAAGGGGGAAGTTGAGAGGCGACTTGAGGCTATGGAAGACCCGAGTTTGCATAAGGATTCTCAGCTTCCCGGTACTAATAGAAGTACTGTAGGTTAAGGGGGAAGTTCGAGAGAGAACTCCGCAGAGGCGACTTGAGGCTATGGAAGACCCAAGTTTGCACAAGGATTCTCAGCTTCCCGATACTAATATAAGTACTGTAGGTTAAGGGGGAAGTTCGAGAGAGAACTCCGCAGAGGCGACTTGAGGCTATGGAAGACCCAAGTTTGCACAAGGATTCTCAGCTTCCCGATACTAATATAAGTACTGTAGGTTAAGGGGGAAGTTCGAGAGAGAACTCCGCAGAGGCGACTTGAGGCTATGGAAGACCCGAGTTTGCACAAGGATTCTCAGCTCCCCGATACTAATATAAGTACTGTAGGTTAAGGGGGAAGTGAGAACTCCGCAGAGGCAGTTCAAGGCTATGGAAGACCCGAGTTTGCACAAGGATTCTCAGCTTCCCGATATTAATATAAGTACTGTAGGTTAAGGCACAGGTTGAGGACCCGTGTGCAGTTCGAGGCTATGGAAGACCCGAGTTTGCACAAGAATTCTCAACTTGCTGACATAATCGTGTGCTAAAATTAATGGCGACCTCGAGTGTACTTTTCGTAGCATGTACTGATTGCTACGCAGAGAGAGTAATTGTAACATGATAAAATTTTGTCTCATTGACACTTTTGATGCTCCACCTCAATTGGTTTTGCAGGTTCAGCAATGGGTGTAGCAGTTTTGCTGTGCGGGCCAGCTGATCATCTGCCGCACGCTGCCGCCTCTTCTCTGCCTTCGTCGTCACCATATTATTATTTACTGTGTCATTTTACACGTAGGTACAGTTACACTACAACTGTCACACCTACACCATGTATTACATACACCACGCTACACAACAATTAGTTGTCAGTGTAAATGTAGCGAATTTTCGCTCAGTTTGACCTGAGTACAGGATTTTCACTGTCGTCACGGAGTTTTTCCCTCAAGCTTGCTTCTATTAACGTAAATACGAGGTTTTTTCGCTCACTGGCGACTGCGACTTTCTCCTGTAGCAGGATAGCACACACACCATAGTGTGAATCTTGTGCGAATGGCTTAGGATGTGTACATATATATATATATATATATCCACAAATTTTTTCCCATAAGGAAAAAATTTAACTTTGTAAGGGCGTAATGTCACGAATCAATTCGTGACATTTCCCTTTTGTGAGAAGCCATGAACTATTAGTGGAAAACTCACTGTGTATCGCTCAGCTAACCGTTTCTCCCTCCATTTCGGAGTATACTTTTCAAAACATTCGTCACTTTCAAAAGTGACCGATTTAATGCACGTCACTAAGTGCTCTACTGAGCGATACAATTGTTTCTTTATCGTTCGCCTCTGCTTGCCTTAACCGTTAGCCACGCCTTCTTCCGGTGGCTTGTGCGTCCTGCCCATACAATATATTTTGAATTCAGTCGAGTGTTTGTTGTGACGGAAGAGGGTCCTGCGCTCCAGAAGTGTGAGAGGTCGCTAGCACCCAAGCTCCACTGAGACAGTTAATCCAGTCCTCCCACCCCCCGGGTGATACATAGCATTCATCGACTGGTATTTCCTTTTTGTATAATCCTAGTTTTAAGAGTTTAGTTAAGGTGTTTTTTCCTAGGCGTAAGTATTTAGCTTTTGTGTGAGTGAGTGAGTGCGTCTCATTGATTTGATTTGAAATGTAACGTTAAATTTATTTTTTGTAATCAATAAATTTAACAGTTCTTTTCCTTGAGCTTAATGTAAAGTAAAATCTTGTTTCATTTATCCAAATTAAGCTTATTTTCCATATAGCTCCTAGCTTGCATAAACGTTTGCCTTCATAACTGGTACTTAGACCAGTCTTGTTGTATTAACTTAAAATCCGTTGTGCCAGATAGGAGTTAATGCATCAGCAAGGACCTGATATTATTATTAGTATTAGTTATTTATTGTCAGGGGTGAAGTAACTTTCTCCAGAGGCTAACAGTACTAATTCAGCATTTGTGAGTAATTAGTCTCTGCTGTGTACTGTTGAGAAAGTTTATAAATTCTCGTTCTTAGAGAATCGTAGCAAGTCAGCGTAAAGTAATCGTTGCTTGATGTAGCAAGACAATCATTGTCCTTGCTCTTCAGTATTATTGGATATTATTATCAATTTAAATAATATTTAAAGCATTTATTTCAAAATTACCGTGATATTATAAAACCCCCTTGACAGTGGGCCCTTCGGGCCCCTCACACTTGCTCCTGCAGAGGGCTCTCACGTTTATGTGCTGCTCTAGTGTAACATTGTCACTTGGATTTTTTGCAGCTAACCAATTGATTGTGTTATTTGCAGCTTCTGGAATGGAACCCAAGTTGTTGAAACGCATGTCTGAAGTGCACACACAAACACACGGCTACCTTTACAGTTTATTTTAGTTCTACCTCTGGGCGAAAAATTCTACAAAGATCCTATGCCGGGCTTCGGGAGCAGCGTTTTTTGGTCAAAATGTGATCACTCATTAACCCGCCCCGTCCCGACCGATTTTCCACCACTGACTCCCCCCAATCCCGACCAATTTTGGATTTTTTTTTTTTTTTTGCTCAAACCTCCGCTTTTGATGAGAAACATCGAAAATTCATAGAGAAATCACTCACCTGAGGTTTAAAATACTGGAAACAGGTAGGAGCGCCCCTTATCTAACTGGGTTTTCTATCAGGCTGGCTCCAAAGAAAACAAGTTCTATGGGAGGGTAACTATTCCACACCACTCATAAATGGTATTTATTTATTTATTTGGTACGAATTTACATGTAATACGAGAGTATATTGGTTTTCACACAGTAAAATAGGCAATATAAGCATTGTTTCACTCACCAAACACATCAACATACCTGACCTTTTTTGGCGACATTACCTGATCATCATTTCTGACTGTTTCTTCCTCTAATGCTACATAAACTTTGTCCTCCACATTGTCATCAATTTGGGCTCTGGCCTTGAATTTTGTACCGTGGCATGACATGTCTTTACTGGCCAGGTCACTGGTAACAGGTGAATTGCCAAGACATTGGTGTGCGGGGGGGGTGAGGTCTTGTGAGGTAAGGCATTGTCCCTGCCTGGCATCTTGTAGAGGAAGGTGTCCTATGTATACGTACCAAAAATCACCCACAAAATTTGAAAAATGTGCAAATGACGGCCCTTGCAATTGTGGTGCATTTATATACGTCAACGTGAGTTACAGTGACACAAAGTTCGGACGTATATATACGTCAACGAGACACGGCAGGTTAAAAATAGTAAAAGTTTTTCAATTGTGATGGGACCAAGTATTTTCACATCAGTGATTTTTTTTGTGATGTATGTGCCAATTTTGGTGTGATTTGAATGTGTAGTTTTGGCTGCCCAAAATACACACAGACACATACATACACACGGCTAGTGCTATAGTATATTAGAAGTATCCATCACCTTTTCTCTCGAGATCTACCATGTCTATTAATGTATTACCATGATACCCTTTTTATTGAAGAAGTGTATTTTGTTGTAGGTGTGAGATTTATTTGTTCTACGTGTGTGCATTTTCTTGAAATTTGTATTCCATGTATATATCTATTACAGGTGTGTATTTTTTTTTTTAGATATGCTCTTATTAGATGCATCTACCGTTAGTATTCATATACAACGTTCACTACAGGGATTAATCTATTACAGGTGTCATCTTTTGCAGGTGCGTGTCTGTTATGTGTCTATACACCCTTAATGGCCACAGTTATGGACTGATTTTGACGACTGAGGTATTAAATAATTCCTTCCCATGTAACGGTGGGTCGTCATTGGAGTGGTCAACAAGCTCAGAGAACCATTATGTTACAATGATCAAAACCGTTTTCATGGCAAGAGTTTCGAAGTAACGTTGATATCACTGTCAGTGGTGTTCAGAACCCAGTAATTTATTCCATCAATACTATTTTGTTACAGCCAACTGGAAACAGGCACACTGAATAAAAAAAAAAAAAAATCAGCACCTGCGTCGCTAACTCATTGGGTGGTGTCGGAAGGTGGTGAGGCAGGTAGGGAAGCAGGTAGTTCGGTAGAGAGGGAGGGAGGGAGGAAAAAATATGGATGGGGAAGTTGGAAAGATGGTAAGCAGGAAGGAAGGTAGTCAAGGAAGCTGGCAGGTACGTAGGATGGCAGGGAGGTAGGGACATAGGTCAGCTGCAGGGAGGTAGGTCGAGATGTTGGTAGGGAGTGAGGTACTGTAACTAGGCGGGGCAGCAGGTAGGGAGTCGGGTGGGTAGAGATGGGTAGGTACATAGGCAGGAAGGAAGGTAAAGAGAAACGAATGTAAGGAAGTAGCCTGGGAAATAGGTAGGAAGGCAGGCCAGTAGGTAGGTAGAGGTAGGCAGGGAGGTAAGTATGTGGGCAGAGAATAAGTAGGCAAGCTGGTAAATAGGCAGAGAGGTAAGCAGGATGGTAAGTAGGGAGGTAGGCTAGGTATATAGAAGGGAAGATAGGCAGTTAGGTAGGTAGAGAGACAGGTAAGCAGGTAGGCAAGGAGGTGAGGATATGCATAAGCAAGTAGGCAGCAGACATGAGGGGAGGTAGTTAGGGAGTCTGGCAGGTAGGTAGGTAGGCATGGGGATAGGCAGGGAAGTGAGTAAAGAAGTAGTCAAGGAGGTACGTAGGCAGGGAAGTGGTAGGTAGGAAAGACGGTAGGCAGGGAGGTACTGAAGGTAGGAAAGTGCATGTAAGTAGGCTGACGACAGGTAAGTCGTCTGTAGCACCAGTCGAGCAGGGCAGTACTCCCAAGGTGGATGGAAAGTTGATGACAGGAAGGGCTGGAGTTCCCGTTTCATCAGCCCCCAGGACTAGTTCCTGACCATCCTATTTTGCTGAACTTATTCAGGGTTTCAGTAACACAGAGAGTAGGCCAGCATGCTCTCTAATACAAGTTTCTCTAAATGTCAACACCAAACTACATGCACATTACACACTACATTTCCTTTTCAGGATTAAAAAAAGAAAAGAAAAAAAAACAAAGGAAAAAAACCTGGGGAACATCAATGCCCCCACCATCCGCCCCTCTCCTGATGACGACTGAGCGAGTTGCCTGGAACCACTGTCTGACTCACTTCTTCATTTCTGCAACATTCGCAGCCTTTCTCAAACTTTCTCTTTATTGAGCACCACCTCTCCTCCTCTAAACCTCTCCTTCTCTTCTTAACTGAGACTCAGTTGTACAACTGATAGCAAACACTTTTCTGTATCCTCCTACTTTCTCTAATCTTTTCAAAGCCAAAGGTAGCTTGCACTCATATTCTTGAACTCGATTCTTCTGAATTCTCTACTCTCTGGCTTCAGTTTCCTGTCATTCTCTGACTAAATATATCTGTGCTGTTTACTTATCCCCTAATTCTACTGACTGTGAAAATTTTTTTTCGGCTATCTTACTTTTACGATAGAACACATCCTATCCATTTCTCATTTCGCTGAAATCTCCATTTTAGGAGATTTCAGTGCTCACCACCACCTTTGGATCTCCTCCCCCTTCACTGATCCACCTGGTGAACAAGCCTGCATCTTTCCTATCCTTAATAACATAGTACAGCTTGTACAGCACCCTACCCGTGTGCCTGACCACCTTGGAGAGAGTTCCAACAACTAATCCTTCTGCTCTTCCTTACAACTAATCCTTCTGCTTAAACTGTCAATCTTTCCTCTCCATTGCGCTCCTCTGATCACACCCTTATTACTTTAACCTGTCCTATCACTCCATTATGGCCTGTGGACACTCCAAACGTCGGTGTGGCACTTTGGAGCTGCGGATTGGGAGGCACTCAGGCAGTACTTCTTTGATTTTCCCTGGATTGATTACTGCTTCCATGGCCGGGAGCCATCTGAGTGTACCTATAGCATTACAGAGGTTATTCTCGTGGGCATGGAAGCATACATCCTTTTCTCATATCCTTTGATTAATGCAAGAAAACCTTGGTTTAATCATGCTTCTTCTAATGCTGTCCACAACAAGGAGAAGGCCTACAAAAGGTACCAGAGCCAACCCACCCCTGAATCACAACTTTTTTATGTTTCTGCCCGGAATTATGCTAAGTCTGTTCTTCTGCTAAAAATAATTTCATCCATACTAAATGCCCTCAACTCTCCAACTCGAATTCTTTCCACTCCTTCTGGCACCTTGCCAAAATCCTTTCTAACAATTATACCTCATCATCCTTCCCACCTCTTTTCCACTCTCATAGCTCTGTAGCTATTTATTCTACTGATAAAGCAGATTTCTATGCTCAGGCTTTCTCCTCCACTTCCACCTTAGACGTTTCCGGTGCTCTTCCTCCATCACTTCCCCCTTCTGACTTCGTCATGGCTGACATTAAAATTTCTTCAGCTGATGTATCTCCTGCCATCACTGGCCACAATACTAACAAGGCATATGGGCCTGATGGGATCCCTCCTGTTGTCCTCAAGAACTGTGCTTCTGTGGATACATCCTGCCTAGGTAAACTCTTTCACCTTTGTCTGTCAACTTGTACCTTTCCTTCTTGCTGGAAGTTTGCTTTCATTGAGCCAGTCCCAAAGAAGGGTGACCAGTCCCAACCCTCAAACTCTCGCCCAATCGCTTAAATAGCCTGTGTCTCAAAAGTTTTCGAGTCATAACAGAAAAATTTTAAAGCAGCTTTCCTATCACAACCTTCTTTCTGATTGCAAACATAGGTTCCATCAGGGATGCTCTACTGGCGATCTTCTCACCTACCTTTCAGACTCCTGGTCATCCTTCTTTCGGGACTTTGGCGAAAGCTTCGCCATTGCACTTGATATCTCAAAGGCTTTCGATCGAGTCTGGCATAAATCTTTATTTTCCAAACTGCCCTATTACGGTTCCTATCCTTCTATCTGTCTTCATTTATAGCTTCCTTTCTGGTCGTTCTATAGCTGCTGTTGTAGACGGCCACTGTTCTTCTCCTAGATCTATTAACAGTGGTGTTCCTCAGGGCTTTCCTATCACGAACTCTTCCTTTTATTCATCAATGACCTTCTAAGCTGTACTTCTAATCCTATCCACTCATACGCTGATGATTCCTCCCTTCACCTTTCCATTCGGTTCGTGCAACGTCCACTTCGACAGTTACTTCAACAAACAAGGGATGAGGCTATGGCACACCTTATGTCTGACTTGGCTCGTATCTCTAACTGGGGTAAAAATAATCTTGTTGATTTTAATGCATCAAAGACTCAGTTCTTACACCTACCAACCCGACAAAATCTTCCACAGGAGTACCCACTAATGTTTGATAATTTCTCGGGACTTATCTTGGAAAAGTCATATTACATCTCTAGTAAAATCTACTTCTAGGAGATTTGGTGTGCTAAGCCGACTCTGTACCTTCTTTATCCCTACACAGTTGTTGACTTTATATGCTGGTTTTATTCCCTCCTGTGTAGAGTTAAACACTGTATGTGGAGAGGCTTCCCACACACAGCTCGTCTCAATAGGGTGTAGTCAGAGGTTTTTCTTCTCATTTACTCTCCTTCTCTTACTGGCTCCCTTCAACCTTTGTCCCTTCACCGCACTATTGCATCTTTCTCTCTTTTCTATCGCATCTCCATTGGTTACTGCTTCTCTGAATCGTCTGATTGCATTCCTCCACCTCTACAACGGGTGCGTAGCATCCGTTTAGCAACAAACTTTCATCCCTTTTCTGTCCAGCACTCTAATGCAAGAGTTAACCGTATTCCCAGTCCTTCATTTATGCAACAGGTCAACTCTGGAACTATCTCCTTCTGTATATTTCCTACTTCCTATGATCTTCAGCCTTTCAAACGCAGTGTGTCCAGGCATCTCGAAATGAACGGATCTTGAATTTGGCTTTCTTTTGTATTATTTTTGTATTTTCTTGGAAGGAGTGGTTTCTGATGCAAGAAGACGCAGTTAGTATATCCTTTATGGGTGAGCATCTGTTACAGGTGTGAATCCATTTGGGGCACGTCTTGCAAGTTTATCATCTGTTGCAGACGTGTATCTTTTACATATGTGTATCTTTTCCAAATGTTTATCTTCTAATTGTGTGTATCTGCTACAGGTATATCTTTTTACACGTGTGTATTTAATTGTATGTGTACTGTAACGTCGCCAGTGACACCCTGAACTACTGACCTACTACTGAGGCGGACACAACAATGATACGGTCCTATGCTGTTATTTCATGGACTTCTCAGCACTGCAGCGCTACCCATATAGTGAAACGTAAGGGGAGGTAGAGAGAACTAAAGAGACTGGGGGGAATAAATGGGCTTTGGAGACTGGGGAGACTGGGGAGAGGTAGAGGGAAACGGAAGCTGAAACATGGTTAACACAGGGAAGGAAGGGAGGCAGTAAGTGAGGTGAGATTATCTTAAATGATCGAATTCTTCAGTCTTCATTAAGTGTCTGAGTCATGATCGATATGATAAGTATCCGGGGCTTTTGTAATAATGTCTCGATTACTCAGTGAGTTACAAGCCAAATGGTTTCCAGTAGCCTACCTCAGGAAACCATTTTCAGCTCTGGGTGGCAACCATATAACCAAATGATGGGGTGACGTGGAGTCTGCTATGGTGCCCCTGTTAACTGGTTAGAGATACCCAAATGTGGCGTCCACCCAGAAAACAAATGTCCACATTAATCACTGTGACTCGCTCTGGCGAGGCACTGTCAGCCACTTTATTCTCTGCCCGGTAGTATCCTGCAGGGATGGATGCTTGCCTGCGTTTGATGGATCTGCTTGATCAGCACGACAGAGGTAGCACAGGTGTCACGAAAATAACAATACCATACGGTACTACACTACCTAAACAATGAGAGGAAACACAGAGAGGTAGTGAGGAGCGAATCTATGTCGTTTAAGCATCTCCCCTACTACAGTTGTTTCATGTAAATATACTATAGTTCAGGTATCTCACTTCCTTTGCCACTTAATTTGAGCCCTCATTTTATATAATTATATGTTATCGAATTGCATTCACTCTGCTAGGATTTTTGTTCGTAGTATTTTTTTCTCTCTCCATTGTTGTGTCAGTTATATTAAAAAAAAAAAAAAAAAAAAAAAAAAGATCCCATGTAAGTTACAACATAAAACAGCAACAAACAGTGAAACTAATTAGAGGCGGATTTCTTCAGTAACATGCCAGTTGATATCAAGGTGCAAGCAGAATATACCGCTAAAGAATTGATGACGAGAAATTTTTAAAAATCCCCAGAGCTCCCGCCGATACGACCCGGAGCTGTGCAAAGTAAATCGTTAAGGAAGTTGTGACGAAACCAGTATTTTTTTTTTTTTTCCAACGTGGAAGTGAGAGGAATTTGCAACCTGTTACTGAACAGGAGAAAATTCGATGAGATTATAATAAACCAAACGAACCCCACTACACTCCACTCTTGTGATAAAGCGTCGATTTCCTTGAAGACAAGTGCATACACCATTCATTATGTGAACATTATTACCTTCAGTGCTACTAATATTCCTATCTTCAAAAGTATTGACATTCTCGATGTTTCACTTAACAATGCTCTCAGCTGACCTCTCATGTCACATCACTTGCAGAGTCCGTAACTTCTTCACTGACGAGCAGTTAGCTAGAATTTATATGAGTCATGTGCACTCCCAGCTGGAATATTGCTCACCCATGTGGAATGGATGTGGAGAGGTTGCACTAAAACACCTAGACAAAATTAAGCACAAAGCTGTTGGAATTATTAATAACCCTGCCAATATAAATAAACTACCTCCTTTACAAGTAAGAAGGAATGTTGCTTCCCTTGCATTGTTTTACAGATATTTTATGGCAAATGCTCAGACGAAGTTGCGTCAACTGTGCCACCTCTTCATGCCTTCCCTCGTGCTACACGGGCATCTGGTAGCGCTCATGACTGGAATGTCACACAGCCGTATTGCAAAACTTCTGCCTATCAGAATTCTTTTATTCCCCGAACTGCATCTCTATGGAACTCTCTTCCCAGGAGTTGTTTCCCCCCAAACTTCAACCTACAGCTGTTCAAGTTCAAATGTTACAGATATTTTATGAATGAAGGACGCCAGTTATCTAGTGTATGGATTTTTTTTTTTTTTTTGTTCATTTGTTTTTCCTTCCTCAGGTCTGTTATTTAAAAAAAAAAATATTAAATGAGCATATAACCTGCTGCTATGTAGTTTTATTCTTTATCAGTGTAACATATTCCTTTACGTATGTACATGAAGTTAGGAAGATACTTTCCTTTGTTAACCAGAGTTCTTTTATTATTAGTGTTAACATCACCACCACCACCACCACCACCTCAAAACGATCAAACTGGTCGCACCCAAGGTCCCTCAGAATTTGAGACCAAAGTACAGTATATCAAGATTTACATTAAACCCGCGTCGTCTTACCAGTAATTCCATGTGATGTTACTTTTGCCCTCTTCTGCCTTGTTTCATTTTTCTTCTTACTGAATAACTCCTTACTTCTGTCTCATCTGAATACTTACTTTTTCTCGCAATCATGTCTGCCTTGCGTCTGCGTTCTCTGACTTAGTGTTTTCTTTTGTGCCTACTTCTTGTCTTTGCCTTATTAATCTCTTTGTTAGTCTTACCAGTAGGCTGACTCTGGTATATCTGCCCTGCCCTGTAATCTTTCCGTGCAGCCTGAAACTTTCAGTCCATCACGCCCATCTCGGTCATGTTCAGATTTCTTAGCACTTCTTTTTCAGTGTACCAATACTACTCTCAGTGTCTCGTGTTTCTGTCCATTTAATTCCTGCTAATGATTCTTATTGCGTTATCTCTAGTGTTCCTGTCCACTTCGTTCATGCTAATGATTGGAAGTGTTATTAAAGCTGACCCTGTCACTTTCTATCCTACTGATCATTATTATACTGTTTGTTCTCACACCTATGAAATTCTTTAATCTGATGTTATGATTGTTTCATTTGCAGCATTTTTATTACTGTCTGTGTTGTTCATTGCTGTGTTAGACGAATGTAGAAAGACTGCATGAAATTAGAGTTATGACGAGAATCGTACTACCACCAGAGGACGTTCAACCTGGTCGTATCTAGTGACACTCAGTGTGACTACTTGAAATGAAGAGAACCTGTAACATGATACTGGAGAGGTAATGATTGCGTCAGGAGGAGGCTATTATGTGATATGATGACAAAGGAAAAGGGCACAAATCAAAGGAAAGAGCCAAAACTATATATATATATATATATATATATATATATATATATATATATATATATATATATATATATATATATATATATATATATATATATATATATATATATATATATATATATATTCAAAGGTCTTGCCGTACTACCTCCTGTGCTGAGGCGCAGGGTGCCATCGAAAGTTAGTAGGCACCGTCTTGGCAAATCTGAAACCGGGACATTAAACAAACTGAAATCACTGAAGAACTACACATGCAATGTAAGAAGCCTCACTGAAGATTACAAATAATGATACCTTAATGACTGAAATTGAAAACATTAGTTGGGATGTTGTAGATGTGATGAGATCCACAAGAAAGAAAAATAATTAGTTGAGCCCCAAGACAGCAACCACCTAGTTTACTTCAGAGGAAGGCAAAATGGATGAGATGGCGGAGTAGGATATCCATTCTGGTCGTTCTGTGGCTGCTGTTGTAGACGGCCACAGTTCTTCTCCTGGAGCTATCAATGGTGGTGTTCATCTGTCCTATCACCAACTCTCTTTTTTTTATCCATCAATGGCCATCTAAGCTGTACATCTAACCCTATTCACTCATATGCTGATGACTAGACCCTTCATCTTTCCATTCGTTTCCCGCAGCGTCCACCTCAGCAGTTACTTCAGCAAACAAGGGATGAAGCTATGGCACACTTGATTTCTGACTTGGTTCATATCTCTGACTGGAGTAAAAGTAATCTTGTTTTTAATGCATAAAAAAATCAGTTCTTACATCTATCAATCCGAAAACAGTTGTTAACTTTAAACACGGGTTTTATTCTCCTTTGTGTAGAGTACAACTCTTATGTATGGGGAGGCTCCTCATATACAGCTCTTCTTAACGTGGTGGAGTCAAAGGGTTTTCGTCTCATTAACTCTCCTCCTCTTACTGGTTCCCTTCAACCTCTGTCTCTTCACCGCACTGATGCATCTTTATCTCTTTTTTATCGCTACTTCAATGGTCGCTTCTCCTCTGAACTGTCTGCCTGCATACCCCCACCACTAGGACAGGCACGTAACACCCGTCTAGCAACAAACTCTCATCCCTTTTCTGTCCAACTCTCTGATGCACAAGTTAACCGTTACTCCCAGGCCTTCATACGTGTAACCGGTCAACTCTGGAACTGTCTTCCTTTGTCTGTATATCCTACTGCCTATGATCTGTAGTCTTTCAAACGCAGTGTGTCCAGGTATCTCGAAATGTACGGATCTTGAATTTGGCTAGCTGTTATCTTTTTTATTTATTTATTTATTTTATTATTATTATTTTTATTTATTTTTTTTTTTGAGGGACCAATTTACGGGCTCCTGACCTTTGGATCCTTGTTCTTGCATAAAAAAAAAAAAGTTAACAGAAATCTTGCAAAGAATTTTGTTAAATTCAAAGGTGTATCTGACAGAAGTAATCTATCTATCTATCTGTTGCCAGACGCCTTAATCCCGTAAGGGGTGGCCACTAACAAATCGCCTCCATATCGCCCTTTACCTCCGCCATTTCGCAGCCCTCCCCCAAGCTCACACCCACTTCTCTCATATCTCTCCACTCCATCCCTATATATCATAATCAGCCTCCCCCTTTCTCCCCCCCCCCTCCCCTTCACCTCACTCGCACACATTCTCTTCGTTAGTCTCTCGTTTTCCATCAGCTCCACATGGCAAAATCACTTCATTGTAAATCTCCTAACGTTTACTGTCACATCCACATTCACACAAAATGTTCCTTCACTTCCAAATTGTCAGTCTTTCTCGCCACGTAACTCCACATACTTCTCTCAAATAGCTCATTTCCACTGCTCTCACTTCTGACCTGTGTTCTTCCAACAAGGTTCAAGCTTCGATTCCATACGTTGTTGATATCACAGTACTATCATGCGGCGACTTTTTTACGTCCATGTAGAGCAGTGTGGAATGCAATTAGACTAGGCAAAAGATACTTCCTGAAAGTACTATAGGTATATGCACCGACTTCTCAAAGCTCAGATGAAACAATAGAATCATTCTGTGACGACATCTCGCAGCTTATGGGAGAAAATACCAAATATACTATACTCATGGAAGACTTCAATGTAAAAGCTGACAATTAAAAAAATTAAGAAACACTGTATTGGAAGCTTTGGATTGGGAGAAAGGAATGACAGGAGTGAAATAGTGGCAAATTCTGCTGAAATATATGTAACATGAGAATAATGACCACATTCTTTCACGAAAGAACAGGGAGAAAATGGACCTGGAGAAGAACAAATGTAGGAACAAAGAATGGAGCCAACTTAATTATACCAGATTAGAATAAGACTAATCTGGTATAATTAAATGTCAAAGATACTAACAAAGTAAATATGGGAAGTGATCATGAATGGTGGGTTGCACAGCCAGTATCAAATTTAGAGGTGAAAGAAAGAGTCTGATTAAAAAAAAAAAAAAAAAAAAAAAAGCCACCAAAAGTAAGCGAAAACAAAGCTGCCATTCATTTTGACATAACGAACAAATTTCAGGTTCTATATTACGTTGAGTATGACATTGATAAGTTGAATGAAAGACTAAAAAACGTGCTGAAAGAAATAGTGGAAGTAGAAGGGAAAGTTAATACAACGAAAACCAAGAATAATTCAAAAATGACCCTTGAGCTTATGAAAAGGAAATAAAGGAGATGAAAGAAAAAACATGAAAGATGAAGTAGAAGAGAAGGAATTAAAAAAGCTTATCAACTAGAGGCAAAGAGAGAGAGAGAGAGAGAGAGAGAGAGAGGGGGGGATAAACATGGATAAGATCAAAGAAACCATCACAATATATATATATATATATATATATATATATATATATATATATATATATATATATATATATATATATATATATATATATATATATATATATCTCCCAGTGGAGCCCAGTGTTAGAGTATTGGACAGAACTGGGATTGTTCAAGTCTTTATAAAGTACGAAACCCCGGGGTAGGGACCTATGAGCTTCGCGACTATGAGCCGATAGGCGGAGTGCCCTCCCAGTGCAATGCCTCTCCCAGCACCCCTGGGATCCAATGGGATATCTTTCTATGTATGTATGTATGTTTTATGTATCTCTATCTATCTATCTATCTATCTGTATAAATATATATATATATATATATATATTTATATATATATATAGATATAGATATATAGATATATATCTATATATTCCAGGGGTACCCGGCGTTGCTGGGCCAAAAAGGCGAACACTCTAATCCCATTCTTCTAGTTCAATCTTTCAACTCCAGATAGACCATGTACCTTCTATGCTTTTGAAGAGGGATTATAAGAGGTCCAGGGACTTTCTATTTCAGCTTTCGCAGACCACTGCACAGTATTTGTACGCACTTGTTTACCAGTACTGGTGACCTCAAATGATCTCAATCAATCTCACATAGCTTAAGTCCGAACTGGAGGTCAGGTGTGTCTCCATACCAGACTGTGTCCAGACGTTCGAGTGTGTATTACCGGTGACCTCAGATGACCTCCAAATGATGACCTCAAAATATCTAGTAGGTCAACCACGCATAGCCTGTGTCTGAACTGGAGGTCATGCTAGTCTCCATGCCAGAAAATGGGCTGCTGGGTCCAGTAATTCTTTTTTTTTTTTTTTTTATGCGAGGAAGAAGGAACCAAGGGCAGCGAGCCTGCAATTGTTTTTCCTTCCGAAAAACAAAATACATGAGAGAGCCAAATTCAAGATCCGATCATTTCGAGATGCCTGGACACACTGCGTTTGAAGGACTGGAGACCATAGAAAGCAGGAAATACAGACAGAGGGAGACAGTTCCAGAGTTAACCTGTTGCATAAATGAAAGTCTGGGAGTAACGGTTAATTCTTGCATTAGAGAGTTGGACAGAAAAAGGATGAGAGTTTGCTGCTAGACGGGTGCTACGCGCCCGTTGTAGAGGTGGAGGAATGCATGCAGACAGTTCAGAGGAGCAGTGACCATTGGAGTAGCGATAGAAAAGAGATAAAGATGCAACAGTGTGACGAAGAGACAGAGGTTGAAGGGAGTCAGTATGAGGAGGAGAGTTAATGAAAAGAAAAGCCTTTGACTGCACTCTATTGAGAAGAGCTGTATGTGGGGAGCGTCCCCACACATGAGAGTTGTATTCTAAACAGGGGCATATAAAACCCTTGTATAGAGTCAACAATTGTGCAGGGGTAAAGAAGGAATGGAGTCGGCTTAGCACACCTAATCTCTTGGAAGCAGATTTTACAAGAGATGTAATATGATCTTTCCAAGATAAGTCCCAAAGTAAATGAAACCCCAAGCATGTTCAAGGATGATGCAGGATTAAGCTGAATATTATTAAACATTAGTGGGTATATCTGTGGAAGATTTTGTGGAGTTGATAGGTGTAAAAACTGAGTCTTTGATGCATTAAAAACAATCAGATTATTTTTACCTCAGTCAGAGATACGAGCCAAGTCAGACATTAGGTGTGCCATAGCCTCATCTCTTGTTTGTTGAAGCAACTGCTGAGAGGGGCGTTGCGGGAACCAAATAGAAAGGTGAAGGAGTCATCAGCTTAAGAGTGGTTAGGGTTAGATACACAGATTAGAAGGTCATTGATGAATAAAAGAAAGAGGGTTGGTGATAGGACAGAGCCATGAGGAGCACCACTGTTGATAGATCTAGGAGAAGAACGATGGCCGTCTACAACAGCGGCTATAGAACGACCAGAAAGGAAGCTAGAGAAGGCACAGATAGAAGGATAGAAACCGTAAGAGGACAGTTTGAAAATTAAAGATTTATGCCAGACTCGATCGAAAGCCTTAGAGATATCAAGTGCAATGGCAAAGCTTTCGCCGAAGTCCCGAAAGGAGGATGACCAGGAGTCTGAAAGGTACGTGAGAAGATCGCCAGTGGAGCGTCCCTGACGGAACCCATATTGACGATCAGAAAGAAGGTTGTGACAGGAAAGATGTTTAAAAATTTTTCTATTAAGAATTGACTCAAAAACTTTTGAGATACAAGATGTTAAAGCAATTAGACGATAGTTAGAGGGTTGGGAATGGTCACCCTTCTGTGAGACTGGCTGAATGATAGCAAACTTCCAGCAAGAAGGAAAGATACAAGTTGACAGACAAAGGCGAAAGAGCTTGCCTAGGCAGGGTGTAAGCACAGAAGCACAGTTCTTGAGGACAACAGGAGGGACTTCATCAGGTCCATATGCCTTAATAGTATTGAGGCCAGCAATGGCAGAAAATACATCAGCTGAAGAAATCTAAAGTCTCTCAGCCATGAGGAAGTCAGAGGAGGGAAGTGATGGAGGAACAGCACTGGAATTGTCTAAGGTGGAATTGGAGGAGAAAGTCTGAGCGAAGAGATCTGCTTTATCAGTAGCAGAAATAGCTACAGAGCCATCAGAGTAGAAAAGAGGAGGGAAGGATGATGAGGTAAAGTTGTTAGAAAGGTTTTTGGCAAGGTGTTAGAAGGAACGGGAAGAATTCGAGTTGGAGAGTTGAGAGCATCTAGTACGGATGAAATTATTTTTAGCAGAGCGAAGGACAGACTTAGAATGATTCCGGGCAGAAACGTATAAAAGATGTGATTCAGGGGTTGGTTGGCTCCGGTACCTTTTATAGGCCCTCTCCTTGTTGCGGACAGCATTAGAACATGCGTGATTAAACCAAGGCTTTCAAGCATTAATCAGAGGATATGAGAAAGGAATGTATACTTCCATGCCCAAGAAATTAACCTCCATAGTGCACATGGCACACCCAGATGGCTGCTGGCCATGGAAGTAATAATCATTCCAGGGAAAATCAAAGAAGTACTTCCTGAGGGCCTCTCAATCTGCAGCTCCAAAGTGCCACGGACGACGTTTCTTTGGAGGGTCCACAGGCCGTACCGGAGCGATAGGACAGGTTATGGTGATAAGGTTGTAATCGGAGGAGCCCAACGGAGAGAAAAGATTAACAGTGTAAGCAGAAGAATT
This sequence comes from Coenobita brevimanus, assembly GCF_032717465.1. Lineage (NCBI taxonomy): Eukaryota > Metazoa > Arthropoda > Malacostraca > Decapoda > Coenobitidae > Coenobita > Coenobita brevimanus. The sequence goes on from NC_136967.1 coordinate 37,933,200, forward strand.
AGTAGTAAGGAAGGGGTCAAGTATGTTGGAGCTCTCTCCAATACGCATGTATTACTGGTACTCTCAAATGGGTTCCAATTGGTCAACTAAAATGACCTCGAAGGTACCGCTCACATAGCCTATGTCCGAACTAGAGATCATGTGAGTCTCCATGGCAAAAACTGGGCAGCTGTGACCATTCAAGTGTGTATTGCCAATGACCTCTGACCATTGATCTAAAATGACCTTGGAGGTCAATCTTACATAGCCTATGTCCGAACCTGAGGTCTTCTAAGTCTCCATGCCAAAATTTGGGCTGCAGGGGTACCCGGCGTTGCCCGGGCCAAAAAAGACGAACACTCTACCAGTGACCTCAAATGACCCAGTTCTAAATTTTGACTCCCCTAACACCATCCTTGGGTCACTCTGATTCAGAATATATATCGTTCTGGGGGTCTCTGGCCCAAGATTCAATTTCAGAAGTGAATGAAAGAATTAAATTAGAAATACAGGAAAAAGATATGGCCAATAAATGTAAGCAAAAACAAAACAGCCATTTAGTGAGGCTCCAAGTGCTGAGTATGACATTGATTTTTTGAATGATAGACTATCAATAATGCTAAGAGAATCACTGGAGGTAGGAGGGAAAGCCAATACAGCTAAAGCTAACAAATGTTTAATAATAACCCTCGAGCTTGTAAGAAGAAAGGCGATGAAATTAAAAACAAAGAAAGTTGAAAAAGAATGATTGAAAAATAAATAAACTTATCAACAAGAGACAGAGAGGAGAAAAAAATAGAGAAACATGGATCAGATCAAACAAACATATATATATATATATATATATTGAACACAACCAATGTTATATGAGTGCTTGTGCTGAAGATATAGACCCACGAACTTAGAGTCTATTAACTTACAAGCAGAGATAGGTTGATCTAGATGGAAATCCAGAATGTCATATGGGTCACCACTGACAAGTTATGAAACATGGTATATGACAAGGTCATATATTCCCCCCAAGGTGGAACTTTTGTCCAAAAGCCATTGACAGAGACCATGCAGAGTTTCATTAGTTTCATGCAAATGCATGCTATGTTAATGCTCTACCCAAATTACGTCGCCACCAGGTCACTCATCGACATTCTTTTGCTGCCAATCCTTGCCTGAGTGCCTTTTGGCTCCCATATATCGAGGAGTTGGTTTGCTGTTTTAACAGGTTATAATAACACAGAAAAATACGGATATGTGGTTGAATATAAAAAACACCAATATCACCATGGACTGTGGCCTGGTAACAGTTGTACCACAGCTAGTATAAGAGTTGATTGGCTTAAAAGTTTTACTCTTGGTAACAATTATTGTAGCAATGGTAGCATGAACACCAGTTTGCCCCTAAAACTGTGACTGCAGGATAAAACAGTACCACATCCATCCCTAGGAACAGTTGCCTTAAAAAGTGTGACCAAGATTTATTGACTGCAGACTAAAAGTAGACAGGGGCACCCGTGCTAAAAAAAAAAGTCTGTCTCCCACTGACAGCAAAATATTGAGGACTAAGGGGAGAAAATGTTCAGTAAGCACCTCTCATTGTCACGTCCTCTGTTAGTATTTATTCCTGCAGACGAAAAACTATATAATTTAGGTGGGACTGATTTGCAGTGCAGATTTGGTCACCACAATTTTTTGTAAGGCATAGGACATCAGTAGTATTTTTTCCAGCTACAATCAAGAAATTTATATAGCTGAAAGTGAGTCGTGGCAGCCTGAGTGTAAATACGATCCTCCTAATCCTGTCTAGGCAGCATCCGTCAGATAATTTTTCATATGAGAATGAGTTATGGGAGCCTGACTGCTAAGCAAATCATATATTTAACCCGCCGCATGCCAGTGCCATTCTAAAACGGTCTGACATAATTCCGCAGCCAGTGCCAGTGCCGTTTTAAAACGGTTTAAAATGAAAAACTTCACTGTGACCTCATTTTTCAAGATTCCAGGGTAAAATTTGGCAGACATGTAAGGTAACTTCCTCTACCATCCCTCAGGCTGTCAAGGCCATACACTCACTCGCTTCCCTCCTCACGCTCACTCTGCCTCACTGCCTGTGTGCCTCACCCAGTGCTGTACATAGTGAAGGCATTTTGTAAATATTTTCATGTAAGTGTAAGTTGTAAATATTTTCTTGTGAAGGTAAGGACTATATAATGATGCCAGGTTGTAAATACCTTCTTGTAAGTGCCAGGACTGTACATAATAAAGTCAGGTTGTACCTGTCTTCAAGTAAGTGTAAGATAATGCATTCACAGTGAGAAAGATACTCAAATTGTGATAGATGCTGAAGAAATAAGTAATCAGAAAAGTGTACTGAACATTGCTATACCTTCTCAACATAAATACCTGAGTATACCTTACATAGAAAACGGCTTTCTCACGTACGTAGTGAGCATGAGAGAGTGGCTATACCTGTACATGAGTATGCAGGACTCAAGAAAAACTCATTTCCAAGCCTCGGTGATCATTTTAATGGTGAAATTCGTTGTTTCCACATCAAAATCTATCATTTTAGCTATAAAAAAAAAAAAAGGGTCGAAAAATGGCCAGCATTGGGGTGACCCATAGGGCTAAAAATAGCCAGCATGCAGCGGGTTAAGCAGAAAGCAGAAGTTTTGATCTTCTCCCCCCCCCAAAAAAAAAAAAAATCACATTTGTTGTGAACTCAGCAGAGAAATCAATCTAATATCCTTGGGAAAACAAGAACTGTCCATGACACTATTATATCCTTATATAATGCGTTATTAAGTATCACATGCCGTAAAATCAAATGGAAGTAATATTTCTAATAGCAGACTCCTCTCATCCTTGAATTCCACCATCGCATCCTTCCCCTCTCATTTTTGCCGAGCAAATGAGATGGATCAAGAGAAGGCATCAAGGATGCACATGAACTGAAGCATGATGGCGGGCTAGGCTATGATTTCTTATTCTAGGATGCTATTGCTATTTTCAAATGATTTTTAAATATTAGAAGAAACACTCCAGCTGAAAGAGTTTGACAAAGCCAATATTAACTCCTACAACACTAGAGTGTTGTCTTAGCTGAATAAATAATTTTGAGACCTTAGGGGTTTAACCTAAGATAGGAACACTGCGAGGAGTGCTCGGACTGTCGTTATTAACAATTTCAATGTGATATTTTCTTATATTTTCATCTTGCTATCACCATATAATATTTCAAATTGCATTAGTTAGGTAAAGCCTTCATCATCCATAAATATATGATATGCTATCCCTAAATTGAAAGAAAAAGACTGGATTGTTTCAGCAACCCGGATTTCAAACAGCTGTTATTTTCTCCTAGACACTGAAGACGTTTTCCCATATTTACCATTGCTATCGACAGATTTTGTTATACAGATCAGGAAAGACATTTAGAACTAGATAGCACTCAGATAGAGCATACCTCCGTCAGTGCCACTGCGACTGAAAAGGATCGGGATCCGTAGAGATATTGTTTGGAATATGTAGGATCTGGATCCACACCATAATTTAATCAAGTGTTCCTTGAACCATAGCCCAAACTTCAACAAAATTTTATTATACTTCATTGAGGACTTTTGGAGATATTGTGAAGGATACTTAAAATCCAGATCCGGATCCACCCCCAAATTTCAACAATTCTTTCTTGGCCCATGGCTCACCCTTCCACAAATTTTCATAAAATTCATTAAGAACTTTTGGAGACGTCATGTGGACAAACAAAGAGACAAATGTAGGTGAATACATAAGAAATTCAACCATCAGTAACCCTTTCATTTGAGACGTCTTTCCCAAGTGGCATAATATCATCTGGGGTCAAATACTTACGAAAATCATCAGCAGTTCAATAGCTGCCACAGTAAATGTCCCCCTCCCCCATTAAATAATACGAGGATGATCCAGTGTAGAAAAGGTTATCTCCTTCAGCTTCAGTGGGGACCACTTAACCCGTACCGTGCTGTGCAAAGAAAAAAAATGATACCCCTCTACGCTGGCCGATTTTGGATTTGTTTCTGCCTAAATGGGCTTAATTAATCAATGTAAGTTATATGGTACTAATAAAAGTAATTACTGAAGCCAGAAAGTTGGTTGAATTGAGTTGGATTTTTATCACTGTAACTCTACAACCTTCGAGGTTACTGGGACAGCTGAGCGGCTGTGAGCTTGTGAACCGATTTCAGATTTTTTTCTAGCCAAATATGCTTAATATATCAATATAAGATCCCTGGCACACATGAAAGTAATCGCCAAAACCAGAAGGTTGGTTGAATCGAGTCAGGTTGATGTCATTCGACCTCCGAAATCTTCAAGGTTACTGAGAGAGCAGAGCAGCTGTGAGCTTGTGAACCGATTTTGGATTTTTTTCGTGACTAAATGGGCTTAATACATCAATATAAGATCCTGGCACACATGAAAGTAATCACCCAAACCAGAAAGTTGGTTGAATCGAGTCAAGTTGGTGCTACTCGACCCCTGAAATTTTCAAGATTACTGAGAGAGCAGAGCGGCTGTGAGCCTGTGAAGTGTCATTCACCTCCTGCACTCCAAAATCAGTGTTGTGGGCATAGTGGAGAAATGTCTGAAGTTAGTGAGATACATTATTACCTTCTATTTTACTTCGGTTGCTTGTAATGGCTTCTTAATGCTGCAGGACGTAGATATACATCACTGGCGTTTTAGAGGGGGACATAGATCTATGTCGCTAGCGTTGTACTGGTTAAATAAGTAAATTAATTAAAAAAAACACTTTTCAGCACTGAACAGTTGGTGAATACAATGGCAAACCTGTGAATCCTAATTGTTTCATGGCATAAAATGGAGGGTAGGAACAGTTTACCGTGGCTAAACCGGAAGAAGCACTGAGGTAAACTCTGATGTGGACATCCCACCTCGTTTGTGTGTGTGTGTGTGTGTGTGTGTGTGTGTGTGTGTGTGTGTGTGTGTGTGTGTGTGTGTGTGTGTGTGTGTGTGTGTGTGTGTGTGTGTGTGTGTGTGTGTGTGTGTGTGTGTGTGTGTGTGTGTGTGTGTGTGTGTGTGTGTGTGTGTGTGTGTGTGTGTGTGTGTGTGTGTGTGTGTGTGTGTGTGTGTGTGTGTGTGTGTGTGTGTGTGTGTGTGTGTGTGTGTGTGTGTGTGTGTGTGTGTGTGTGTGTGTGTGTGTGTGTGTGTGTGTGTGTGTGTGTGTGTGTGTGTGTGTGTGTGTGTGTGTGTGTGTGTGTGTGTGTGTGTGTGTGTGTGTGTGTGTGTGTGTGTGTGTGTGTGTGTGTGTGTGTGTGTGTGTGTGTGTGTGTGTGTGTGTGTGTGTGTGTGTGTGTGTGTGTGTGTGTGTGTGTGTGTGTGTGTGTGTGTGTGTGTGTGTGTGTGTGTGTGTGTGTGTGTGTGTGTGTGTGTGTGTGTGTGTGTGTGTGTGTGTGTGTGTGTGTGTGTGTGTGTGTGTGTGTGTGTGTGTGTGTGTGTGTGTGTGTGTGTGTGTGTGATATATTCAGACTCACGGGTACGCAAAACACACGCACATGGGTTTGTATTCACACCAGCATTTTTGTTTGCACCCTGAATAATGAATAAGATTCCAGAATAAGTAGTGGAACTAGTAGTAGTAATAAGAGTTTAATATAGTAATAATATTAATAATAATAATAATAATAATTCCGTCTTTCTTTCCTTCATTCTTTCCTCTTCCTTCTGCCTGTGGGTGACTACACTGAGTGACAAGCCAAATGGTTTCCTGTACACCAGGAAACCATTTACTATGCTGGGTGGTAACCATATAACCAAATTTTGGCGCCTGGTGGATTAGTGGGTAATTATTGCTCTCCAATCGGATTGCGCTGGTGAAGGTTTATATCCAAGGAATAGTTGGGGTTTATTGCTCATGTAATGCCACTCAGGGATGAGTAAGGCTGGTCACTCTCATCTTAAATGTCAGGACCAACTGCCTAGCCCCGGGCTCCTACGCTCCTCATGGGACAATGCAGGATTGGATGATGGCTGGCTGGATGGATGGATGGATGGATAATAATAATAATAATAATAATAATAATGATAATGATAATAATTCCTGTTCAAATTTTAATAATAATAATAATAATAATAATGATGATGATGATAATGATAATAATTCCTGTTCAAATTTTAATAATAATAATAATAATAATAATGGTCAGAAGCGGGGTTTCCTAGTTAGCTAATGTTGGCGTATTCCCGACGATTCTCGAATTTTTCTGTCACGTGTCAAAGTTATGGTCTTTCAGAGAGGTAAAGTCAGTGAATGTACAGTGAGGTTGGATGATGAGGAAATAGAAACTGTGAGTACGTTTAAGTACTTGGGTAGTGTGATGAGTAAGGATGGAAGTTTGGAGGGTGAAGTGCTTGAAAGGGTACAAGGAAGAAAGGTTGCTGGTTCCTTGAAGACATTGATAAGAAACAGGGAATTGAGCATGGAAGTGAAAAAGTTATTACATGACAGTATTGTGATACCAACTCTGACGTACGGAAGTGAAGCTTGGACGTTGTTGAAGGGACGCAAGTCAAGAGTGAGAGCAGTGGAAATGAGTTATTTGAGGGGAACCTGTGGAGTCACATGGAGAGACAGACTGACAAATGAGGATGTGAAGGAGCATTGTGGTGTGGATGTGGATGTGATGGGAAGCATTAGGAAAAACACACTGAGGTGGTTTGGCCATGTGGAGAGGATGAAGAATGAGAGACTGACGAGGAGAGTGTATGTGAGTGAGGTGGAGGGGGAGAGAGGGAGGTGAAGGCCAAGGATGAGATGGAGGGATGGAGAGGTATAAGAGAAGGTGGTGTGAATTGGGAGCAGGGCAGTGAGATGGCGGGGGACAGGGTGACGTGGATGCGATTTGTTTGTGGCCACCCCGTATGAGGGATTAACGTGTCTGTCAATAGATAGATAGATAGTGTCAGAGTTGCCAGTTAGCCTGCTATTTGTGCGCGGAGGTATTTTGTAAGTTGTACATTAATGTTTGTGCTCTTTTTCTCTACACTTTTTTATTACGATCCATGGGGAGTATTTAACTATCTACCCTATGAAGACCCATGGAAAGCAATAAGAAAAGAGAAGGATCATGAACACTATGCAACTAGACAAACTACAGGGTAGATTGATAATGATTTGGTTGATTATTCATTTAATTTAACAAACTAAACATACAATAATTAAAACCCTAAACCTAACTAAACCTAAGAAAAAAACAATATAAATACCTAAAGCCATTCACCATCAGAAGATTAATGAACTAATGCAAGGAGAAAACTGATACTCATGGTTTACAGCAAAAGAAGGCGTTGAAGATGGGTTCCCTATAACACAGGCTTCCAGGTAAAGGTCAGGAGTGGTTCACTAAGATATTCCCAGGGCAGAGGATGAGTGTGAACTGAACTTGCGCGGGAAACCAGATAATCAGGCAACCTCGCTTCACACAGAAAAAGGGAGGGAAAGTCAGGTGACATGTTGGGAAACTAGTAGTATCAAATCCAGTCAACAGATGGAGCGCTGGTAGCGTGAGGTGGACGAGTGCTTGACTTCAGTCAAAAGATGGGAGTTCACGAGGGATGAGGCGGAGGAGTAATAATTATAGCCGTAACACCTCCCCCACAAAGACCTACGCAGTGGAAGCACGAAGGAGGTAGATTACTCTGTAGCCTCGATGGGATGTCTCGACAGGGTATCCGCGAGAATGTTGTCAACACCCCTTATATGCTGAACTTGAAGATTAAATGGCTGAACAAGCAGGGCCCATCGTAGAATCCGTTGATTGGAATTCTTCATAGTCTGGAGAAATACAAGAGGATTGTGGTCCGTAAAGACAGTAGTAGGATGAGGATGGTGGCGAAGATAGCACTCGAACTTCTTGATTGCTAGCACGAGAGCTAGAGCCTCTTTCTCAATTGTGGAGTAGCCCCGTTGATGTCCTTTCAGCTTCGACGAATAGTAGGCAATAGGATGGAGAACACCACTCACTGGGTTGGTTTGCAGCAAAACAGCACCAACCCCAACTCCACTAGCATCGATATGAAGATGGAAAGGCTGCGAGTGGTCAGGAGTTCTGAGGACAGGTCTGCTGGCAAGAAAAGTTTTCAGACGTTGAAAGGCAGTCTCGCAGGCAGAGGTCCACTTGAAGGGGGTTCGAAGTGCGGTGAGATCAGTCAGTGGAGCTGCAACACTGGAGAAGTTCTTACAAAAACGACGATAGAAACCGGCCATCCCCAAAAACCTCATGACTTCCTTTCTGGTGGTTGGAGTTGGGAACGCTAGAACTGCTTCCACATTGGCCTCCTTCGGTAGAACTTGCCCCTGTCCCACAACATGTCCAAGATATGTTACTGTAGAGTCTCCAAAAGTAGATTTAGCTAAGTTGATGGTAAATCCTACTTCTTTTAGTTTGTTGAAGAGGGCATGGAGACGTGTCAGGTGTTCGTCCCACTGGTCAGCCATCACCACAAGGTCATCCAGATAAGCTGAAGTCCCAACCAAATCCTGTGTGATGAAGTTGATGATCCTCTGGAATGTGGCCGGAGCATTAGATAACCCAAATGGCATTACAGTGTACTGATATAACCCAAATGGGGTTATGAAAGCAGATATTAGTTTAGCTCTGTCTGTCATACCTATCTGGTAATAGCCTTTTTGGAGATCTAGTGTGCTAATAAATTCGGAGTTTCCTATGCAATCTATTAAGTCCTCTATGAGTGGTAGGGGATAAGAGTCAGAGACAGTGACCTTATTGACTTTACGATAGTCTGTACAGAACCTGTGGCTTCCATCGGGTTTTGGAACTAAAAGGCATGGGGAAGCCCAAGGAGAAAAACTTGGTTCTGCAAGGTGATTAGCAGTTAAGAATTCAACTTCCTTTTTCATTACTTTCATTTTTAAAGGATTAAGACGATATGCTGGCTGTTTAATTGGACTAGTAGCATCGCTAACCAACCGTATGTCATGTTTTAAGAGACCACAAAACCCTGGTAAATCAGCAGTAACTTCAGGATAAGACTTCAATAACAATTCTAGGTCATCCTTTTGTATGTTGGTCAAACTTGATAGGTAATCACAGAGATTCCATGATCATGCTGTTAGGTAGGTTACCGGACGGTTGGGGTAGGTCCAATTCTGGGTTTGTCAAGTCTGAAGTCTCTGGCTCTGGCTCTGGCTCCGTTCCCACAAACAGTACAGGGTTCATCTCATTTCTCTCTGCATAGTGCTCCTCTGGGCATCTAGTAAAATAAGGTTTCATTAAATTCACATGAACAAGTTGAGAGTCTTTACGTCTATCTGGGGTGTGTACTACATAATTCAACTTTGATAGTTTTTTGGCAACTACATATGGGCCAGTGAATTTACTCCTGAGGGGACTACCTGGAATGGGAAGAAAGAGAAAGACCTTGTCTCCTGGGGAGTAACTGTGTGCAACAGACGATGGATGTTGAAGTCTTTCCATTTTACACTGAGCCTTTAATAAGGTATCTTTAGCAATCGTTCTGACTTCTGATAATCTAGATCTTAAATTATCAATATAGTGAGATACAGATGGACTTTCTTGAGTAGTGCTGTTAAACCACTGATCTTTCAGAAGCTTCAAGGGACCCCTTATTTGTCGTCCATATAATACCTCAAATGGAGAATATCCTAAAGACTCCTGAGGACACTCCCTTATAGCAAAAAGAAGAAAGTCTATGCCTTCATCCCATTCCTTGTGGTTTTCCAAGCAATACTTTTTCAACATTGATTTAAAGGTCTGGTGGAACCTTTCTAAACAGCCCTGGGATTGTGGGTGATAAGCCGAGGAAGTGACATGTTTAACCTCTAGTTCCTCCATAACTTTTTTGAAAAGCCTACTGGTAAAATTCGTCCCTTGATCCGATTGGATTTCTTTAGGGATGCCAAATGCAGTGAACAAATGAAGCAGGGATTTCATTATAGTTTTAGAGGTGATATTTCTGAGGGGATAGACTTCAGGGTATCTTGTTGCAGTATCCATGATAGTAAATAAGTACTGGTTACCTTTCTTTGTCCTAGGTAGAGGTCCCACACAATCAATAACTACCTTTTCAAAAGGTGCTGTCACTACAGGAATTGCATGGAGTGGAGCAGACTTAAGCTGTTCATTAGGTTTACCAGCCACTTGACAAACATGACAAGTTTTTATAAAAGTAGAAACATCCTTTCTAAGACCTGACCAATAGTAATGTTGTAGGATTTTTTGTAAGTTTTTAAGACCCCTAGGTGACCAGCTATCCCGTCATGAGCCAGTTTAAGGATGGATTGTCTGACAGATTTGGGAATCACAACTTGGTGGATTTCTGACCAGGTATCAAGATGTTTTAGTTCTGGTGGTCTATAAGCTCTCATCAAAACGCCATCATGGAAGTAAAAACAAGGCAATGTATTTAGGTCTTTACCTTCGACTGCAGCATGTCTCAGGGTAGCAAGTGATGGATCAGCCTTCTGAGCTTTAATTAGGTTTTCTTTTGAGATAGTCTGATCCAGCAGATATTCCTTGGGAGCAGGTGGTGGTAATGGATTGATTTTGTTCTTTTTAGCCTTCTGTGACCTAGTTACAACACAGGAGGGAAATAAGTGGGGAGCAACAGTATCTAGAATCTCAGTTGGGCTCTCAGTTAAAGGGTTTTCAACCACTGAAACCATAGGCACAATGAGTTCTCCTGCCAAATCATTTCCCAATAGCAGATGAGATCCCTTGACTGGCAAAGGGTCTTCTCTGACAGCTACTTTAACATTTCCAGATAAAAGGTCACACTGGAGATAAACTTCAGCTAAGGGATAGGAGGGATTAGATGAAAGGTCAGACAAAATCACCTTCTCCCCAGTGAAGGCACTAGATACACAAGGAATAGCATTTCTGACCAAAATTGATTGAGATGCTCCAGTATCTCTCAAGATAGTAATGGGATATGACTCATCATCTTTATTCAGTGAGACTGTACCCTGAAACATAAAAGGAAGGAAGGAATTCTGATGAGGCTTATTTGAATCATAAGTCACTACTGGCTTTTCAATTTCATGAGGAGATTTTTCTTTGGGGTTAAACATGTTTTTTGAAGTTTTACAATTAGGGTGTTTGCAGGACTGGATAGAATGACCTGGCTTTTTGCAATAACTACAGGATATATTGGAGATATTTTGAGTCCAAGGCATCAAGTGTGAAGAGCTCTGCTTACCACCCACCATACCGGAGCTTACACCAGAGGAGTACTTAACACCTGAGATGGAACCACTCCTGTTATTTAGAGATCCCATCAATAAATCATAGGCGTCAGCCAACTCCGCTGCTTTCATGAGATCCTTCTGTCCTTGCTCCTCCACATGCTTCAGGATGGTGAATGGCAACTTACTCTTCCACTCTTCCAAAACCATGAGATTAACCAGGTCTGAAAATGTTGAGGTGTTAGTTGTTTCAAGCCATTTCTTAAACTGTCTTAATTTATCATTTGCAAACTCCACATAAGTATGAGAAATTGATTTTACATGTTTTCTGAACTTCTGTCGATATCCATCAGGAGAAATTGAATATGCACGAAGAATACTAGTCTTTAAACCATTATAATCATTTTTATCATCAAAACTATTATAAACTCTCTGAGCTTTTCCGATCAGCTTTGGGACCAAGACTGATATCCAGTGTTGTTCAGGCCACTCATTTTTCTTGGCAATGTGCTCAAATGTGTTTAAAAATCCATCCACATCATTCTCATCAAACTGAGGCAATAAAGCAGCTTCCTTGTGTGGTTTAAACGCAGTTAATTTCTCTCTCAATTCAATTTCCTTTTCCCTAAGGTTTGAATTTGCATTTGCTTCAAGCTCTCTTATTTGTAATTCTTTCATTTTTACTCTCTCTTCTTGAGCTAATTGTTCTGTTCTCATTCTCTCTTCTTGAGCTAATTGTTCTGTTCTCATTCTTTCTTCTTGAGCTAATTGTTCTGTTCTCATTATCTTTTCTTGAGCCAATTGTTCTGTTTTCATTCTCTCTTCTTGAGCTAATTGTTCTGTTCTCATTATCTTTTCTTGAGCTAATTGTTCTATCTTAAGCTGATATTCTAATCTTAATCTTTCCATCTCCACTGGGTCACTGTGTCCTTGTTTAGTATGAGTTGAATAAGGATTATCAACCCTAGTAGGAAAGGAATAACTCATAGGAGTCAAAACATCAATAGCCTCTGTCCCCAGGACTTCCCTTTGAAACTAAAGACTCTATAATTGTGTTTTTTAAGACCTCTTTTGTCATACGAGATTCAATTTCTATTTGGAAGTAGGTAGCAATGCTTTTCCACTCATCTTTCTTTAAGTCTTTTAATTGCTCATGGCTAGGATTTTCAACAAATTTTTGAAGGTCAAACATGATTAAAATGTATGAGAAAATTATGGTAAGTTATATTTTAGACACAGATTACAGGAAGAAAACTCTTTGAAGTCCTGGAAACTTCCAGAGCCTTGACCAAAATATTAACTTACGAAAGTCGTTGTCTATGATTAAGAGCAGAGGATGACGGCTTTTAGCATGATCCGGATTACCCCTGATTATAGGATAAGACAAAACAACTTTGATTCTTGAATAATCTGGGACTTGGAAGAGTGAGTGTATCAAACTAGCCACTTGCCCTATCGCAACTAGCAGATGTAGACCTCACTGGAGCGTGGGATACGGCATTATAAACGATCCGGATATATTCCCCACATTTGATAGAACTTATAACGACCCTGTATTTCGTTAAAAATGAAAGATAAGTTCTATGAAGACTCCTGAACCTATAAACCTATGTGCTGACAAGTTCACACAAATACCAAAATGTTTATTGCATCAAGGATTTTAAATCGAATGGAAACAAGTTTCACACTAATACCAAAATGCTAAATACATCAAGGAAAATTTAAAATCTATGGGAACAAGCAACAGCAACCCCTCAAAACACCATTACTGTAAATGTCTGTCTAGCTGAAATAGGTCCTGTCACGGTCGCCATTTATTACGATCCATGGGGAGTATTTAACTGTATCTACCCTATGAAGACCCATGGAAAGCAATAAGAAAAGAGAAGGATCATGAACACTATGCAACTAGACAAACTACAGGGTAGATTGATAATGATTTGGTTGATTATTCATTTAATTTAACAAACTAAACATACAATAATTACAACCCTAAACCTAACTAAACCTAAGAAAAAAACAATATAAATACCTAAAGCCATTCACCATCAGAAGATTAATGAACTAATGCAAGGAGAAAACTGATACTCATGGTTTACAGCAAAAGAAGGCGTTGAAGATGGGTTCCCTATAACACAGGCTTCCAGGTAAAGGTCAGGAGTGGTTCACTAAGATATTCCCAGGGCAGAGGATGAGTGTGAACTGAACTTGCGCGGGAAACCAGATAATCAGGCAACCTCGCTTCACACAGAAAAAGGGAGGGAAAGTCAGGTGACATGTTGGGAAACTAGTAGTATCAAATCCAGTCAACAGATGGAGCGCTGGTAGCGTGAGGTGGACGAGTGCTTGACTTCAGTCAAAAGATGGGAGTTCACGAGGGATGAGGCGGAGGAGTAATAATTATAGCCGTAACATTTTTTATTTATGTGATTGTTAAATTATGTAATTTTATTTCTGTTTGTATGGTAAATATTTTAGAGTGTCATGCAGTGTAAGTAAACTCTGGCATGTTTTGGATTTCTCCAAGCTGGTAACTGTTGTAACCGTTGCTCCCTCGACAATGCACGAGAACTTTGAAAAAGCAGTAGATCACTCTAGAACACAGGAAGCTTATATAAGGATGGGGACGAGACTAGAGTAGGTTCAGTTAGTTTCAGTTCGGTCTGAGTGTAGTTATACGTAGTGCAGTTAGTGAAGATTGTATATTTCCAGTGCTTGTGAAAACAGTGAATTGTGGTTGGCAAGCATTAAGTGTAACTGCAGTTAGTGAAGATTGTATAGCTCTGGTACTTGTGCAGAAAGTGAAGTGTAGTTGGCAAGCATTAAGTGTAATTATTTGGAAAATGTAGACAGTAAACTTAAAAAGCCAGTGTTTTTTCACAATGCCTGAGCTATTCTTGTTCTTGTACACTGTAAGGCTGACCATAGGGAGAACAACTCAATGAGCAAAGTCCTCCTTATACTGAACAACTGCAGTTGGAGCCTGTGGGAGTGTGGAACGGAGACATAACAGTGGTGTCAGAAATGTGATCACTAAAACGTGCTGCAGTGTGTCTAATCTTCGACATGGAGCAAGGAGGTGTGCAGACAAGGTCCCGAGCTAGACAGGAGGAGGAAGTGACCTTGGCTGCAGTTATGAAGCAATTACAAGCACAAAGTGTACAATTACAGGCACAGAATAAAGGACAAAAAGAACTCAAAAACAGTAATTACAGGCACCAAATGAAGGACAGAAAAACTCAAAGAACAATTACAGGCACAGAATGAAGGACAGAAAGAACTCAAAGAACAATTTCAGGCACAAAATGAAGATATCAAAGAATAATTACAACCATAGAGTGAACAGTTAGAGGCACAAAGTGAAGAACAGAAAGAACAATATGAACAGCTTCAAGAGGCATTACAAGAACAGCAGAGAGAATTACAGCTGAGAGTGCGAGGACAGCTAGATGTTTCATGGGAGAAATGAAGGAAAAGCAGAAACAGTTGAAGAAGGAAGTATACGCTGAACTACAGCAGATGTATGAGGTAAGCAATAATGTGATAGAGTGTAGACAGCATGTATACGACAAGTTGAAGACAATTAGTGAGGGAATTGTGATGGAGTGCAGACAGCATGTAGATAACCAGCTGAAATATGTAACTGACCATGTGAAGATAATTAGGGAGAAAATTGAGGCTGCAAAGAAATGTCGCACTGCCGAGCCTCAAGCTATTGTACAGGGAGCATATGAAAAGAATGGACAGTGTATGGTGAATTTTGATGGTTCCCAAGCATCTAAAGGTAGCATTACAGGGCTGAATAATCAGAATGCAGAAGTTTTAAGTCCTGGACTTAATCACGATGCCCCAGTTTTTAGGCACTAAACCAGTGATGTGCATGGCTGTCATGGGAGTACAAATAAAAAGAAACCTAGGGAAGCTTATTGTGTGCAGTCTGATTTGCCTGTAGATCAGAATGATTGGGCTGATAGGCAGGGCAGTGCAGCTTGCTACTAGCCTCAAAGGTGCTGCAATGGAGATTCTTGGCCAAATGTCATTTGAGGATAGGAACAGTTATCAGTCCCTAGTAGAAGTACTGGAGTGCAGATATGGGACCATGCACAAGACTGGGGTATACAGAGCAAGATTCCGGACCCATATACGGGCTCGAGGCGAATCCCTACAGCAGCTTGCTTATGACCTGGAGAGTATGGCATACAAGGTGTGCCCTGGAGCAGTCCCTAGCCTGTTGGCCATTCTTCTGAGGGACCAGTTCATCTATGTTCTTGATGGTGAAATGTTGAAAGAGCAAGTGAAACAGACACAACCCAGAAGCATGCAAGAAGCACTAGCCAGGGGTCTAGAATTTGAGTCCTACATCAGGTTCAGTATATCCACTTTTCAGGCAGGTCATAGTGCAGGATTCGAGGCAAGAAAGGGGCAGGTACGTGAAGCAGAAAAATTTGAAGAAAGTTGCTGGTACTGTGAAAAGCCATGACATAGGAAAGAGGACTGCTACAAGTGGAAGAGTGAATAGGAGAAGACCAGAGGAGGTTGCTGGTTCTGCAGGAAGCCAGGACACAAGAAGGACGATTGTTACAAATGGAAGAAGGAGCAAGAACAGGACAGCGCAAGGAATTCCACGAATGCAACAAAAGTGTGTGGGACATGTGGTGAGGTGGGGCACTTCAGTTGTGACTGTCCGAAGAAGAAAAAGGAGGATAAGAAGAAGGCTGCAGAAGACAAGAAAGAAGTGGAAAACTAATGGAGGCTGGTGTTAAGGGGCAACCACTAACTGGCTTTTCCCAAGTAGCCCTTCCACTGAGAAAATGTAAGAGAACTACAATCAACAGTGTGCAAGTAGATGGAAAATAGACGGAAACAAGTGTTCCCTGGTGACTGATTCAGTCTCAGAGCAGACTTTTGTGTGGCCTGATGTGTTACATCATCCGTATCTGCCTAAGTCATCAGAACAATTGTGTGGCATTACTGGGCACTGCACAGAAGTGAGGGGTCTCTTGGATGTCCGAATTGAAGTGGCAGAGCAAGAGGCCACGCTTGCAGTCTATGTAACGAACATGGAGGACCCTTGCCTTCTTGGTCTGGACTATCTGATGTCCATGGAATGTGAGCTGGACTTCTTCTCCATGAAGCCAAAGGCTAGAGGAAGGTCAGTTCCCATCATGGCTGTGAGACATACCAGTTCTGGTGGCAAGGTGAGGGCACTCCACACTACAGTGATCCCCTGAAAATCAGAACTATTGTTCCAGTACAAGGTGAGTGGCTCTTTTGACATCTGTCTAGGAGTAGTGGAACCTGATGAAGAGTGCAAGACAAAGGCCGGGGTGATGGTGGGGAGAACTTTGGTGAGAACAGGTGCAGGTGAAGTGCCGGTTGTGGTTGCCAATTTCTCCCATGAGCCACAGAAGATCAACGAGGGAAAACTTGTGGGACTGTGCCAGGCAGCGGACCCCGAGTGGCATCAGAGGAAGGCCTGTAAAGGGAGTGTAGTCAAAGAAGATGAGTATATGTTAGGCCACTTACAAGACCTATTTCCAAGGAGTTGCCAGTGCCTGGATGACTCACAAGTACTGAAGCTGAGGCAGCTGCTGACGAAGTTTGCTGATGTCTCTTCCACTGGAGACCTTGATCTGGGGTGAACTGATCTGGCAGAGCATTGTATAGACACTGGGAATCACCACCCAATTAAACAGCCAGTTTAGAGGATGGTGCTAGCCCAACATAGTGAAATGGAGAAGACGGTGGAGAATCTTCGAAGTCAAGGAGTGATAGAAAAGTCCAGCAGTTCTTGGGTATCAACAGTGGTTCTGGTAAGGAAAAAAGAATGGCTCAGTAATGTGCTGTGTGGATTATAGATCCCTGAATGAAGTGACAGTGAAGGATGCATACCCCTTGGTAAGGATTGATGACACGGTGGATGTTCTGTCAGGTGCCAAGTGGTTCTCCACCCTAGACATGAAAGCAGATTACCACCAGGTCAAGGTTGCAGAGAAAGACAAGGGGAAAACAGCCTTTTCGTATGGGCGGGGTTGATGGCAGTTTAAAGTGATGCCATGTGGCCTGTGCGATGCCTCAGTTACTCCTGAATGTCTCTTGGATCGTGTACTGGAAGGCCTGCACTGTCAGACAGCTCTCATCTATCTGGATAATGTAATTGTGTTTAGATGGCCTTTCGACCAGGAGTTGGAGAGGCTGTCAGAGGTGCTCAACAAGATCTAAGCAGCGCATCTCAACCTGACCCCCAAGAACTACTATTTGTTTCAGAAAAAAATGAAATACCTGGGACACACTGTAGGCAAGGGCAGCATCCATACTGATCCAAAGAATGTAGCAGCTGTGGAAAACTGGCCAGTTCTAACTTGTGTGAAAGAGCTACAGAGTTTCTTGGGCTTGTGTACCTACTTCCGGCGTTTTGTCAAAGGACTTCGCAACGATAGCTGCGCCTCTGCACAAGCTGTTGGGGAAGGGACAGAAATTTGTGTGAGCAGCAGTGACTCAGAAAGCCTTCAACGAACTGATGCATGTATTGGCAGGCTCTCCAGTGTTGTCATACGCAGATCAGATCAGCCATTTATCCTGTACTGCCATGCTAGTGACCATGGTATTGGTGAAGTCCTCCTGCAGAAGAAGGACGAAAAAGAGTATGTGGTAGTGTATTACAGCAAGAAGCTCAGCCCACCAGAGTGGAACTGCTGTGTGACCCATAAGGAGCTCTTGGCAGAGATGAAGAGCCTTAAATTCTTCCATTCCTACTTGTATGGGTCCCACTTCATCATCAGGACAGACAATGCAGCACTCAGGTGGCTGAAAACGTTAACCCCTTAACCACGGGCTTGTCTTGCTTTGACTTGCGTCTCCCGCGGGCATATTCGTGCTCCAACAGACTCTCAAATAATATTTGCCAAAAATCAGTTATTAGTCCTAGAATATTAAAATCACATATGCATATGGCACATACCTTCAGCTTTCTCCTGAGGTGTTTGTTGAGCCTTCGTCGAGTACCGTAGGACTTGTGGAGACCTCTGAAGTTGGGTAACGAAGTCTCCACTTTACACTTCCCGACAACCCGTAATATGATTACCACAGCCTGATATTATCACTAGAAACACTATTCTATGATTCTCAAATAGTTTGGAATCCATACTCCAAAAAAAAAAAAAAAACATTGTGAAAGCAATGAAAATTATGAGTGCGTATATGACCTTCCCACTTGCGATCGTTCGCCGCTGGTGTTCTGTCATTTATTATTCATAAAACCCATCACACTTTATATTTCTATTATTATATAACACTTATATATATCTACAGTCTTTATCCATAAGTTTCCTTCAGTAATAGTAGTTTATTGTCACTGTAGGCATTCAATTTCTCTTTCAGTAAAATATGTAGCATTCACTTTCTCGTCCTGTATACTAGCGTTGAGAGTGAATGTCACTTTCACCTTCACTTTCATAACTCATAGTATTCATACATGCTAGAGTGAAACTTTCACTTTCATTACTCCTAGTATATATACTCGTATTCTTATAATACCACTCATTTACATTACTATTTACATTCTCTATTTTATTTACATTATTTACATTTCTATTTTATTTACACTGTGTTAGGCACTGTCACTTGCAGTAACTTATAAAACTATTTTCCACTGTTCACTTATATTTACATTCATTGCTTTCACTTGCTGTTTACACATTATTTACACATTATTTACATTTCCACTTGCATTGTTTTACTCACCAGAAAGATCGTAGTCACTCTCTATCATTTGTCAGCCCTTTACCTCTTTCCACACGAGGTTTAGTAGGGGGTAGAGGTCACAGGGGCCTTTGCATGGGGCTAAAAAGCGGCAGAATTTAGCAGGCGCGAATCCGACATACATTCACCTTGAAAGACGACAGTTAACTGATAATGGTGGCCTGCCTAGGGAGAGTGCAGTATTGCCAACATCAGCCTTGTGAGAGCTGCTAATATATAGCTGTGAAATGATTGGCAGGAAATCTAGACAATACATAATAAATTAGGTAGTTCCAGGTGAATGTAAATATCACTTAGGCTTCTCCCTTCCCTCCTTATATATATTTTTATTACGAGAATAGATTATACGGCATATTTCAAGGGGAAATAAATAGTGAAAATTGGCGAACGAGTGCACGTGAGGTGTTGTCAGGTGATAATTAGCCAATCCAGGTGTATGGCACTCTCACTTACCTTATTTCTTTTTTGTATATATTATTTGGTATAAGAATAGGGCATAGGGCTTATTTCAATGGATGAAATCAGTGGAAAATTCCAGGGAAGATTTACTTAGCGCAGCACGGCCGGGCAGACGAGAGGAGAGGGTAATGGAGGGGAAGTAGGGAGGGGAGTCAAGAATGGGGAGAAATGGCTAAATTGTCAACAATGGATGGGAGTACAGATGAGATTAGGAGTGCTGACTAGTGTTGGACATTGGCAGTACTGATAGATGATACAAGCCACCACTTGAAAGCCCGGATGAATTCAAAATAACACAGAATCACAACAGTGATGCCCCGCAGTATGATCCCTTGCTCCCAAGCATCACGAAAGTGATGCCCCGTGGTTAAGGGGTTAAAGAATCCGGAAGGACAATTGGCATGCTGGCTTGGGAAGCTGCATCAGCACAACTATGTGGTGCAGCACCACCCTGGGTGGGTACATGGCAATGCTGACAGCCTGAGTCATTGGCTTTATGATGCAGAGCACTGGCAGTGTAGCGAAAAAGATCGAAACAAGAAATGAAGCTTTACTGCAGTAGCAGGGCCAATGTCAGCTGAAGAAGACCTAAAGAGGATGCTGATGGAGGATGGAGGATGTAGATTTACAAGTGCTGGAATGGCTGCAGCATTATACAGTGTGCCCATCTTGGGAAGAGGTTTTCAGATTCACCCTTGGAACTAAGAGCTACTGGAGATGGTGAGACTTTCTTCATTTGAACAACAGACTACTGGAGCATCAGTGGGAGACACCTGATAACCTCAGCAAATATTGGCAACTGGTGGTTCCTAAGAAAATGAGGTCCGAGATCTTGGATAAGTCTCATAACCAGATCACTAGTGGACACTGGGAGTGAAGAAAACTCTTAGTCAGCTGTGACAGGTTCTACTGGATTGGCATGCTGCAGGATGTTGAAGAGCGGTGTCAGGCCTGTGAAGTATGTTGCGCCAAGAAGGGACCAAAGAAACGTGGTTGTGCCCCTCTCTAGCTGTACCAAGTGGGTTCACCAATGGAAAGTGTCACATTGGACATTGCTGGACCTCTGCCACTCACTGAAAGAGGAAACCGTTACATATGTGTCACTATGGACTACTTCACAAAGTGGCTAGAAGCCTATGCCATCCCTGTTCAAGAGGCTGCGATTGTTGGTCAGGTGTTGGTTGATCAGTTTTTCTGTCATTTTGGGATGCCACAAGAGCTACATTCAGACCAAAGTAGAAACTTCGAGTCTGCTGTATTCCATGAGTGTTGCAAGTTACTGGGGATCATGAAAACAAGGATGACCCCACTAAAGGCCACAGCCAAATGGGGTGATGGAGAAATTCAACTGGACCCTGGGACAAGAACTGACCAAGTACTGCACAGAGGGAGAAGAAGAATGAGACCGTAAAGTTACCTGCATTGCTGATGGCATATCAGTCTGCATCCCACGAGTCTACTGGCTACACCCCTGCAAAACTGATGCTGGGCCATGAGTTACGTTTGCCTGTTGACTTGTTAATGAGGACACCAGCTGGTGAAGAGCTGCCTACAGACACCTCCAGCTATGCAAAGCATCTTCAGGAAAGTGCGAGGAGCCCTTAAGTTTTCAGGAGAGGTGATGAAGTGCAGGTATGATCCCAGGGTAAGTGAGGTGAGCTTCAAGGATGGTGGCAATGTTTGGTTATACAATCCTCAGTGGAAGAAGGGACAGTCACCAAAACTGCAGAACCTGTGGAACGGGTCTTACACTGTGTTGGACCGCCAATCGGACGTAACGGACTGGATTCAGAGAGGCAGGAAATCTCGCCCAAAGCTGGTACACGTAAATCGTCTGTGGCAGTATCATGGGCCAATACGGTAGAACTGAGACGTCTCCGAGAAATCATGCTCTCCCACAGCTGAGGATGCTTAGAAGGATCAAGGAGCTAAAATGCATGAGGATGGTGACAGTTTTCCGAGGGAAGAAGTGAATCAGGAAGAGGACCAAGACATCTCAAGAGGAGTGGACTGTGTGGAGGAGCAGGGACGTCGTCAAAAGCGGCATAGGAAAAGACCTGATATGTTGAAGGATTATATTGTATATAATTAAATGTCTACTTTGGATTAAGGGTTATGTTTGTATACATTGTGTAGTTTTGTTGGGACGACAAAGAACTTGGAAGTGGGTAGTGTTGAGTAGCAGAATTTGCTAGTTAGGTAGTGCTGGAGTATTCTCGACGATCCTTAAGTTTTTCTGCTACGTGTCAGAGTTGCCATTAAGCCTGTTGTTTGTGAGCGGAGGTATTTTGTGAGTTGTACATAAATCTTTGTGCCCTTTTCTCTATAATGTTTTTAGCTTTTTGAGTGTTAAATTATGTAATTTTATCTCAGTTTGTATGCTAAATAATTTTGTGTGTCATGCAGTGTAATTAAACTCTGGCATGTTTTGGATGTCTCTGAGATGGAGTTGTAAGTTGCTCCGTCGAGAATGCTCGAGAACTTCGGAGAAGTACTGAAACACTCTAGAATATAGGAAGCTTATATGTGGATCGAGAAGAGACTAGAGCAGTTTCAGTCAGTTTCAGTTCAGTTTGAGGGTAGTTAAGTGCAGTGGAGTTAGTGAAGATTGTAAATATCCAGTAATTGTGAAAACAGTGAAGTGTAGTTGGAAACATTAATTATAATTGCAGTTAGTGAAGATTGTATAGCTTCGGTACTTGTGAAAACAGTGAAGTGTAGTTAGAACATTAAGTGTATTTATTTGGAAAATAAAGCCCGTGAGCTTAAGAAGCCAGTGTTTATTTACAGCTCCTGAGCTGATCTTGTTTTTGTACACCATAAGGCTGACCATAGGAAGAACAGCTCATTAGGCAACGTCCTTCCTATATTGAACTAATGCTGTTGAAGCCTGCAGGAGTGTGGGACGGGGACGCAACAGTACTACTGCTACTGCTGCTACTACTACTGCTATTACTATTACTACAAAAAAAAAAAAAGAAGAAGAAGGAAATCATAACACTTCCAGGAAAAATAAACAGCATAAATTTCCATAGCAACATAATAATAATATTCCTCATTTAATTAATGCATTTGGCTACAGAAAAGGGTAGTGAAAAGATATGGCTCTGTAGTTCTAATTACTAATATCACCTGTTGAGTTTCATAGTTCACATTGCAGCTGTATCATTTGGGTTAAGAAGCCTGGGTGTGTGCGAGATACCAATCATTTATCTCGCACACATCCAGCTGAATAAGCATTGGAGAAGTAACTGGTAAGCAAAGGTCCCATATACAAGTATTTTGATCAGGTATCGTACTGACTATGATAACTGTGTTGGTGCTGCATGTTGTCTTCTTATATAAAGGAAAAGGGGAAAGATGTGTACGTGCCAATCATAGGGGTATTTATCTTCTCACTCTAACAAGAAGAAAACAAAGGCCACCATTGATAGCTATGCAAATTTGCATGTAGAGGCAAAGGGATCAATCCAGGGATACCCTCTCTATTAACTCTGGCTCAGTGAGAGGCTGCTACTGTGCAATATTTTCTGTGCCAACGTAAAAACTATGGTATTGTCCACCCTGAGGGCAGCCGCCCCAAGTGGAAGGTGGCTGTCGGAGGTCGCACCCTGCCGAAATTCTGACTGGGGTAAACGTTTATGAGAGTGCAGAACTTCGTGTTACCAGGTTAAATATTATGACCGTGCATTAAGGTTTTGGCCAGGACTTCCCGGGGCCACCTCATACTCTGAAAAGAGTGGCGTTTGGGGGCCACTCTCTGCGTAAAAGGTGGCCCCAGTAAAGATCTACCATTGTGAAAATTTTCATGTTGTTAGGTAAAAACTTGAGAAATGCAGATTAACAATCCAAGTGTGTGATAGTTAGAGAGCTGGGAATGGTTATCCTTCTCAGGACAGGCTGAAAGGAAAGCAACTTCCAGCAAGAAGAAAGATACAAAATTGGAGGCAATTTAAGTAACTAGGTTGTCAACACAGAAGCACAGTCCTTGAAAATAAAAACAGATGTTCCATCAGGACCAATCTTTTTATTGGTACTGAGACTAGTAAGAACAGAAAGTATAATATTCAACGAAATATTAGTTATGAGGAAATCGGAGGGGAGAGGAAAATAAGGAAGAATACTGGAATCGCCCAAAGTGGAACTAGCAAAATATGTGCTAGGAGTTCTGTAGAACACACTGTTACAAAGCCATCACAGCAGAAAAAGGGAGGAAGGGAGGTGAAGTAAATTTGATTAAAAGGTTTTTGGCAGGATGCTCGAAAGAACTGGATGAGTTTGAGTCAGAGAGTATAGATCATTAATAAGAATGAAAATTTTCTTAGTTTGGTGAAGAACGGGCTTGGCACGTTTCTGAGCGAAATCATAAAACCTATTACAAGCTAGCTCCTTGTGGACAGCAGTAGAACAAACATGACTGAAATGAAAGCTTTTGTATTACGGTAGTTACAGGGAAACAGAAAGCCATGCATGCTTCTGACCTCTGTAGAATAACCTCTATGATACGCAAATGACACTCAGATGGCTGTCGGGCATGAAAGCAATAACTATTCCAGGGAAACACCAAAGAAACACTTCCTGAAAGCGCCCCATCTGCACCTCCAAAGAGCCACAGCTGCCGTATCTTGGGAGAGTCCACAGGCCCTGATGAAGTGGTACAGCAGGTTAAAGTTGTAAGGTGTTGGTTAGCAGAGCCCAACGAAGAGAAAAAAAAAGAATAAGTAGAAGGATAAACTGTAAGGAAAAGATCAAGTATTAGGAACACGCTCCAAGACATTCAGGGATATGGGCAGGGTGTTGGATATAGTGATTTAGGATAACTATAAAAACGATATAAGTTTATTTGCCAAGTGATAAGTGAATGAAGAGGAGAGCCAAATGTGGTGGTGAACACTGAAATCACCGAGGATGGGGATTTCCGATAAAGGAGAAGCGGAAAGAATGTTCCATCTGCGAAGCAAGATAGTCAAAGAATTCTGTATAATCAGCAGACTTAAGACGTAAGTAAACAAAATGGATATGTTTAGTGAGAAAATGATGGGATATCCGATGACAGAGTTTAGAGAATTGATAGGATTCAAGTTCAGAAACAAGGAAGCAAGACTATGTTGTTGTTGTTGTGTATTTACACACAAGTCACCTTTGGCATTGACCAGAATATAGTGAAGGATGGAGGATACAATGATGAGTTTGTTATCAGTCTCCTTAGACAGAATCTCATTGAGGAGTATAAGGTAAGGTTTAGAGGTTGAGGGGTAGTGTTCAACAGAGAAGAAATCAAAGAAAGGCCACAAATGTTGCAGAAAGGTACTTCAGCGGATATTACAATATTAAAGTGTACTTGCTATTGACAGATAGACAGATGTTGGTATTATGATTCATCGGGAACAATTAATCATTTTATTCATGACCAATGCATGTGACGATTGTTTCGAGAAATGTAAACACTGTTAAATCTGACCCAAATACTGTTCTTCCACTGGGCAACAATTCGAGAGATTAGAATCGTGTTTACCCTGCTTTATGAAATTGTTTGTGACCCAGTCGTGACTTAGGTGTATGCATAGATAATGCTAAAATAGATTTTCATGATCTTATGACATTAATGCATAGTCCACATTGCTTTATGGTTTCATAAGTTGGGTTGGATTATCAGAAAATTATAACTCATTGTGTCATTATTTGATATTTGTGCTGCTTTATGCTACGGTAACAAAATGATTAAGGTACCGAGGGAAAAGAATGTTTCCATCAGTAGCATTCTGTGCAATGATGTAAGAATACATGATTTTACGTTTATTTAAATATACACAGCAAACAAAATCACCATTATGTGAGATGCCATAGCATGATTTCAACTTTTATAACATGACAATATTAAAGTGGCACAACACTGAGATAATTACGTGTTCCACTGGAGGATATAGTGCACAGAGTTCCGACTGAGTTTTGAATTGCATTATTGTAGCACTGACAACTCGTTTGCATTATATTAAGGTGCCAGTCATTTAATTTCAGCTTGAGAAAAAGTTCCATTGACATACAGGAGTATTAGCGTGAGGAATGCCTCATGGGCCTTTCATTAATTTTCCAAAGGTTCTGTCATTTTTTTTTGTTCAGGATACATACATACATACATACATACATACATATATATATATATATATATATATATATATATATATATATATATATATATATATATATATATATATATATATATATATTAGAGTTATATTTTCATTAAATGATTGATCGATAGATACGAACAAATACAAACACAGGCTGATAGATAACGGTTGTGAGAGGCCCCTACAGGCTAAAACACTGTCATCTACAAAAACAGAGTGGCAAAGAAAAGAAGAAAGTGGTGGAGAAGCAGAGAGGCAAAGGGCCAGAGAGAAACAAGAGACATTTCAGGTCGTCAAAAAGTGAGACAGAAAGACAAAGATCAGGAAAAGAAACACAAAGACAGAGAAACAAACAGACAAAAATAAAGACAGACAGACAAAAAGGCAAAGATATGCAGATGGCCAAATAGACAAATGCCATTAAAGGTAGTACAAAAAAAAAAAAAAGACATAAAGACAGGACTCAAAAACAAATTAAACAACCTGATTGACTGGTAGACAGACGGACAAAGACATAGAGTGAGAGACAAGACAAAAACAAAGACTGGCAGAAAGAAACAGATACATAATAAAGACAAGTACAGACACACATACAGCGACAGCCAGAAAGACAAGAAGACAAAGACAGACAAAAGCATAGATGGACAAGCAAATGGCATAAACAAAGTTATCACAAAGACAATGGCAAAGAAAAGCAGTTAGACAAAGATAAGGACACACTCGAAGACAAGTACATGCATTCATTATGGGAAAGATAGACGAAGAAACACAAAACAAGACGAATGCAGACATACAGAAAGTCGAAAGAACAGAAAGTCAAAGAAAAAATAATAGATAAAACAAATGAGGATGAAAGGTACTGAGATAAGGACAAACAGGCAGACACACACAGAGACAAGCAGAAATATAAAGACAAAGAGAGGACAGACAGATACACAGGCATACACGGACAGAGACAAATACAACACAGTAGCAAAACCAAACTAAGAGAAAAACAACGCTAAATAGACAATATACTAAAGAGAAAACAGCAACACATACAAAGACAGATGTAAAGGACAGAAATTTACAAAGACAGACAAATACGAAGACGGACAAGACAAACAAATACAAAGCCAAGAAGTCATGTTAACAATATTTAAAGAGACGGAACAATCAAGCAAAACATACAACCAAAAGAAAATGACAGAAACTCAGGCAAAGGCAAACAGACATAGACAAAGACAAGCAAACCACGAACGACAGACAAGAAGCAGACGTACAGAGAAAAACAGACAAAGACTTGTTGACAAAGACAGACAGAGAAACTGAAAGACAAATAAAGAGAAAAACTACAAAGAAAAGCAGACAGAGATGAAATAGGACTCAGATAAAGACAACGAAAGGCATAGTTAAAGACAAAACAAAGACTCACGGACAAGCACAATAACAGAACAAACAAGCAAAAGACAGAGAGATAAAGACACTTTAAGCCTCAGGCTGATCTCTGCAAAGGAAAGAGAAAGTGGGTCAAGCACAAATAAGCCGAGAAAGAAAACACACACACACACACACACACACACACACACACACACACACACACACACACACACACACACACACACACACACACACACTGAATGAATTGGGAACTTATAAGAAATTAGCAAAGAAGGTGAATAAACTATACAAAAAGTTGTCAAGTGGAAATGGAGGAAATTAAAATGGAATTTTGTAAGCAGAGGGAACAAAATGAAGAATTAGAAAAGGAACTAAACAGAAAAGACACAACAATAGATAAGCTGTCAGTTGAGGTAGTTTCACTGAGAAAGAAGACTAGTGAAACGGGGAGTTGCCAACCATGAGAGAATTATGGAGCTCAGACATGATACAGAGACAATTTGACAAGCAAGCAGTCTTATAGAAAAAAGCAGTGATACTGAAGAGAAGATAACTCCGGTAAATGATATGATGAGAAATTGCAAAGATGAAGAACAAACTACACATGCTGAAATCTGAAAGTAAAGAAAGATGTAGAAAACAGAGTCAAAGAAGAAAGCATAAGGAAGGAAATGAGAGACATACTGTAAAAAAAAAAAAAAAAAAACTGGTCAAGGAATCAGCAGAGATCAATAAATCTATAGCAGTCATTGGTATAGATCAAAAAGTGATAAGAAACAGAATTTTATGAGACAAATAGGAGACGAAAAATATAATAAATATATCGAAAGAAGCAGCTATCGAGGATGTCTGTGATAAAGAAATCAAGGAACATAAAAGATTATGGAAATATGAAAGAAATAAGTCAAGGTCTCTGAAAGTAACCTTCCAAAATGTGAACATTGTAGAGGAAATATTTGAAAATACTAAAAAACTCATGGAAAAAGAGGAATAAAAAAAAAATATGGACAGAAAGATACCTAACTCAGGAATAATGGAGATTACTAAGGGGGAAGATATCAGGACTCTAAAATATCATAATAAAATACATAATAGCTAGTAATGTTCATATGTAATCTAGAGGTTAGCTGAAAGTCATGGCTAGAGCTGGAGGAAGTGACGTTTACACATTCTCACAGAAGGAATGCCACAGACAGCACAATGTGATGCCTGATCAGAAAGTCCCCAAGGATCGAGAGAGTTCCACTCAAGCTTGCAGTACACGTGACACAATTTCTTCTACACGAGAGAGAAGGAAGGAACAGGCAGAAGGAGACAGGAGAGAGAGCGAGAAGGGGTCTAGACTCAAGAGAGAAGCACGGTGGGGAAAGGGGCAGGCTTGCGAAGTTAGCAAGCATAAAACGCATTTGCCTCAATATGCTCTTGTGAGACATACTTAGTATTAATTTTGAGGTATCCCCTTTGGAGAAATAAACTACACACCCCATTACTAATCTTTATCTTTCTCCCGTCACTGACTTCAAGTAAACTAAGATTATGTCCTACGAATCAACTCACTGTTAACCACAGCTCTGCTACGACTACGATATAATTAACTAATCTTTATCTTTCTCCTGTCATTGACTACAAGTAAACTAAGATTATCTCATACAGATCAACTCACTGTTAACTACAGCTCGGCTACGATTACGATATGATTAACTGCAAGTTTGGTATATTATTTTGGTGGCTAGCGGTAAAAAAGAAACAACTACATTCAGTTAGTGGTACCTAATGAAATGATACCTCAAGTATTAAGGATGATACACGATAGTCCTCATGCAGGACATCCTGGAAAGGATAGGACAGTTAGACAAGCCAGGCTGTTATACTGCTGGCCATCGTTACGAAAATATATATGCAATCATATACATATACACAGATGCGAGTCATGTGCGAGACACAAAGACTACACATTAACACCTGCACCTAAAGAGAGCTATCCTGTACCTAATCAACCGTGGGACGTTGTTGCGGTTAACTTACTTAAGTTACCCTTATCCTACAATAATATTCAGTATCTGTTCGTTGCTACAAACCATTTCTCAAGATATGTGATATTAGCCCCAATTAAGGATAAGATAACAGAAACAGTGGCAAGAGCAATCATAGATAACACCATATGTAGATTCAATACCCCGAAGGTATTAATAAGTGATAATGGGGGTGAATTTAATTCTAAAATCACGCAAGAAGTATGTAAACAATACAATATAAAGACTAGTAAGAGAGTGAGAAGAGAGTGGATGAGGAATTTGGATGGAATTTGAGTGTAAAGTGGAGGGACTGTAAGAAAATGTTCTGGAAAGAGGTAAAGAAAGTTAGACATGGTGGCCGTGAAGTTAGTAGGGGAGTGAAAGATAAAAATTGCAGATTACTCGTGGAGAAAAGAGAAAAAGTGAGCAGATGGACAGAACACTTTATGGAATTATTGAACATAGGAAATGACAGTAATGCTAGTATAAGTGTCTGGGGAATGGCTGGGAGAAGGAGGGAGGTGAGACGACAGGAAGTCAGTCGGATGGAAGTTGTGGAAGCAATGAAGAAAGTCAAAATGTGGAAAGCCCCAGGAATGGATGGAGTGTGTGGTAAAATGCTGAAGCATGGGGGAGAGATAGTAGTAGGATGGATGTGGAAGATGTGCAGATTGGCCTGGGAGGAAGGTAGAGTCCTGGAGGATTGGAAGTCAGGCATAATATTATTCCCTTGTACAAAGGGAAAAGAGAAAAAGAAGTGTGTGGTAATAATAGGGGCATTAGTCTTCTTAGTGTTATAGGAAAAGTATATGGTAGGATACTTATTGACAAAGTTAGGGAAATAACAGAGGAATTAGTTGGAAAAGAACAGGGAGGCTTTAGGAAGGGAAGAGGTTGTGTAGATCAGATATTCATTCTTAGATCTTTAGTGGAAAAGTTTCTAGAGAAGGGAAAGAAGTTGTATGCGGCCTTCATGGATTTGGAGAAAACATATGACTGGGTGGATAGACAAGGACTGTGGAAAGTATTAGGAATATATGGAGTAGATGGGAAGTTGTTGAATGCTGTGAAGAGTATGTATGAGAGTGCTAAGGCTACAGTGTGTGTGGATAGTGAACTGCGTGAATTTTTCTATTTGAAGGTAGGGCTGAAACAGGGATGTGTCATGTCTCCATGGTTGTTCAATCTGTACATGGATGGGGTTATATATAAAAGACATACGAGTACAAGGTAGGGCAGTGGATGCTGGAGTGGCCCTAGTGAGCGAGGACAGTGCTTGGAAACTCCCTGTACTATTGTTTGCAGATGATACTGTGTAGATAAGTGAAGACGAAGGGGAGCTGCAAGGCTTGGTGGATGAGTTTGGGTGAGTGTGTAAGAAACGGAATCTAAAGATGAATGTAGGGAAATGTAAACTTATGGTCTTCGAGAGAAGTGTAGTCAGTGAATGTACAATGAGGTTGGATGATGAGGAAATGGAAAATGTGAGTACGTTTAAGTACTTGGGTAGTGTGATGATTAAGGATGGACGTTAGGAGGGTGAAGTGCTTGAAAGGGTACAGCAAGGAAGAAAGGTTGCTGGTTCCTTGAAAACAGTGATAAGAAGCAGGGAAGTGAGCATGGAAGTGAAAAAGTTACTTCATGATATTGTGATACCAACTCTAATGTATGGAAGCGTAACTTGGACGTTGTTGGAGGGACACAAGAGTGAGAGCAGTGGAAATGAGTTATTCGAGAGGAGCCTGTGGAGTCACATGGAGAGACAGACTGACAAATGAGGATGTGAAGGAACATTGTGGTGTGGATGTGGATGTGATAGGAAGCGATAAATGAAACACATTGAGGTGGTTTTGGCCATGTGGAGAGGATGGAGAGTAAGAGACTGACAAAGAGAGTGTATGTGAGTGAGATGGAAGGGGAGAGAGGGAGGGGGAGGCCAAGGATGAGATGGAAGGATGGAGTGGAGAGGTATATGAGAAAGGGGGGTGTGAGTTGGGAGCAGGGCAGTGAAATGGCAGGGGACAGTGCGACGTGGATGCAATTTGTTTGTGGCCACCCCGTGTGGGATTAGGCCGTCTGGCAGGAGACAGATAGACAGTATAAAAATGATAAATGTCTTAGCCGGTCACCCAGCATCCAATGGGATGGCAGAGAGACAAAACAAAAAAGTGCTGGATGTGCTACGACACATTCTGAATGAAAGTAATACAAGCTGGGATGATTTTCTTTTACTTTTTATTTTTCTATGCAATAAAGAAGTAATCAAAGGCCACGAACCCACAAAGCGTTCCTTCCAAGAAAAAAATAAAAACAATACAAAATATAGCCAAGTTCAAGATCCATTCATTTCGAGTTGCTTGGACACACTGCATTTGAAAGACTGGAGATCACAGGAAGAAGCAAATACAGACAGAGAGAGACAGTTCCAGAGTTGACATGTTGCACAAATGAAGGACTGGGAATAGCGGATAACTTCCATTAGAGAGTCGCACAGAAATGGGATGAGACTTTGTTGTGAGAAGGGTGCTATGCACCCACTGAAGGGTGGAGGGATGCAAGCGGACAGTTCAAAGGAGCAGTGACCACTGAAAAGAGATAAAGATGCAACAGTGTGGCGAAGAGACAGAGGTTGAAGGGAACCAGTAAGAGTAGGAAAGTAAATGAGACGAAAAACCTTTGACTCCACTCTGTTGAGAAGAGCTGTATGTGGGGAGTCTCTCCACACATGAGAGTTGTACTCTAAACAGGGGCGAATAAAACCCGTGTATAAATCAACAACCGTGCAGGTGTAAAGAATGCACGGAGTCGGCTTAGCACACCCAATCTCTTGGAGGCAGATTTTACAAGAGATACAATATGGTCTTTCCAATATAAGTCCCGAGAAAATGAAACCCAAAGCATGTTCAAGAATGATGCAGGATTGAGCTGGATATTGTTAAACATTAGTGGGTACTCCTGTGGAAGATTGTGTCGGGTTGATAGATATAAAAACAGAGTTTTTGATGCATTAAAAACGACAAGATTATTTTTACCCCAGTCAGAGATACGGGCCAAGTCAGATACTAGGTGTGCAATAGCCTCATCCCCTGTTTGTTGAAGTAACTGCTGAGATGGACGTTGTAGAAACCGAATGGAAAGGTGAAGGGTGGAATCATCAGCATGGTTAGGATTAGATGTACAGCTTAGAAGATCATTGATGAATAAAAGAAAGAGAGTTGGTCATAGGACAGAGCCCTGAGGAACACCACTGTTGATAGATCTAGAAGAACGATGGCCGTCTACAACAGCAGCTATAGAACGACCAGAAAAGGAAGCTGTAGATGAAGGCACAAATAGAAGGATTGAATCCGTCAGAGGGCAGTTTAGAAATTAAAGATTTATGCTAGACTCGATCGAAAGCCTTTGAGATGTCAAGTGCAATGGCAAAGCTTTCGCCAAAATCCCGAAAGGAGGATGACCAGGAGTCTGAAAGGTAGGTGAGAAGATCGCCCCTGGAGCGTCCCTGATGGAACCCGTACTGACGATCAGAAAGAAGGTTGTGATAGGAAAGATGCTTTAAAATTTATATGTTAAGAATTGACTCATAAACTTTTAAGAGTATCTGTCTATCTATCTCTCTATTGCCAGACGCCATAATCCCGTAAGGGGTGGCCATTGACTTTGAGTTATTTGTTTTATTGGGAGGGGCACTAACCCTCCACCAACCCACTTGTTGACAAGTATGGAGTACGTATGGTTTGGGTATATGGTTACCACTAAGCGTTGTAAATGATTTCTTGGTTTACAGCAAACCATTTGGCTTGTCACTCAATGTAAAGCCACCTGTAAAGGAATGAAAAACAATAAGAAGTGA
This sequence comes from Coenobita brevimanus, assembly GCF_032717465.1. Taxonomy (NCBI): domain Eukaryota; kingdom Metazoa; phylum Arthropoda; class Malacostraca; order Decapoda; family Coenobitidae; genus Coenobita; species Coenobita brevimanus. Next base: position 37,965,993 of record NC_136967.1, read on the forward strand.
CAGGAAACATGGGAGAAATAGGAAGAGAGGAGGGCAGGCACAGAAAAAAAAAAAAAGTCTAAGGAAGAAGTAGGCAGCACTACATCAAGTGAGTCGATGATGGTCGACAGGATGTTAAACAATTGGACGATAGTTAGAGGGTTGGGAATGGTCACCCTTCTTTGGGACTGGCTGAATGAGAGCAAACTTCCAGCAAGAAGGAAAGGTACAAGTTGAAAGGCTGGATTACCGGAGTGGACGCATCAATTACTGGAGCAATTAATAAGTCTACAGGAGACACATCACATTTCATTATCTGCGGGACAGACAAGAAATTACCTTACGAAATTCTAGAAGGTGAAAATTAACCAGTATACAATTATCACGATTATCCTACATTCCGTTTGCATGAAATCCACGATATACACAAAAGGGTGAATAAACAATTATCACTGTCCAAGTAAGAAATGACGAGGTCATTCAATAAAAAGGCAAAAGAATCACCCATCAGCTTAGGAGACATTGTCTATGGTATCGTTCACACTAGAAACAATAAACTACCACCGAAATTTGAGGGCCCATACAGAGTAATTACGAAGACTGCAAACAAGGTAGTAATTAGGTCACTGTCGACTGGCGAAGAAAAACAAATTCATGTTGGTCATTTGAAAAGGGTCCGAAGCAATTTAGCTAGCAATTATGCAACTTCGGACACAACCGAAACACCGAACACTATCGATGTAAATAAACTAGATAAAATCAATACAAAAAAAAGATAAATTTAGATCGCATAACAAACACACAACAATAGGTGCAACTGTTGCTACAAACGCCACAATACAGAATTTACATGAGCTAGGTATCAATTTAAACTCGTTCTACAAGTGAAACAACGAGCAAAATTATTGTTCTCCACGAGCCAGTTGTAATGCTCATCATCACTATTATCGACCGCAACATGACTGGATTAGCTAATGAATAGTTTTTTTTTTTTTTTTTTTTCCAGTAGGAAACAATGAGGGGACTTATAATACATATTCTGCAATATTACTACAGCAAGTATTATGGATGACTGATTTATAATACAATTGACTGCTGCTATTGTGTTAGTATTGTGTAACTATATGCATGTACACACAATTATTTCGGAACTTACAATGTAACATACAGTGTAATTGTACACTATTACTACAGTTACTACAATTGCCTACAGTAGTACTGCAGTTACTACAATATTACTACAGTTACTACAGTTAACCACAATATTACTACAGTTATGTTGCTACAATTATGTAACTAAAAACGATAGCATTACTGCAATTTTTAAATGCGAGGAAGAAGAAAAAAAAAGGCTGAACCCGCAAAACATTTCCTTCCAAGAAAAAAACAGTACAAATGAGACCCAAATTCAAGTTCAGTTCATTTCGAGTTGCCTGGACACACTGCGTTTGAAAGACTGGAGATCAAAGGAAGTAGCAAATGCAGATAAAGAGAGACAGTTCCAGGGTTGACCTGTTGCACAAATGAAGGACTGGGAATAACGGTTAACTCTTGTATTAGAGAGTTGGACATAAAAGGGATCAGAGTTTGTTGCTAGACGGGTGCTATGCACCCGTCGTAGAGGTGGAGGGATGCAAGCAGACAGTTCAGAGGAGCAGTGACCATGGAAGTAACGGTAGTAAAGAGATAAAGAGGCAACAGTGCGGCGAAGAGACAGAGTTTGAAGGGGGCCAGTAAGAGGAGGAGACTTGAGATGAAAAGCCTTTGCCTCCACTCTATTGAGGGGAGCTGTGTGTGGGAAGCCTCCCTACACATGAGAGTTTTGTACTCTAGACAGGGGCGAATAAAACCCGTGTATAAAGTAAACAACTGTGCAGGGGTAAAGAAGGCATGGTGTCGGCTTACCACACCTAAACTCTTGGAAGCAGATTATACAAGACATGCACTATGATCTTTCCAAGATAAATCCCGGGCGAATAAAACCCCAAGCATGTTCAAGGATGATGCAGGATTGAGCTGGATATTATTAAACATTAGTGGCTACACCTGTGAAAGATTGTGTCAGGTTGATAGGTGTAAAAATTGAGTCTTTGATGCATTAAAAACAAAACGTTTATTTATACCCCAGCCATAGAACGAGCCAAGTCAGACAGTAGGTGTGCCATAGCCTCATCCCTTGTTTGTTGAAGTAACTGCTGAGATGGACGTTGCAGAAACCGAATGGAAAGGTGAAGGATCGAATCATCAGTGCACGAGTGGATATGGTTAGATGTACAGCTTAGAGGATCATTGATGAATAAAAAAGAAAAGAGAGTTGGTGATAGGACAGAGCCCTGAGGAACACCACTGTTGATAGATCTAGGAGAAGAACGATGGCCGTCTACAACAGCAGCAATAGAACGACCAGAAAAGGAAGCTATAGATGAAGGCACAAATAGAAGGATAGAATCCGTCAGAGGGCAGTTTAGATATTAAAGATTTATGCTAGACTCAATTGAAAGCCTTTGAGATGTCAAGTGCAATGGCAAAGCTTTCGCCAAAGTCCCGAAAGGAGGATGACCAGGAGTCTGAAAGGTAGATGAGAAGATCGCCACTGAAGCGTCCCTGATGGAACCCATGCTGAAGATCAGAAAGAAGGTTGTGATAGGAAAGATGCCTTAAAATTCTTTCTGTTAAGAATTGACTAAAAAACTTTTAAGACACAGGATGTTAAAGCAGTTGGACTATAGTTAGAGGGTTGGGAATGGTCACCTTCCTTTGGGACTGGCTGAATGAGAGCAAACATTCAGCAAGAAGGAAAGGGACAAGTTGAAAGGCAAAGGCAAATGAGTGTACCTAGGCAGGGTGTAAGTACAGAAGCACAGTTCTTAAGTACAAAAGGAGGGCCTTCATCAGGCCCATATGCCTTGCTAGTACTGAGGCCAGTGATGGCAGAAAATACATCAGCTGAAGATATTTCAATGGCAGCCATGAGGAAGTCAGAGGTGGGAAGTGATGGAGGAACAGCACCGGAACCGTATTAGGTGGAATTGGAGGAGAAAGTCCGAGCAAAGAGATATGTTTTATCAGTAGAAAAAATAGCTACAGAGTCATCGGAGTAGAAAAGAGGAGGGAAGGATGATGAGGTAATGCTGTTAGAAAGGTTTTTGGCAAGGTGTCAGAAGGAGCGGGAAGAATTCAAATTGGAGAGTTGAGAGCATTTAGTATGGATGAAATTATTTTTAGTTGGGCGAAGAACAGACTTTGCACGATTCCGGGCAGAAACATAAAAAAGATGTGATTTAGGGGTGGGTTGGTTCCGTTACCTTTTATGGGCCCTCTCCTTCTTGCAGATAGCATTGGAACAAGCGTGATTAAACCAAGGCTTTCTTGCATTAGTCAAAGGATATGAGAAAGGAATGTATGTATGCTTCTATGCCCGACAGAATAACCTCCATAATGCACAAGGCACACTGAGATGGCTCCCGGCCATGGAAGCAATAATCATTCCAGGGAAAATCAAAGAAGTACTGTCTGAGGGCCTCCCAGCCTGCAGCTCCAAAGTGCCACAGATGACGTTTCTTTGGAGGGTCCACAGGCTGTACTGGATAGGACAGGTTAAGGTAATAAGGATGTGATTGGAGGATCCCAACGGAGAGAAATGATTAACGGTGTATTCAGAAGGATTAGATGTACGGTATCTTGGAGCTCTCTCCAAGGCAGTCAGGGATACGGGTAGGGCTGTACAAGCTGCTCTAGGTCATTAAGGATAGAAAAGATGTAGGCTTGTTCACCACGTGGATCAGTGAAAGGAGAGGAGAGTGGTGAACATTGAAATCTCCTAGAATGGAGATTTCAGAGATAGGAGAAATGGATGGAATGTGTTCTATCGTAGAAGTAAGACAGTCGTAGAATTTTTGATAGTAGAATTAGGAGATAAGTAAACAGTGCAGATATATTTAGCCAGAGAATGACATGAAAGCCGAAGCCAGAGAGTAGAGAATTCAGAAGAATCAAGTTCAAGAACACGAGATCAAGATAGGTTGTTGCATACATATACACAACAGCCACCTTTGGCTTTGAAATGAGTATAAAGTAGGAGGACACAGAAAAGGGTTTGCTGTCAGTTGCCTCAGACAGCTGAGTCTCTGTTAAGAAGAGTAGGTGAGGTTTAGAGGAGGAGAGGCTGTGTTCAACAGCAAGTTAGAGGAAAGGGTGCGAGTTTTGCAGAAATGAGGAAATGAGTCAATCGGTGGTTTAAGGCATGTTGAGTCATTACCAGGAAAGGGGCGGACAGTGGGGGCATTTATGGTCCCCCCCCCCGGGGGACTTCTAGGCATGATTATAATACGCCATTTTTCTCTAATTTTTAAAAGGTAGTGGAGTGTGTACTGTGCATGTAGATTGATGTTGACAGTTGGAGATTCTTGTATTGGAGAGTATGCTGGCCTATTCTCTGTGTAACTGAAACACTGACAACGTTCAGCAAAAGGGGAGGCGGTGGCTCAATTGGTAGAGAGGTGGCCTGCAGTCCAAACGTACCCTGGTTCAAATCCCACTGGGGCAGGGAACAGTTTAAGGATTTGAATTTCATAAAAGTCAGACTTTACTCTACCAGAAGACCAGCCGACATGTTGTATAAACAACCCCCCCCCTAATACCAATACACCAGTCCTGTATGAGACGGCCCTAGCATGTATTCAGTATGGACGGTGGATGTTAGCGCCGAAGTGGTGACATGTAGATGTGTGCAGTACGTAGGAGGACTATTGGGCCTTGAAAGCATGCTGTGAAGCCTATGCCCAGAGTCAGACACAAAAAAAAAAAAAAAAAGGAATTAGTCCCGAGGGCTGATGAAACGGGAGCTCCAGCTCTCCCTGTTGTCAGCTTTCCATCCACCTTGGGAGTGCTGCCCTGCTCAACTTGTGCTACAGTCTACTCCTCAGTGCTACAAGTATGTAACAGTTGCTACAATTATGTAACTACAAACGATATCATTACTGCAATTATGTTGCTACAATTATGTGACTACAAACGATAGCATTACTGCAATTATGTTGCTACAGTTATGTAACTACAAACGATAGTATTACTGCAATTATGTTACAGTTGCCACAATTATGCAACTACAAAAGCTAATATTACTGCAATTAGGTAACAATTACAATAATACTTCTAATTAAAATACAGTTATATAACAATTACAATATTACATCAGTTAAAAAATACAATTATGTAACAATTACATTCATACGATGTAACTGCAATGTTCCTACAATTCTGTGTTACCAGAATTATGTATTTCATACAAGTTGAGTGTACTATTAAGCATTACCATAGGCATAACACAATATGTAATGTAATTAATGTAATGACCAAGCCATTTTACCACTGCATAATTATATGCATGTGTCTGTCGTACATGCACATTTGTGCCATTATATCACTTCAGTGTGTTATACAATATTCCATGTTCAATTTTACTACATAACAGCTAGTAGCGTATATATTCATAAGACGTAATGACCTAGTAATACTGCAGTTACATAAATATATGCGTATGACTGTTGTACATATACATTTGTGCCACTATATTACTACAATATGTTATACAATATTCTGTATTCAGTTTTACTACCATGTAGTTACTCCATTATACACACAGTATATTTCTACAATATCTTTATGTCTCCACAATATTGTTATGAATATTGTCTCTACAATATTATAATCAGTTCTATGTATTAATAGATCTGAATATAATTAGTTTCTACATGCTGTCGTAGGTTCGCCAGCAGGGCGTGACAGAGCGATGTCAGGACTCTAATATATCATAATACAATACATAATAGCTAGTAACATACATATGTAGTCTAGAGGTTAGCTGAAAGTTACGGCCAAGGCTGGAGGAAGTGACGTTCACACATTCTCTCAGAAGGAATGCCACAGACAGCATGATGTAACGCCTGATCGGAAAGTCCCCAAGGGACGAGAGAGTTCCTCTCAAGTGTGCAGTACAAGTGACACAATTTCTCCTATATGAGAGAGAATGAAGGAGCAGGCAGGAGACAGGAGAGACAGCAAGAAGGAGGTCTAGACGCTAGAGGGAAGCACAGTGGGGAAAGGGGCAGGCTTGCGAAGTTAGCAAGCATAAAATGCATTCTCAATACGCTCTTGTGAGACATACTTAGTATAAATTTTGAGATATTTCCTTTGAAGAAATTAACTACAAATAAACCCCAGTAATACTCTTTATCTTTCTTCCGTCATTGACTACAAGTAAACTAAGATTATCTTCTACGGATCAACTCACTGTTAACTACAGCTCAGCTACGGCTACGATATACAGTAATTAACTACAAGTTTGATATACAGTATAAAAGAAGGATGAAGCAAAACAAAAAGTAAGGAAAATCGGAAGAAGAGAGGTGTTTTTTTTTTTTTTTACAAAGAATTTGAGGTAAAAGTAAGAAAGTGATGTATAAACAACAAGGAATAAAAAAAAAGGAGGGTAGTAGACTCCAACTATGTCAAATATGTAAACATGATTAATATGATGTACTCAGATGTAGATGGAATGGTATCCAGATTATTAGGGATATGACTATACCAAAGAAAAGGAACCTCATATTATTTGCCTAACTGTAACATAATTAATCCCAAGGATATCAAATGACATCCTAAACTTTGAAGAATACTCGTACGATATATGGGGAAGAGATAGAAGTTTGAAAAAAAAAAAAAAAAGAAGTTATGATATTAACGAAGAAAAATCTACAAGCCAAAGATATACAGTAGAACTAGACATACCCCCACAAACAGAATTAATTGCATTAGAGATCAACACATTTGAAGGGCAAATAATGGTGGCAAATTTATACATGCCACTCAAAACAAACACTTGGGAAAGAGGTGAATATGAAGACCTGGCAGAAAGTTCATTTCAGAGTTTAAGAGCTCTGCTACTTAGAAAGATTTATATTAACTGGAGATTTCAACACAAATATAAATTGGAATACACTAGATGTAAGAAGCTATGACAGCTAATGGGATAAAAGGCTCTTGGATCTTGTACAGCAGTTTTTCTTGACACAACATGTAAAGTAAAACACCAGAAAAAGGGAACTAGATTATCCATTGTTATTAGATGTTATATTTACTAGGCAAGACTATGATATCGACAACATAATGTATCACCATCCATTCTGCAAAAGCAACCATGCAGCATTAAATTGTAGCTCCAGGATTGCATATGATATAGTTAGCAGTAATGAAAATGAGAAAAAGAACCTAAACTACAAAAAAGGGCAACTATCATGACCTAAAGAAGTACTTCATAAAAACAGACTGGGAAAAGGAACTGAGAGGACATAATATAAATGTTATATATATAGCAAATTCTGTGGATTTTATAAAACACGAGTCTAACATTATTATCCCACAGCACAAACTAAGAGAAATAAGGATACGAAGGGGTTTAATACAGAATGAAGGATACGGAGGGGTTTAATACAGAATGTAAACAATCAAAACAGAAATGAGATCTGATATGGAATAGATACAGAAGACACTTAAGTGACAGGGCATATAACAACTGTAAACAGGCAAGAAATTATTATACAAGGATAAGGAGAGAAGCTCAAATACAGTTTGAGGAAGACATTATAAATAAAACTAATGATCAACCAAAGCTGTATACAGCTACATCCAAAGCAAAGGCAAAGTTAACGATTAAATACAGTCCATCATGGATGAGGAGATAACCTATATCCAAGATGAAGATATTTGAGAAGACCTTTACAAATAATTACAATCAGTTTTTACAGAAGAAAGTAATTCTGAGAAGATAAATAGCATGCTTGATTACATATACCTGCATCATCAGATCCACGAATACTGGAACAAGAGGTACAGGAAGAGTTAAGCAAATTAGGCAAGGGAAAAGCACTTGGTCCTGACGAATTTTCACGTTGACTGCTACGTGAATGTGCAGAAGAGTTAAGCAGGCAAATATAATTAATAACGGTATTCAATGAATCCTTAAGTCAATTATCTGATATTTGGTAGAAAGCAGACATTGTTCCCCTATTCTAGAAAGGAAAGGGACAAAATCCACTCAACTACCGACCAGTATCCCTGACCAATGTTGTAAGATACTATAGTCTATTTGATTGACCTGTGCAGCTGAGATGCCTGGGCCTAACCGGGTGTGTTTGAAACACGGCTGCTGATTGGCCGCCGATGATTTAAATCTACACCTCGTATTATTTTAACACATATATAATTATATTTTCAAACTGCCTTCAGTACAAGCTGCCATATCAAATATGGAATAATTTCCGAAGCTGAAGAGGTCGAAATTCACTTTAAATGAAAATTAAGCTGATTATAAAGTTCAATAAAACGATGAGTGACGTTTAAAGTGAATCATCCACCCGCGGTGTACATCCACGTCCGTATGTTGCACTACATCCATGCAAGGTGTACACCTACGTCCGCATGTTGCACTATATTATCCAGCCACGATGTACACCTACGTCCGCATGCTGCACAACAATACATGCCTGCATTTACTTCAGTGACATCAGCGGCGGCCAATCAGCAGCCGCGTATCAAACACACCCTTTTTGCTGCATACATCTCAGCTGCACAGGTCAATCAAATAGACTATAGAAAAGCTGATAAGAAAAAAATTGGGTAAACCATCTGGAAAAATACAAAACTGTATGATAACAGAAAGACACTTCGGTTTTAGAAAGGGAAAAATCATGTTCCTAATCTTTTAACCTACTATGATAGAGTTGCAGAATCACTACAGATAAGAGAAGGATTGGTAGACAGTATCTATGTGGATTTCAAGAAAGCATTTGATGGAGTACCGCACCAAAGACTTCTATGGAAACTGTACCACCATGGAGGAATCCAAGGTAATCTGTAGCTTACTGCTGGACGCAAGACTTTCTCAGAAAACAGGGAAATGAGAACAGTATAGGGGAAATTACTGATCAAGGAAAGAAGTGACTACCGGAGTTCCAGCAACATTGGAAATTGAAGTTATCTAAATATGTTTGCTGATGATGCAAAAATACAAAAAAGAATTACAAATACAGACAGCTTCAAGAAGAATTAAATAAGCTTCATGGATGGAGCAACAGATGACAAGTGTAATTCACTGTGGACAAATTCCATATTATTAAGTTAGATGAAAGTGGAAAAAGACCAGACTGGGATTATAAGCTAGGAAGTTCAACGCTACACATATCAGAAAAGGTGAAAGACCTATGAGTGATTGTTAATGACAGGGTGTCTCCTGCTAACCACATCAATGAGAAGGTACGGAACATGTATACATTGTTTGATAATATGAGAATAGCATTCATATATATAAATGAAGACTTGCTGAGAAAGACTATAATATCTTTCATAAGACTAACCCTGAAGTATGCATCAGTGTTCTGGAATCCATATCTCAAAAAACACATACCATCAAATGGGGTATGTGAATCACCTGGGGAAAAACGAATAATTATTGGGCAAATCGAATCAAAAGCTCTGGGAGGCTTATTTTTATTGAATTTTTAAGAACTGCCATTCATTTTGTTCCCTTTATAATGTTCTCTCATTTGCAATCATTGTTTTGTCTATGATGATGAAAATAAACAAGCCAGACTGATTTCAAGTTTCTATATAAAGTTCAGGTTTTTCAACCTGTAGCTGCTAAGGTTTCCTGAGAAGAGGACAATACAAGTTGCATGACAGCCAACTAACATATGGACAAGGTAGGTATAAACAACGTTTTGGATACAGAAACTTTATCAATGAAGTATTTGACAAAATATTACAATTTAATTTCTCAGGGGTAATGAGAATCATCATATGGGTCAATGTGAATCTCCCATATGAGGATATATTTTATGCTTTTTTATGGCTTTTCACATTAGTTTTTGGCAAATATGACTTTTCTTTCTCCTCTAGGATGGTCAGGACATACAAAAGGAAGTCGGCCAACTCCCAAAATTATTCGGAAGAGGCGATTGCCCAGGCCCTTGTTGACATCGCCAAAGGATTAATGCAGCGACAGGCTGCCAGTCACTATGGCATTCCTCAGGCCACGCTACGACGTCATTAGCTAGGGCTTGTCAAATCCCACGGCAAAGCAGGACGTAAGACAGCACTCCTCCGAAATGAAAAGTTCGCATTGGCCAGGTACTTGGCAGTACTGGGTGATTTTGGCCTTGCGTTTGACTTGCAAGAGCTAATAGATTTCATTAAGTTCTTCCTCGACAGTTATTTCTGAAAGATTGATCAGTTCAGAGACAATTGCCCTGGCCCCGACTGGGTGCAGGGTTTTTTGAAGAGGCACTCTAAACTCTTGTCATCTCGCGTGTGCCAGAATATATAGAGGAAGCGGGCAGCAGTATCACAGGCAGTTGTCTCGGAGTACTTCAACAACCTTGAGAAGACATTAGAAGGTGTTCCACCTTCCAACATGATTAATTATGATGAGACGAACATTATTGACGACCCACGACGGAAACTGCAGATCTTCCGCAGATCTGTGATTCACTTTGCCCCAGCACATGTATGTTTCACCTGCTGTTACATCTCTTTTTACAACTCATTTAATTACATATTGATTTGGATAAAAAATGATACAAATGTAGTTTAAAGATTAAAGTTTAAAACAGTACTAAATAAAGCACCTGACATGTCCTATGATTTTCATTACAAACCTTAGTGTATAAAAAAAGGTAGAAATTTTATTCACATTGCCCCATTTGATACGATTCAAAATGTACAATGGGCCGCTACAAGATGGATACCAAGCTTAAGGGATCTAAGCTATGAAGAAAGACTAGAAAAACTGAACCTACCAATATTACAAGAGAGAAGGAAAAGAGGATAAATTATTGTTATATAAATGCATCACTGGAAAAGAGAAAATAGACTTAAATGAGTATATAACCTATGGGGAAGTATCAGCAAGAGGACACTGCAAAAAACTGCATAAAAAGAGAGGTGATAAGGATGTAAGGAAATTCAGTTTCCCAAACAGGGTAGTAAAACAGACAGATAATAAGACAGACAGACTGAAACACATACAACGAACACAAAGATATCTAGATAAAGACGAGCAAAGACAGAAAGAGAGAGAAGGATATTTGCAAATGCAGATGTAGAGAAGCAAAAACATGGGCAGATATCCAGAAAAAAGACTTGCAACGTGAAACAATGGCAGAAAAAGTCGAAGACAGGAAAAGAAAAGCACGCAAAAGAAGACAAACAAATAGACAGATTGGCAGATAGAAAAACAGACAGAAAAAGACAGTCATACTGAGGAACAGGCAGAAAAAAGACGAATATAATAAAGGAGGGAGGGAGGGAGACTAGGAGAGAGGTATGAAGAATGCCACTAATGCAGAAACTATGACAAGTATAAAAGGGGAGTAGGAAAGATATAGAAAACAAACGAATGAGAACAGAGCGTATGGATAGCGTCAGGGTAGATAATACAAGCGGAATGGGAGGCGGTGAGGGAGAAAATTAAGGGAGGAACAGTGAGGGATGATGGGAAGGAAGGTAAAATTAGGTAAAGTGTGACGGAATGGGAAATCGATAAAGGTGAAGAAACAGAGGAGAGCATAAAACTGAGAAAACATTACGAGAGGGCACACACACACACACACACACACACACACACACACACACACACACACACACACACACACAAATACACACACACACACACACACACACACACACACACAAATACACACACACACACACACACACACACACACACACACACACACACAAATACACACACACACACACACACACACACACACACACACACACACACACACACATGTACGCAGAGAGAAAGAGAGAGAGAAGGATGAGGAGGAAGAAGGGGGTAAATAAATGGGATAAACAATGCGAGAACAGAGAGGAATGTAATATAAGAGACGATGGGAAAGAAAGAACGCGGAGAAAGGATGAATGGAAGGGGGATGGGAAAGGTACAAGACGAAGGATAAGAGAGGTAGAGATAAGAGGAAGAAGAGCAGGGGAGAAGGGAAGCTGAAATCAGAAGAAAATATGGGAAAAAACAGAAAGGGGAAAACAGAAAGTGGGACTGATACTAGGGGGAAGTGGAGGAAAGAATAATACTGATGGATAAGGAAAATCTTTGCATGTAAAACTTTCGAAAGAGAATGGGAGAGCAGTAAAGGAAGGAGAAGAGAAAATTGAAGGTATCTGAAATAGTTGAAAGGTGAATAAAAGATAATGAGGATGAGGTGAGCAAAGGAAATAAAGGTAAACGAAGCATGCAAGATGAAGAAGACGACGAAGAGGAGGAGAAGCAAGAGGAGAGAAAAAAAATGGACGAAGACTTTAGAGGAAGAGTGAGGAAAAGTTATGAAAGGAAGGTATAAAGAGAGGATATAGAGGTTTCCGAATTACAAATCGTGCGTTAATGATTGACCTTTCTCCTCCTTTCCTCCCATTCGCCTTCACTCTTCTTTTCCTCACATTTATCCCTTCTCTTACTCCCCACCTCTCCCTTTCTCTACACCTCTCATTACGAAACATGCTATTTGATATTCTTATGATTATTACTTTTGAATACAAAATGAATGACTACCGCACATTTATGTCAAAGTCTAAACATAGGCTAGTAGATACTGCAATTCATCAACTCAGGCCGAAACTTTCAGACAACAGTGTGAAAAAAAAAAGTAGAAAGGTGACCAGGTGTCAGAATGAACGAAATCACCTCGTTAAACGGATAAAAAGAAAAATGTGCTTTGAAAGTTGGAGCAGAACAAATATGAATACCGAATATTAATCAATGGTTCATCGTAAATCACACACACACACACACACACACACACACACACACACACACACACACCTGTTCAATCCATTATATATTTTTCCTTTCGGTCCTCGTGTCCCGCTACTGTGGTACGCCCCCAGGTTGAGAACCACTGCCCAAGACGAATTCCATTGGATGGACTGAAGTCGCAGAGGTGGTGGGATAAGTGGATTCTGTTAATTATACTTAAAGCTTGACTGACAGAATAGGTACGTTATTAATCGTCTATTGAAAGCAGATAGTTTCGTAAGAACAAACAAGTCTGGTACTGTTTGCTTCCCTTATACTACTTCATGTCAACATTTATTTTGAAACACACAAGTTATATTACCATTTTTTTTTTTTTTTTTCAAAATACCAAATAGACTGTAGCACCAGTCGAGCAGGGCAGTACTCCCACGTTAGATGAAAAGCTGATGACAGGGAGAGCTGGGGCTCCCGTTTCATCAGCCCTTGTGACTAGTTCCTGACCATCCCCTTTTGCTTAACTTTTTCAATGTTTCAGTAACACAGAGAAAAGGCCAGCATGCTCTCCAATACAAGTTTCTCTAACTGTCAGCACGAAACTACATGCACAGTACACACTACACTTCCTTTTCAAAATTAAAAAAGAAAATGACGTCATTCAATCAGGCCTCGGAGTCCCCAGGGGGGTGGGGGAGGAGCAAAAATGTCCCAACTATCCGCCCATCTCCCAGTGACGACTCAGCGAGTTGCCGGGAACCACTGTAGGACTCACTTCTTCTTTGTTTCTGCAATATTCACAGCCTTTCCTCTAACTTTCTCTCTGTCGAACACTACCTCCCCTCATCTAAATCTCACCTTCACTTCCTGACTGGGACTCAGCTGTCTGAGGCAACTGACAGCAAACCCTTTTCTGTTTCCTCGTACCTTATACTCATTTCAAAGCCAAAGCTGCTGTTGTGTATATGTACACAACGACTTATCTTGCTCTCGTGTTCCTGAACTTGATTCTTCTGAATACTCCACTCTCTGCTTCAGCTTTCATGTCATTCCCTGACTAAATATATCTGCACTGTTTACGTATCTCCTAATACTACTGACTGAAAAATTCTTCGACTATCTTACTTCTGCGATGGAACACATTCTATCCATTCCTCCATTCTCTGAAATCTCCATTCTAGGAGATTTCAATGTTCACCACCACCTCTGGCTCTCCTCTCCTTTCATTGATCCACCTGGTGAACAAGCCAACATCTTTTCTATTCTTAATGACCTAGAGCAGCTTGTACAGCACCCTACCCATATCCATGACCACCCTGGAGAGAGCTCCAACATATATGACCTCTTCCTTACAACTAATCCTTCTGAATACACCGTTAATCTTTCCTCTCCATTGGGCTTCTCTGATCACAACCTTATTACCTTAACCTGTCCTATCACCCTGGTACAGCCTGTGGACCCTCCAAAGAAACGTCATTTGTGGCCCTTTGGAGCTGCTGATTGGGAGGCCCTCAGACAGTACTTCTTTGATTTTCCCTGGAATGATTATTGCTTCTATGGCCGGGAGCCATCTGAGTGTGCTTTGCGCATTACGGAGGTTATTCTATCAGGTATGGAAGCATACATTCCCTTCTCATATCCTTTGACTAATGCAAGAATGCCTTGGTTTAATCACGCTTGTTCAAATGCTGTTTGCAACAAGGAGAGGGCCTATGAAAAGTACCAGAGCCAACCCACCCCTGAATTACATCTTGTTTACGTTTCTGCCCAGAACTGTGCTAAGTCTATTCTTCACTTTGCTAAAAATAATTTCATCCGTACTAAATGCTCCCAACTCTCCAACTCGAATTCTTCCCACTTCTTATGGCACTTTGCCAAAAAACTTTCAAACAACTTTACCTCACCATCCTTCCCTCTTTTCTACTTTGATGGTTCTGATGATGCAGGCCTGAGCTGAATATTATTAAACATTAGTGGGTACTCCTGTGGAAGATTGTGTCGGGTTGATGGGTGTAAAAACTGAGTTTGTGATGCATTAAAAACAACAAGATTATTTTCATCCCAGTCAGAGATACGAGCCAAGTCAGACATTATGTGTGCCATAGCCTCATCCCTTGTTTGTTGAAGTAACTGCTGAAATGGACATCCAAGAACCGAATGGAAAGGTCAAGGGTGGAATCATCAGCTTATGAGTGGACAGGATTAGATGTACAGCTTAGAAGATCACTAATTAAAAAAAGGAAGAGTGTTGGTGATAGGACAGAGCCCTGAGGAACACCACTGGTGATAGATCTAGGAGAAGAACGATGGCCGTCTACAACAGCAGCTATAGAACGACCAGAATGGAAGCTATAGGTCAAAGCACAGATACAAAGATAGAACCACAAGAGGGCAGTTTGGTAATTAAAGATTTATGCCAGACTCGATCGAAGGCCTTTGAAATGTCAAGTGCAATGGCAAAGCTTTCGCAGAAGTCCCGAAAGGAGGATGACCAGGAGTTGGCAAGGTAGATGAGAAGATCGCTAGTGGAGCATCCTTGACGGAACCCATACTGACGATCAGAAAGAAGGTTGTGATAAGAAGGATGCTTTAATTTTTGTTTTCTGTTAAGAATAAACTCGAAAACTTTTGAGACACAGGATTTTAAAGCAACTGGGTGATAGTTTGAGAGGTGGAAATGGTCACCCTTCTTTGGGACTGGCTGAATGAGAGCAAACATGCAGCAAGAAGGAAAGATACAAGTTGATAGACTAAGGTGAAAGAGTTTACCTAGAAGGAAAGGTACAAGTTGATAGACTAAGGTGAAAGAGTTTACCTAGAAGGAAAGGTACAAGTTGATAGACTAAGGTGAAAGAGTTTACCTAGGCAGTGTAAGCACAGAAGCACAGTTCTTGAGGACAACAGGAGGGACCTTATTAGGCCCATTTGCCTTGTTAGTATTGGGGCCAATGATGGCAGAAAATACATCAGCTGAAGAAATTTTAATGTTATCCATGAGGAAGTCAGAGGGGGGAAGTGATGGAGGAACAGCACCGGAATCGTCTAAGGTGGAGTAGGAGGAGAAAGTCTGAGTGAACAGATCTACTTCGTCTGTAGAAGAAATAACTACAGAACCATCAGAGTAGAAAAGAGCGAAGGATGATGAGATAAAGTTGTTAGAAAGGATATTGGCAAGGTGCCAGAAGGAGCGGGAAGAATTCGAGTTGGAGAGTTAAGAGCTTTTAGTAAGGATGAAATTGTGTTTAGCAGTGTGAAGAACAGACTGAGCACAGTTCCGGGCAGAAACATAAAATTGATGTGATTCAGGGATGGGTTGGTTCTTGTACCTTTTATAGCCCTCTCGTTGTTGTGGATCGCATTAGAACAAGGTGATTCAACGAAGGTTTTGTTGCATTAGTCAAAGAATATGCGAAAGGAATGTATGCTTCCATGCCTGGAAGAAGAACCTCCGTAATGGATGAGGCACACTCAGATGGCTCCCGGCCATGGAAGCAATAATCGTACCAGGGAAAACCAAAGAAGTACTGCCTGAGGGCCTCCCAATCAGTAGCTCCAAAGTGCCACAACTGACATTTCTTTGGAGGGTCCACAGGCCATACTGGAGGGATGGGAAAGGTTGAAGTAATAAGGTCGCGATCAGAGAAGCCCAAAGGAGAGGAAAGATTAACAATGGAAGCAGTTGGATTAGTTGTAAGGAGGAGGTCAAGTATGTTAGAACTCCCTCCAAGGTAGTCAAGGATATGGATAGCATGCTGTACAAGCTGCTCAAGGTCATGAAGGATAGAAAAGATGTAGGCTTCTTAATCTGGTGGATCTTTGAATGGAGATGAGAGCCAAACGCGTTGGTGAACACTGAAATCTCCTAGAAAGGAGATTTCGGAGAAAGGAGAAAGAGATATGATGTGTTCCATCGTATAAATAAGATAGTCAAAGAATTTTTCATAGTAGAATTACAGGATAAGCAAACAGCACAAATATATGTGTTTATATATATACGAGAGAGAGAGAGAGAGAGATATGTATATATATATCTATATCTATGTATATATATATATATATATATATATATATATATATATATATAGATATATAGATATATATATATATATATATATATATATATATATGTATATATACATATATATATATATATATATATATATATATATATATATATATATATATATATATATATATATATATATATATGTGTGTGTGTGTGTGTGTGTGTGTGTGTGTGTGTCTCTCTCTCTCTCTCTCTCTCTCTGTATAGATAGATAGATAGATAGATATACCGTATATGTATATATTGCGTAGGACTAAACATCAAGGTAGAAAGAAAGAAGCTAGCTAGAAGCATCAGACCGAACCTATGCAAACTAAGGGAAAAGTGTGAAGAGTATAATTTACAGGTCCGGAATAGATACAGTCGGCAGACATAAGGGACACAATAGACGACATGAATGACAACTTCACTAGAATCATAACAGAAGCATCCCTCAGTAAGTGTTGCAGGAAAGGCACGCAAGAACACTGATAGCAAACTCTCGGAAGAAACAAAGGATCTTCTGGGGAAAAGAAGGACTATGAAGTTTGAACAGCCAGGGACAAGACTGAAGCAGTAGGACTAGGTAAGACCATCAACAACAAAAAGTCCGGAGATACCCGAAAGTTTAACATGACCAAAATCGAAGAAGACTTTAAGAAAAGGTGGAAGTATGAACTCAACCAAGAGAATGCTTGGCATAGGAAAAAATCAGAATCTCAGCGTAAGAAACTCAAATGGTGATGTTTCTAATGACAGAGATGAAATAATCAAGGTAGCTGAAGAATTTTACACTAAACTATACAGCAGTGAGGACAGACCCGAAGACTTCAATCAGGAACTGATAAACAATGGTGCACAAGTACCTGCAGTTACAGTAAAAGAAGTTAGGACAGTTCTAAGAGACAAAGAGAGACAAAGCAAGTGGTGATGACAATCTTACCATAGACCAGATCAAAGATGCAGGGGACGTTGCACTTGATAAACTAGCTAGGCTATATGCAAAATGTCTGGAAAATCAAAAAGTTTCTAAAGCTCGGAAAAATGCCAACATTATTCTCATTCACAATAAAGGAGATGTCAAAGACATAAAAAATTATCGACCGATTAGCTTGCTTGGTGTTGTTTACAAACTATTTACGAAAGTTGTTACCAACCAGATAGGTAGAACACTAGATTCAAATCAACCGAGAGAACAAGCAGGATTCCGGAGTGGGTACTCTACAATAGACCATATGCAAGTTGTTAACCAGGTAATTGAGAAAACTGTTGAGTTAAAAAAACAAAATGTGTATGGCATTCATAGATTATGAAAAGGCAATTGACTCAGTTGAAATTTCTGCTGTAATGAGGGCTATTAGAAAACATGGACTTGAAGAGAATTATGTGCAGGCTTAGAAGGTATATATAAAGATGGTACAGCAACAGTAAAGCTCCACAAAGAAAGTGGGAAAATACCAATAAAGAAGCTTGTTGGAATATATTATTTTTAGGAACCTTGAATGGGACAATAAGGGAATAAATGTTAATGGAGAACACGTAAACAATCTCAGATTCGCAGAAGACATAGTTCTTTTTCAGCGACTCAGGGGATGAGTTACAATTAATAGTGGAAGCGCCAAACAGAGAAAGCCTTAAAGTGGGACTGAAAATGAATACAAAGAAAACCAAGGTTATGTTTAATCACTTTATGCAACCGCAACAGATAAGGATAGAAGACGATGAGATAGAAGCAGTTGAAGAGTACATATACCTAGGCCAAATCATAAAGACATACCCAGATCACTCCAGAGAAATTAAACAAAGAATTGGTATGGGATGGAGTGCGTTCGGAAAACAAAATTCCCTTACGAATACGAAATTGTACAAGCAAAGTGTCCTCCCTGTACTAACTTACGGTTCAGAAACATGGAGTATAACAAAATGTTTGGAACGAAAATTAAGAAGTGCACAAAGAGGAATGGAGAGAAAATGTTGGGCATAACCTGGAGCGACAAGAAAAGAGCATCTTGGATAAGAGAACAAACAAAAGTAGAAGATATTCTCAGTACTATAAAAAAGAGGAAATGGGCCTGTGCGGGTCAAATATACAAAGGAGATGACAACAGATGGAGAAAAGCAGCAACAGAATGGGAACCAAGATATGGAGCTAGAGGAAGGGATAGACCGATAACCAGGTAGAGAGACGAAATCCGAAAGTTTGCTGGTCTAAGTTGGAACAGGCTAACATCTGGCCAAGCAGAGTGGAAGAGTTTGGGATAGGCTTTTGTCCTGCACTGGACTAACTCAGGCTGCCTATGATGATTATCCTGTGTATATATATATATATATATATATATATATATATATATAGAGAGAGAGAGAGAGAGAGAGAGAGAGAGAGAGAGAGAGAGAGAGAAATTTAGTAAATGGTTCTTTATTTACAAGACCATATGGCATGTCACTCATAGAGACACCTGAAGGCAGCACTACATCAAGTGAGTGAATGATGGGCGTCCTCACCTTCCACGAAACAAAACTAGTACTTAAATAAACAAAAATCTCGTGTGTATAGGAATATAACAAGTCATCCCTCTTTCTGCAATGGAATACCAAAGGACTATATACTGCACATGGTTAGTAGTATTGAAGGAGCCTTATTAACAAACTATTACCTTTTAACGGTGTGCGTGTGTGTGTGTGTGTGTGTGTGTGTGTGTGAGAGAGAGAGAGAGAGAGAGAGAGAGAGAGAGAGAGAGAGAGAGAGGAGGCCTAACTCTTCATTCCTGTTTTTAATCTAAGAAGAAAGAAACAACGGCTAAAAACCCGCAAAAGTCTTCCTTCCAAGAAAAGAGAGCTAAAGGGAAAATCCATTCCAAGATGTATGCATTTTTTTTTTCAGACTGGTGGTCATGGCCAGAAATAAACACAGACAAAGGAAAACATTATCAAAACTGACACACGGATGAGTAAGAGAATCTGTTAAGTCTTGCATCAAGTTGGACAGAAAAGGGAATATTTTGATGCGCCAGATGGGTGCCATGTACCCACCGAAATTGAGGAGGTATGCAGGAAGACTGTTTAGAGGAACAATGACCGCTGACGTACCCATAGTAAAAAGATAAAAATGTATCGCTGTGGCAGAGAGAGAGAGAGAGAGAGAGTTTCTTGAAGGATGTCATTGAGAAGAGGCGAATTGATGGGATGAAAAGGCATTGACTCCACCCTTTTTAGATAAGTTGTACGTGTGGAATCTCCCCAGACATGCGAGCTGTACTCCACACAGAGGCTAATAAAACCCCTTGATAAAGTCGGCTGCAGTGCAGGAATAAAGCAACACTGGTCGGTTTACCACACCTAATCTCAAAGGATTTTGCAAAAGAGGTAATGTGATTTTCCTAAGATAGGTCTTGAGAAAAAGAAACCTCCAGAATATTAATAGGCGACTAACGACTGAGCTGTGATTTGTTAAATTCTAAAGGATATTCATATATGAGTGATTATGAAGGGTTGAAAGATGTAGGAACTGCGCTTTCTGATGCATTAAAAGGAACTTTTTTTTTATTTGTTTGTTTACCCAAATCAGAAAAGAGGGCCAAGACAAAGCTTATGTGTGCCATATCCTCACCTCGTGACTGCTCAACCAACAGCTGTAATGAACGCTGAAAAAGCGGGTGTAAATGTGAAGAGTAGAGAACCATCAACATTTGAGGAGATATGCCTAGATGTGCAGTTCAGAAAATCTTTGATGAATGGAAAGAAGAGAGAAGGTGACAGGTCCCTGAGAACCACCACTGCTGATAACATTATAGTACGAACAGTGACTGTCTACAACCGCAGCTAGAGAATGACGAGAGAGGAACCGTTAGGCAGAAGCACAGATGGAAGGAGAGAAACCGTGGGAAGGTAGATTGGAAATTAGAGATCTGTGCCAGACATGGACTAAAACACTTGAAATGTTGGGTGCGATTGCGAGGGTTTCAGCAAAGTCCAGAAAGAAAGATGACCAAGATTAGATAAGAAGATGGCCATAGGAGCATTCCTAGTGGAACACATACTGAAGTTCAGAGAAGTTAAAAGAGGAAAATTACAACAAAATATTCTTGATTGAGATAGATTCAGTGACTTAAGAACTACTAGACATTAAAGCAATTTGGCCATAGATAGAGGGTTGGAAATGGTCTTCCTTCTTTGGGTCAGGGTTAATGAGAGCATTATTCTAGGAAAGAAAGAATTGTACAAGTTGATATACAAAGGCAAAAGAGGTTTTCTTGGGAAAATGTACAATTTTTATAACAAGAAGGGTACCATACTCCATCAGGTCCTTACACCTTGTAGTACTGAGGCCACTGAGGCCAGAAAATGAGTAATTTCAACAACTCTTAAAAACTTACATGAGCAAGTCAGACAGGGAGAGAGATGGAGGGATCGCACCAGAATTGTCCAAAATCGAACTGAAGGAGAAAGTTCGTGCAAAAAGTTTTGCCTTATCAGTACAAGAAATAGCTACAGAATTTTAAGAGGGGTCACTTAAAGAGAAAACGAATGAAAGTTATTAGAAAGGTTTTTGGTAATGCCATGCAGAGCAGAATTTAAGTTGGAGAGTTCTGGGCACTTAGAGCAAGTGAATGTGATTTTAGCAAGAAGCGCAGACTTGGTGCGATTCCGGGCAGAATTGTATGAAGGTAGAAATT
Source organism: Coenobita brevimanus (assembly GCF_032717465.1). Lineage (NCBI taxonomy): Eukaryota > Metazoa > Arthropoda > Malacostraca > Decapoda > Coenobitidae > Coenobita > Coenobita brevimanus. The sequence goes on from NC_136967.1 coordinate 37,987,516, forward strand.
CAGGGTAATTTGGTGCCAGTTCCTTTTGTTAGCCTGTTTTTGTTCTGGACAGCATTATAACACGTGTCTTTATGCCAAGGCTACTTACAAGGTAAGAGAGAAAGAAAATAATGTACACTTCCATGCCTGACAGGATTACATCTGTAATGCACAGCACGCACTCACATTGCTCTCAGGATAGTTAAAAGGGTATTGCCCGAGATCCTCCCGGTCAGCAGCTCCATTGTGCCACAGATGAACCATCCTGCATTGGACAAGGTACTGAGATAAGACTGTGAATGGGGGAACCTAGTGGAGAGAAGTTTTCAGACTAAGCAAAAGGATCATTGGTCAGAAAAGGGGCATGTACGTTGGAAATCTCTGCAAGGTGATCAGGAATACGAGTAGGGTACTGTACTGTAGAATCTGCTCTAGGTAATTAAGAATAAAAGATAAAGGGCTGTTTACCAAGTGGATCAGTGCATGGAGCTGAGAGCCATAGATGGATATGATGATAGAGAACTGTAGCACCAGTCGAACAAAGTGGTACTCCCTAGGTAGATGGCAAGCTGGTGACAGGAAGAACTGGAGCCCCTGTTTCACCAGCCCTCAGGACCTGTTCCTGACCATCTCCCTTTGCTGAACATTTTCAGTGTTTTTATTAACACATTATGCCAACATATTCTCCTAATATCTCTACCCCCAACTGTCTACGATATACTACACGCACATTAGATATCACACCTATTTCCATCCCCCCTTAGCGATGGCCACTACATTATAATCAGCAAATTCGGTAGTATCTCGGATGGCTACCTCCAGAGGGTAGAGCTGGCGGCACAGGGTCCTCCTGGTTGCACTCAAGTGACTGTACCGACGGAGGTTGTTGCACTGTTCATGTTCAGCTGCAGAGAAGCACAGGTTCGGCCTTATATTTCACCAATATCCGTGGTCTTAGTACCAATCTGAATTCCGTTCAGCTTTTCCTGCAGTCCATATCCCCTATAGTCCTGTTCCTCACAGAAACCCAACCAGTGTTGCCACACGTACGATAATATTGCCTCTGGTACGGTGTACGATACAATTTTCTATTATCGTACGGTTTGTACGATAATTTTGGGTTGAGGGCTAGCATGACAGTAATTTTTTGGCATTTATAGCTAATCATGCACAGCTGTTCCACAGTGACAGATGAGAAATCTTAGGGGCTAATATAATGGTGATCACTGAAAGAAACTTTTTATTATGGTCTTGCTGAATTATCATCTGCAAGAGGAAGCACATTTCTATGAGTTATCTATTAAAGTTCTATGGACAGCATTCTGCTGCTAGTCAGACTGATTTTCTAGATTGGCACAAAGGGCATTTCGCGTAACATTATTTTTGTAATAAATGATATGATTATATTATTTTAATATTATTATCATGAGATTTTCATGGTATACCCTAAATCTGATACAAAATAAAGTGATAAAATATACACCAAACTAAACATCAGTACCTTAAAAAATTTACGGGACTTATGAAAATAATTGTAATGGGTAAGTTTTCAATAAATACATCAAGGTATTGGCGACAATTTTAAAATGCTTCAGATTAGTGAGTGAATGGTTTGGCCATGTGGAGAGGATGGAGAGTGAGAGACTAACGATGAGTGTATGTGAGTGAGGTGGAGAAGGGGTAGAGGGAGAGGGAGGCCAAGGATGAGATGGAGGGATGGAGTGGAGAGGTATGTGAGAGAGGGGTGTGTGAGCTGGGAGCAGGGCAGTGAAATGGCAGGAGACAGGGCGACATGGAGGCGATTTGTTTGTGGCCACCCCTTACGGGATTAAGGCGTCTGGCAATAGATAGACAGATAGATAGAAAAATGAATTTAATAGTGTACGATAATTCTAACGAAAAAACGATAATTTTGAAGAGCCGATACGATAATTCCCATCTAAAAATATGGCAACACTGAACGCAACTCCCTCTGTTGACATATACCCATTTTGCTTTCCTGGCTACCATCCCCTAACAAACTTCCCTAACAAGGGTGGGCACTTGTTGTATCAAATCTGAATTTGCAGTTGACACTATTTCACACTTCACTTCAGCTAACTTTGATTATTCATTATATAAACCAAATGATCTCATTATTTAAACTATCTATCTATCTATCTATTGCCAGATGCCTCAATCCAATACGGGGTGGCCAGAAACAAATCGCCTCCACGTCACCCTGTCCCCCGCCATTTCACTACCCTGCTCCCAACTCACACCCCCCTCTCTCATATACCTCTCCACCCCATCCCTCCATCTCATCCTCGGCCTCCCCCTCCCTCTCCCCCCCTCCACCTCACTCACATACACTCTCCTCATCAGTCTCTCACCCTCCATCCTCTCCACATGGCCAAACCATCTCAGTGTATTCCTCCTAATGCTTCCTATCACATCCACATCCACACGACAATGCTCCTTTATATCCTCATTTGTCAGCCTGTCTCTCCATGTGACTCCACAGGCTCCTCTTAAATAACTTATTTCCACTGCTCTCACTCTTGACTTGTGTTCTTCCAACAACGTCCAAGCTTCACTTCCATAAGTTAGAGTTGGTATCACAATACTGTCATGTTGTAACTTTTTCATTTCCATGCTCACTTCCCTGTTTTTTATCACTGCTTTCAAGGAACCAGCAACCTTTCTTCCTTGTTGTATCCTTTCAAGCACTTCACATTAAACTAATTGACCTAAATATTGCCAAATACATTTGTACAGTTTATGGCCCCCCTAATGCTCCTTCAGAACCAAGCATAGTCGACTCCATATCCACACAGTTGACCAAGTTAACCGTACCGTTAATACTGAAATTACCAGTTTGGGTGATTTGAATGCCCATTATGTAGAATGGTTATTTTATTCTGCCAGGACTGATGATACTGGTCTAGACTTCGGGCTCTTTCAAGAATCGTTTAATCGCATGCAACTGGTAAAACAATGGGCCAGAATACCAGATAATCTTAACCAAAATGCCTATTTCTTTGATCTATTCCTGACACATAATCCAGATCAGTAAAAGACAGAAATACTGTCGCCACTTGGTTTCTCCGACCACAGTCTCATCAAAGCCTCATTAGTCAGTTGCACCAGACCTCCTCATTTTGAACCTGTCCGGGTGACCAGATGGCATTTTGATGGGCAAACTGGGATGGATTTAGAAATTATCTTGCTTATATTCCAAGGCAGTCTTTCTTCTCCAGTAACATCAGTTCTACCCAGTCCAACATTAATGACTTAATACAGGCTGTTATGGAACTGTTCATTCCCAGTCAACAGTTTGCTAAAAGATCTGACTCCCCAGAATGGTCTGACAGAAGTTCCGCCAGGCAACGACCCACAAGTCCTTAACATATACGTTTTACTTAAAATAAAAAACACCTGAATCACTCAGTCAATTTAAATTTGCTAGAAACCATGCAAAAGCAGTAATTAATCTCGCTAAATCAAACTTTCTTCAGAACCATGCTTCCAAAAATTAACAATCGTAATGACAATAGAATATTTTGGTATACCCTCAGTTGCTTCAATAATAACTTTAAGCTGGTCATAGCCCATTCCCCCACTAAAATCTTCAGATGGTAACGCTATAAATGATCCTCAGGGTAAAGTGAACATCCTTGCCAGTACATTTGCTAGAAAATCAACTTTAGAAGAAGTCAGCCATGCACTAGAATCTGACTCTCCAAAAATTTCACCACTTAAGATACAGACTAAGTATGTAATATCCATCGCAGACAAATTCCCAACCAACAAAGCTCCAAGGCCAGATGGAATTCCACCAATTGTTTTGAAAAAGCATTCCACAGAACTTGCTGCTATGCTAACTAAATTATTCAGACTGCATACGTACTTCTTCATTCCCTAATTCTTGGAAAGAAGCCAATATCCACCCAATTTCTAGGAAAGGAAGTTCTTCTGACCCCTCTGATTACAGACCAATACTTATCACATGCTCTCTTGGTAAAGTATTTGAGATTGTAATTAATAATCACATTGGTAAACAACTAGAATCCAACAACTTAATTAGTGATAGTATGGTTTTTGTCATGAAAGATCCACTGTTTATATACTCAGTCTCCAACTCATACCATCCATCAGTCAATTAACCAACATGGAGAAACCCATGCAGTAGCCCTTGATATTTCTAATGCTTTTGACAGAGTGTGACACCATACCCTGCTATCCAAACTTCCTTGCGATGGCCTATCATCTTTTGTTCCACTGATTTCCACATCTCTCAATGACAAAAAGATAAAAGTAAATGATGTATATTAAACTTTTCACTCGATGAATGCTGGCGTGCCACAAGGATCAGTTCTTGCTCAAACTCTGTTCCTAATTCATATTAATGATCTCTTATCTGCCACCCATAATTCCATTCATTCAAATGCAGAGGACTCAGCACTTCGCAGTTCATTCACACTTAAACACCAGGTCACAAAGTTTAATTTCTCTAACTCACAACTCCGTACAGCAATCTCCATAAATCAAGACATATCTCAGATCACCGCATTGGGACAAAATAACATTGTTGTCTCAATTAACGCTAGGAAAACCAAATATATACTTTACTAACCGACAGATATTGCCTGATTCCTATACTACCTACAGTGCCACTAATATTTCTCTCTCTATAAGTGCTTAAATTCTCGGTGTTTCACTTAACAGAGCCCTCAGCTGGATCTCTCATGTTAGATCACTTGTTATAACCACTTCAAAGAAACTTGAATTATTGTACAGACTCCGTAACTTCACTGAACAGCAGTTACTAAAATTTACAAGAGTTATGTGCACTCTCAGCTGGAACATTGCTCATCTTTGTGGAGTGGATGTGGAGAGGTTGCACTAAAACAACTGGGCACAATCGAGAACAAAGCTGTTAGAATTATCAATAACCCTACCGTTGCAAATGAATTACCTCCACTACAAGTAAGAGCGAATGTTGCCACCCTTGCATTATTTTACAGAAACTTTTATGGCAAATGCTCAGATGAAGTTGTATCCACTGTACAACCTTTCCACGTCTTCCCCCGAGCGATATGGGCATCTAGTAGCTCTTATGACTGAACTGTCACAATGCCTTATTGCAGAACTTCTGTCCTGTCAGAATGCTTTTTCCCCAGAAATGCACCTTTTTGGAACTCGCTTTCCCAGAGTGGTTTCTCCCAAAACTTCAACCTACGTCTGTTCAAGTCCAACTGTTACAGATTTTTTTTTTTTTTTTAATGAATGGAGGACACATGTAATCTGGTGTATGGATTATATTTTTTATTCATTTGTTTTCTCTCCTCTGTTCTGTTACAAAAAAAAAAAAATCATAAGATGGAGATTTTATAGATGGGGGAATTGGAAATAACATGTGTCAGTTTAGAAATAAGATGGTTAATGAACTTATCATAGTAGCATAAGGAAAACAGATGTCAGGAAATGACAGGATAGCCGAAGCCAAGTTCAGGAACAGGAAGCAAATCAAGTTGTTGCATTCATATTCAAAGCAACAACCAACTTTGGCTTTCAAAGATGATAAGCGAAAGTAGGAGGATAGAGAAATGGGTATATCTAAGTTGCCACAGGCAGGAAACAGATGAGTTTTCGTGGAAAAGACATTCTGTACAGCAGAAATGGAATTTGAGGAAAGATTGAAAATGTTGTAGAAATTAATAAAAAGAGTGTCAGACAATGGTTCAGGTCATCACAAGGATGAAGGATGATGAAGGGAACATATACGAGACTGATCTCCTCACTCTTCGAACTCTGAAGGTGGGTATTTAGTTACGATTTTTCATTTGACACAGTATTGAGGTGAAGGATGTGAAGCGCACTGCAATGTGCATGTAGTCTTGGGGTGAGGGTTTGTAAAACAATAACGCTTACGAGAATATGATAGCCTATTCTTAGTGTTACTGAAGCACGCTGTCTCTGATAACATGCAAAATATCAAACAAGCACCCCAAAACGGACAACAATAACAACTCGTTATAGTCATCGGTGGTAGTTAATTGGTGTCCTAATATAGCTTTCCCCCCGCTTAATGATCAAATTTTTCCCTCTCACGGGTGGATGGAGAGGCAGGGGTGAACTAATTGGCACCTCTCGTTATAAAATATTCTTAAATTTTTAATGGTTAATCGGTAGGGTGCTTGTTTATGAACTGACATAACACCTGTTATGATACTCACTGACCTGGAGTGACCGTAGCTTGCTCGGCTATGTGACCTGCCGTTTAATTTTGCTTAGAATTACCTGAAGTAATCAAAGTCGGCCGGCCATGACTCGGTTTTATTTTCTGCTTGAGATAACCTGATACGATGTGAACTGAAATGGGCGCAAAATATATCGATCAGTCATATTTAAACTGAACTAGCATCTTTTACTGATTCAGTGGCCTTCAATTAATCATTGTTTTCTAACGCATTCAGCAGTAGTTACCTCCACCTGGAGGAGGTTATGTATTTACCAATGTTTGTCTGTATATTTGTCCACACGATATCTCCAAAAGTTCTAAATTAATTTCAATGAAATAATGTGGAAGGGTGGGCCATGGGCCAAGAAAGAATTTATTAAATTTTGGGGTGGATCCGGATCCGGATACTATGTATCCTGCACAATATAAGTTCTTAATGAATTTCAGAGAAATTTTGTAGAAGGGTGGGCCAGTGGCGAAGAAAGACTTGATTAAATTTGGATGCAGATCCGGATTTAGATCCAGCATTGGCGGAGGTTTGCGCTTTCTGGTTGCTTTCTCATTTAATCTGTAGTCAGTCACCGACCTTTATTTTTACTGACCTCTGCTTACTTGCCATGAAAAGTAACACGAAACCAGAGTGTCAGTGTTGTAGTGAAGAATCTTGTACCGAATTGATTTTTTAGATTCAGAGATTTCACATACGTTCAGAGGAGGAAGAGAGTTTGTCCGAGGAGTGGTGGTAGGTGGCATACGTCCAGTGAGGCAAGTGGTGAACGGAAAGTATTGAGGAGGGAGGAGTGGTGGGGTAATATGCCCAGGGATTGTATGTCGAAGAAGAACGTAACAAGGAGCAAATATCAAAAGGGAAAATGAGGAGGAAAAATGTTAAAGGGAAAGATGTCATAGAGAATGTATCGAGGAAGGAATTGACAGGTGGCATATTTCAAGAACGGAAATGATAGGGGTAAGTGATCGGTAAGAGAGGTGTAAATATCAATTGAAGAAAGTGACAGAAGAGTAATATTAGTCCGTAAGGCCCAGAATAGGGCCCGGCAAGCTTGGTCCGTGAGGCCCCAAACTGGGCCCTGTTCAAACTCCGCGGTAAGCACAGCTGGGGAGACGGGGATGTGTTCAGGATACTCCTGCCAGATCTCAAGTTTTCATTGGCCCATCCATTCCGCCATTTTTCTTCCAGCAGCCAATCAAAATACAGGGTTTATTTCAAAATATAAACACACACTATGTCTGCCATATCCTCGCGCGAGCTAGGAGTCGTGCCGACGTGCGGTATATTTCATCCTGTTTTGCAGGTAAGTACGCAAAATATCTTTACTTCCATATATGTAGAGAGAGATAAAGACAGCAGGTACAGTTGCGGACATATCAAACAGAAACACCCCGCCCACCAGCGAGGTGGTGTAATACTCTCTGCATCTGGTAACACTGATTGGTATGGAACTTCACCAGGTTTCGTTCGGTCGCTAGGAAGAACCGAACGCGGCGATCATTGCCGCTGTGTTCAGTTAATGGTGATAATAAATTATGAGCAATTTTCTTTCAGAAAATATATTTATGATACATAATGGCAGTTATTATAAAAATGACCCGGATTTCGTGAGTGGTTTTGACACGGATTTCATAAGTGGATTAGACTCGGATTTCATGAGTGGTTTTGACACGGATTTCATGAGTGGTTTAGACTCGGATTTCATGAGTGGTTTTGACACGGATTTCATGAGTGGTTTAGACTCGGATATCATGAGTGGTTTTGACACGGATTTCATGAGTGGATTAGTTTCGAATCATGAACCATGCCATTGTTAATAATTTATCATATATATAAGTCATAATTATCAGCTTCCTTATAGCCACCAATGAACCTAACATTGGTAGACCTCTGAAATCGAAGCAAGTTCACTACATACAGGAAGTGGCTCCACAGGGTGCAGCAAGGTGGTGGTGGGGGACCTGGGAGACACGAGGAAGGAAGTGGATGAGGAAGAGGGCAATAGTGTTCGAACTGGGGGCTAGATGGGGTAGGGGAAGGTGGACTTTGGTAGACGACAGGAGCTACAGTGGGAGGGACAGATTACATGATGATGACTAGGCCAAATCGGTGTTTCATAAAGAATATGGAATATTACTGTCAGACCATGAAACGTTATGTTGGCATTGGCAAATGTTGTTATTGACCGTCATGGTTGGTAACAGTTCACGACACACTTTCCACTGGGTGGCTCAGTAGGCCTACCCTTGTATTACGAGTATGGTGACTATTTGTTAATGTGCAAATATATTACACGTCCCCACAGTTTGTCAGCTGTTACGGATATTGTCATAGTGATTGGGAATTACCCTTGTAGCCTATTACGTGGTATCATCATGGATGACGACTGATACCGCAGACAGAGTAGGGATAGACCTATGTAGGTTTTTCCTTTATCAACAATAAAAATGAACAGTCTGACAGTAAAGATGGTCCCTATGATACTCATTAATATCTGTATGGCACCAATGTAAAATACAGGAGGATTTACTTAACCAGGTATGTTACCGTTTTCTGTATGCCATATCTGGCTGTTGATTTTACAGATTGCCATTGGTTATTAGTTATACTTAGGTTCATACTGAGCAACTGTCGTATGTCCTAAGCATTCCTTCACAAACCCTTGAGCCAACAATGGTGGAACAAGGTCGTAATGTCTGCAGTTATCCAGTTTGAGCACGTGCATATTACATTGACTATGCCATTAGTTACAGAAAATTTTTGTATTAAATGCAAACACTTCATCTGCAGTTTGTTTTGTTATGCTAAACAACCGAGCGGCGTTCACACTGTTTGAAACAGACAGGATAAAGATAAACACAAGGACCACTGTCCTGTTCACGGAGAGCAACTACTGAGCTACACATTTCAGCAGTGTCCGAACATGGAGCTGTTGCCCTGGCTGGGTAACAGTGTATATTGCAATCCACCAAAGAAAACAGGTGAACCACTGTAGTTGATGTATAACCTTGTGATCCGCGGTTCATGGTGGAGCAGTCATTATGGCCATCTCCCTTCCCCGTCAGTACCCATGTCTGAGTGCACGCAGTTGTCGGGAAGAGGGAAGTGGGGACAGTAAACTGGATACTGATGTTGTGAATCAGATTGTTTAAGTTACACGTCCTTCATACCACAGTTTACTCTATTACTCTAGGGTTAACAGTAATCCGACATAAAGATCATATAATACAGCTGATATTGCATCTCTCTAACCAACTATTAACCGATCCCAGTATCGCCACCTATGTTCTGGGATCCAGTCCGTCCCTCTCCCCCTAGTAAATCATGTGTTGGTTTACATACAGATAGTAACGAGAACCATAGGCATGAATCACTACTGTTCACTGTTATTAATTGTAGCCAGAGAAAATTCCTCCCTCCCCCTCCTCTGCTTTCGATATCACAGTCGTCATCCACGATGTTACTAGGGACGTTTCATGTCTCATCATGTGATGACATAGTCGTCATCATACACTAATACTGCAGGGTTTGTGTAATGTGCCATCCCATGTGGAGTAGGTCGTCCTTTAGACGATATAACAAAACAGGTTGGTAAACTGCGTAACGTGCCAAAGTCTGTTTAACGTTTAACAGCCTGACTATCAAATTCCATAACCAACGTTGAACTATAGCTAATTTGGTACCATGTCACCAGCGTATCATTTATGCACCCCATCCTAGTTTACTCTCCCCTACCGCATCACTCGTCTCCTGTAGAGCCCCCTCCTACCAGCCAGACCAGTATTGCTCCCTCTTCACCTACATCCCTACTCCTGTCTCTTAGGGGTCCCACCCTGCCTTCTCGTGTGGCGCCACCTAAAGAGGTCTACAAGTTTCAGGTTGACTGTCAGGGAGGAGGGGGTCAGGGTAATTTTGTGATTATTATGATAGATGCGGGAATGCAGACTATGTTATAATGGCTTATATGCCGACCGTCACTAAATGATATATGGTTCGTCACACTTACAAAACGTGTGTTTCATGTGAATAAATTATGAATATGTATAGTGTGAAATTATTTTATTACTATATTCACAAAACGTCGTTACTTTCAGTATACTGTCAGGCTGGACATTGTTTATATACCATTAATAACTGCACACAGCAGCAATAATCACCGCGTTCGGTTCGTCCTAGCGACCGAACGAAACCTGGTGAAGTTCCATACCAATCAATGTTACCAGATGCAGAGAGCATTACACCACCTTGCTGGTGGGCGGGGTGTTTCTGTTTGATATGTCCGCAGCTGTACATGATGCACTAAGTGTATTTTGTTAACAGTGCTGTTTTCAGTGCTAAAAGTGCTCAAGAACTTTGCGGTACTGAAAAGAAAAACAATGTTTTGAAGTACAATTGACGGAATTTATCGTGCATATATCGATAATTATATCATCTTTGAGAGTGACTATGATTGCCAATGATAGTAGTGACAAGGAGATGTCTTCTGCTATGGGAAATAAGTCTAAAGAAGAAGAAAGTATGTGTTTTGAGTGATACCAGTGATAAAATTGTCAGGGACTCGAGTGTGCACGTGGTGGGTTGCCTGTAGTTGGGTGGTCAACTGTTGTGTCAGTTTTTTTATTGGAATAATTGCATTTTCCTTATATTTACAGGGAGATACGTATTTCAGATAAAAGACTAAGAATTTAGGATGGCTGAAGAAAGTATTAGTATGGAGGATTCGCAGTGTTTTGATAGTGAAAATGAGTATGACACTAGTGATGAGGAGCTGAGTGAATCAGGTGATAATTATTTTAGTGATTCAAGTGATGACAGTGAATCAAGTGATGACAGTAACTCACACGATCTAGCAGGTGGGCGTGGCCCCTCTGGACCTGTGATAGCACCTGTGGCATGGATGCCAGTACCTGACAGTGATGCTGGCCCTCCTCCCATGTCTTTCACTGGTGCCACGGGCCTGAAACGCCCTCCAAATTATTGTGCCAAACTTATACAATATCTAAAGTTGTTTATAACTGATTCACTAGTTAGCAAAATAGTAGGGGAAACAAATCTTTATGCTGAACAGTGGATAGAGGCCCATGATGATTTTTTGAGAGAGAAACCGAGATCTGTTGTTCATATTTGGATAAAGCAAGGTAAAACTACAGTCAGGGAATTTTATGCATTTCTAGGAGTGCTTTTGAACATGGGGCTCATAAAGAAACCTTCAATCAGATCATATTGGGACAACTCAAACCACAGCCAAAACACTCCTTGGTTCAAAGAACATTTCAATAGAGAGCGGTTTGAACTGCTGCTCAAGTTTCTTCACTTCTGTGATAATTCTTCAATTCCCCAACCTAATGACCCATCATACAGACTGTACAAGATCCAGCCACTAATTGATCATTTCCAGTCAAGATTCAAATCTCAGTATTATCCTCAAAGGGAAATCTCTATTGACGAGAGTATAATTGGCTACCGTGGAAAAACTCCTCTTCTACGACAATATATGCCTAATACACATCATGCGAGATTTGGCATAAAAGTTTGGTGCCTCTGTGAATCACAGACTGGATATACTGTCACCTTTGAGGTCTTCAAAGGCATCTCACCACATCCAGTCAGTGAAAATGGAGCAACATATGACCTGATCATGCGCCTGTTGACTCAAGCAGACCTTCTACACAGAGGCCACCACCTTGGCCTCGACAATTACTTTACATCACCAAAACTGTTCCAAGATTTGTGGCAAAAGCAAACCACAGCAACAGGAACAGTAAGGATCAACAGAAAAGGTTTGCCACAGGAAGCTGTAAGAGAAAAACTTGTAAACCATCTGGTGTCTGAGCGCAGACAAGGACCCATGATCTGTGTGGCATATAAAGATGGAAAAAAGACACCTGTACTTCTGTCAACTGTTGCAAAAGCTGGGTACACTACTGTTCATAGAGGAAATAGACCAGAAAAGAGGCTGCCAAATATAGTTGCTGACTATAATAATGTCATGGGGGGCGTGGACCTAAAGGACACAAAGCTGTACGCATACTTGAGTGAGAGGCGAACTCTGAAATGGACCACAAAAACTGCATTAGCTCTGTTTGGTACAGCAATACTGAACAGTTATATACATTACAAGAAACATAATTCCGACAGTCATAAAATGACAAGGTACAAATTCATGATTTCTGTCATTGAGGACCTGGTTGGTGACTACACCCCATCAAAAACCATACGAAGACGTCGTACTGCAGAGCAAATTGAAGCAAGCAGTCACACACCACAACCAATCACATCTCCTACACAGTCTGCAGAGCCTGGAGATGATGGACATGACCTTCAAAAATTGCCGCCAGGGAAGAGAAGAAAATGCATTGCTGGGCACACAGGGCGTGTGTGAAGTTGCTACCAGTGCCCTAAATGTGATGCAGGATTCTGCCCAAAATGTTTTGTGCCTTACCACAAAAAACTCAGGAAGTAAATAACCACCCTTCAGCATCTACTACACACCAGTATTGCTCAAATATCATGCAAGTGCTTTACATAAATTGTAATATTACACACGCTGATATTTTTTTGTGTTTTTTCCTGGCTAGAGAGTTCATTTAATTTTCAGTTTCATTTATTTATTTACAAATCAGTTGCACTTTTTTCTTTGCTATAGGAAAGTATAGATTTTGAGCTTTCATATGGTGTATAATAGTAGTAGGTTTGCAAAGACAGAGTGTAGTAAAAGGGAAGTAATTAAATATGGTCATTAGCACCAAAATATCAGTTTGTTTATCTCCACATCTGGCTGCAGCTCAAGATTTTATCTCCGGTGTAAGGGGGTTAAGTACAAAAGTGAAGGGTAAGTGACGGAAGGGGGGAAATATCAAAGAGGGAAACGGCAGGGAAAAGAAGTGGGGACAAATATCACATACATCATATATGCATCGTCTGATCTTGTGTTGCCCCATAAGTAGCATAGGAGCCTAGGGCTAGATAAGTTGGTCCTAACCTTTAGGCCCTATTCAGACTATGGGAACGGTCACGCTCCAGTGACGCTCCGCTCACGGTCCTGGTGCATTCACACGTCCGGTCCCTCTCGTTTCGCTCACGGTCCCGTCATCCCCTCTCCCTCGTCAGTAGAAGTGCCACCACCATTGACGGAGTATGTGTGACTTTTCACGAGCCGAGTTGGCAATGATCGCCATTGCACTGGATGAAGAAGAAAAAAGAAAACAAAGTCGGAAAAGAGTGTGTGGGTTCATCCAATCTTGCAAGATAGGAAAAGTGAAGGGGAATTCCATACATTGTTTCCTCATCTGATTGATGATGAAAGTAAATTTCACAGCTATTTTAGAATGAACATTGGAACATTTGAAAAGAATACTATCAAAATTTGAGGATGACCTGAAAAAGGAAAACACATCATTTAGAGAAGAAATCACTCCAAGAGAAAAACTGGCTATCTGTCTAAGGTAAGATAAATGAAAGATGTGACTTAGACTAATCATTCAGAATGACTGAAAGATAATGAGAGATAAAGGTACATAGGATCACCATTTATTCCTTCAATGTTACATTATGTGTAGAATCATGAAGGGAATTACCGTTTTCATAATCCCAATGCAGTGCTTTCATTTGGCGATCCATCTTTTCAAGAGACTCAGACGAGGGCTGAATCAAGACTGGAGCGGAGCGAGACCGTGGTGGGTGTTCACACTAGTTGCCGGTTATATCGTATACTCCGCCGAGGTGTCGGCGTTTTGTCGTACTGGTGTCGCCGGTATTATGCCGACACCACGATTCTTGGTCAGAGTCGTCGACACATCACCGACTTCGGCCACGATTTTCATCGTGGCTTCATCGTGCCTATTTACGCCGAAGTGGGAGAGGGCCTTTACTGCCAGTGTGAATGCTTCCACTGAAATGCACATAATTATATTTGACTGGACCGTGAGTGGAGCGCGACCGTCCCTATAGTGTGAATTGGGCCTTAAGATGAGAGTGACCAGCATCACTTATCCTTGTGTGGCATTACATGAGCAATAAACCCCAACCATCCCTTGGATATACAGTACTCTTCACAGGCTCAATCAGGTTGGGGCACCTGGAATACTCACTAGACCAAAGGGCGCCATAGTTTGATTATATGGTTACCACCCAGCGTAGTAAATGGTTTCCTGAGGTACAGGAAACCATTTGGCCTGTCAGTCAGCGTAGAGTCACCGGTGGACAGAAGGAAGAGGACGGAAAAGAGGAAAGAAAGACAGAAGAGGATGGAAGGAAGGGAGGAGAGGGCATTCACCCAAGAGCAGCACTACATCGAGAGAGTGGATGGTGAGCACCTCCACCTGACACCATAAAAAACATCATTGGTGGAAAATAACACTGACAAGTGACAGGCGGCAAATATCAAGGGGGAAGTGACGGGTAAGTGCCGATGGGCATTAAAAAATAATGTGTAAATGATCGTGGCAAAAAAAAAAAAAAAAAAAAAAAAAAAAAAGTGTGACAGAGGCAAGTGATGGCAAATATAGAATGGGAAATTTCAGTGGGAAAATACCAAAGGGGGGAATATCCAGTTGAGTGGTCGTAACAGAGTCCATTATCTTAAAAGGGCAGAGGGCAAATACCCACGAGGGCATGTAAAGTGTTCATGCTGTGACCTACCCTACTCTAAGGTAACATGCCTTGACTTCACGCTGTCCATAATTATCAGCAGTATTGGTGAATTTCACTATTATGACGATTAAAACATGTCCATCCCGACTACTGCCACCACTAACATGGGGAGAAGTATACTCCATTTTTGGAAAATGAAGAATAGCCTACAATTTTATTCAAAATTTATTAAATCTGCAAGTACACTTAGAAATATAACATCTGTACTACCATTTAACTGTCTAAATAGTGACTGGAAACCAAATCCTAGTACTAAGAGGGTGACTGAAAAAAGTACTGAAAAAAGTAAAAATTACTATGTGAATAAGGAAAACATCCTGAGATATGGAGACGACTGCAGCTGAGGAGTTGATCGTTGGGACACACACACCCACGTCGTGGGAGCTTCAGCAGGTGAAGCCACAGCCTTCTGGCAGCACAAGGAGCTGTGCTGGAGAGGGACGAGAAAGTTTTTTTTTTTTTTTTTTTTTTTTTTTTTTTAATAGTAAAAAAACAAGTGATGTGCAGTGAATTTTTTTTTTTACTATTACTTACCCCTGCAAGTGAACACCAACTGATAATTTTTCATCACAAAGGCTATAGTCATTGATCACAGAAAATTTCATGGATTTTATTTTTATTTCCGAAGATTCTTTTCCAGTCAAAATGAACACTATAATACATTCATAAGTGTTTACTCAGATATGTATTACACAACACCTGAAAGAAAAACATGTAAAAAAAACACCAAATGCTCTCTCGATCACTCGGGTGTCAATACATGCAACAATATCCCGTACACACTAATGTGAGGTAAAAATTCCCCAAATGTACTTTATAACAACCACCCCCCAAGTGAACTGTTCTTCAGTTCCACCCTCCACGATTGCTGTGTAGGGACTGAAGGTACAAGGAGACCCAGGCCCCTCACCCCACTATCACGTACTGTACATGTGATCACCCCCTAGCATGGGGTACCTTTTACCCCATGTTGGTGTTCTAGGTTGTAACATGTGCTGCCATAACCAAATATAGTGTGACTTACCACCATGGCCTGGTCTAATGTGACGTGTACTACCATGACCTTTTTCACCTTGAACTGTCCTTATATTACCAGCCTAGTGTAATCTGTACTACCCTGACATAACATGATCCATGCCCTGACCTAATGTGACCTGCCAAGTCTGACCTGAATTACAATAACCTATACTACCATAACCCATACCTCCATAACCTGTCCTAGTATCACCTGCCTTACAATAACCTGATGTAGTGTGACCTGTACTGTTAAGACCAAACAGTGACCTTTACTAAATTATTACCATAATATACCAAACCAACGTATTATAGATTACTATGATCTGAATGACGTGCCTTGTGCTGACGTCGTGTTCGATGACTCTGAGGCACTGTGAGTAGCTGGTCCATCCCCTCAGTAGTCAGGCGCCAGTCACGTCACACTCACGATACTCTGCTGTTGTCTGCACAAAATCACACACTGTTACATACACGACAATGCACCACAAAAAATATAAGTAACTACCGTTACAAGTAATAATCCTTGTGTCATAAAACAAAGAGACTGCACTGAAGTAAGCAACAAAACTTCCAAACAGACCAAATGGTTTTTATTAGAAATCATTAGTTCGGAATCCCAAACGTGTAACAAGATTACTGATCTTGATTCAACTTCCCAAAAACCACTTTAACCGATAAAAATGTTAAATGCAAAAATTATACCACTACATGCTTTAAGAAATAAATGTTACTTTTCCTCACAGATTAAGATAGTAAAGAGTGTAGTTTCCCTTTTAATCCTTCCAATAATCTTCCCATGACCTTTTTTTTATTTTTTTTATTAGATATCATATTAGTTCTTTCGCCTCTTTTTCTTGCTGTGTACGAGGGCAGGAGGGAGAGTGAAACCTTCTTGATGTATTATATTTCTATTAAACCCCCCAAAGTACATATCTTAGTTATTTTTTTTCTAAAAGAGACAGGTTCGAAAGGACCATCAGGTTTCATGCTGTTTTTTCTCCTATGTATTCTTTTCCACTGTTTCTAGAACTTGCTTCCTGCTCTGATTCGTGACAGTAAATACTTAGGTATTTTGTTTTCTGTATTTCTGTACCTCGTGTACGTGGAAACCCTGGTCTGGATGGTCACTGTGATGATTAATGTAAATTTCATATCATCATCATCATCATGACATTTATCCATATTAAATTAACGAAGAAAAATGAAAAGACTATTGTAACTTGCGATACTTTGGTGACAGAAACTCCGTGTACAAACAGCTAGATAAGGAGTTTATTACAAGCTCACAGTAAAACAGTCTGCCCGGCTAGGATGTCTGCTATCAACTGATGCAATAACGCCGTCTTCAGGCGTGGGAAAGCATGCTGACCTAGCAAATTTAGTGGGGGCATGTATGCATTGGGGGGGGACATTTATACATCGGGGGGTAGACATATTGTGGAGGGGGTACACTACTCCCCCGGGTAGCTGAGATGGTGTCTCCTGACACCAGGAGTTAAATGGTGGGTGATGATAGGAGTAAGGCAGGACCAGGGAGGTTTGTACAAGGGATAAGTATGATACAGGGGCAGTAGGGGAGACATGGCCATGTTGAGGGGAGGGAATTAGAAGGATATATACATATAAGATATACAAGGAATAATAGGTACAAATCCAGTAAGGGTCGAAGGGATATATGAACATAATGGGAATTACACAATAATAGTTTGATACATGATAAACAAGGAGTAGATATGAGAGTTCTATTGTTGTTCTTCCTTCATTTTTTTTTTTTTTCTTTTTTTTGTGGATTTTCTGTAGGACACACTGTCACTGAGTAATGCATGAAAGAAATACCATCATTTTCTAGTAGGCAGAGTGCTGTTCACAGTTTGGTTAAATGGTAGATGGCAATGGTAGTCACGGAATGTGAGGGCACTAAGTACGGGGAGTTTCTACGTCGTGGGTAGGGCGTACTATGCCGGTAGCGACTCTGATTTCCTGGAGTCGACGTTCCATTTTTCTGACACAACAATGCACTGCACAGATGATGAGTAGGAAACCTATGAAAGCGATAACCACAGGGGGAAACACAACTGTCGGATGAACCCATGAACGGCTGAAGGCCAGAGAAAATTGATCCATAACGAAATCACTGTCATTGAGGAAGGTGAGCATGCGCAAGTGAGGGGAGGTGATGGTAATGTTGGCAGATGGTAGGGTTGAAGGCATGTCGATTGGTTGAAAGATGTCATAGGAGTGTTTATGAACAGCTTGGTGATAGCGAGTGGCGTAAGTGATGACGGACTCTGATTTGACGGTACAATAGTCAGGGGCTTTGGAGAGACCACTAGCGGGGACGGAGCGAACGGAAGAACCAGGACACATGATTGTGACAGAGATGGGAACAGCAAAGAAGTACTGGACATGGTTGAGGTGAGCATGGTGGACCGGGAGGTCAGGAGCTGGGACAAAAGAACAGGCCGAGTAGATGGAATGGTTGCGAACTAAAGCAGACTCACAGGGTGTAGCACTGCTAGGGAAGATAGCGAAAAGGTGGGCAGCACAGAGACGAGAGGTCGGAGTAAGGGAGGAACATTGCTGGAGGTCTGTGGAAGAAAGGAAGGCAACGGAAAGATGATCATGGGAGAGGAGGAAATATTCTGAAGGAACAGATACCTGTAACAAGGAGTTGTTGAGGCGGAAAGGGAAGGGAATGATGTGGAAAAGGTTAAAGGTTATGGTAGAACGGAGAGGAATATGGACGACGACGTATGTAGTGAGAAGAGTGGCTTCGAGAACAGGATAATAATATTCAAGGGAGGAGTAAGGGAGGACTGGGGAGAGACCGAAGGTGGAGTGAGCCCATTCCAGGACAGAACGGAGAGCTGAGACAGGTACTAAGTCGGCAGTGACACGTCCATTGATAGCATCGACCAGGATACGAACCAAGGTAGAGACTTGAGACAGGAGAGAGTCAACGGCCAGTTGGAGATTATCCATGTTGAGTTTGAGGTAGAAGAACTGGGAGATAACGTTGAGATCTGAAAGGTGACGTTGTAAGATATCGGTGAAATTGTTTAGAGTGGACGTGACTTCATTGAGTTGGGTTGTGAGCTTCTGTAACATAGTGTGTTGGATTTTGATGACTCGGCGTTGTGATTCTAGGGCGGAAGCTAAATGAGTGAGATCAGATTTGAAGCCAGAAATGTCAAGGGCTGTAGCAACGCCAAACAAGCCACTCAGAATCTCACCGCCGAAGTCGAAGAGACCTCGTTTCACACGAGAACGACCCACGGGTGTCTGAATGGAAAATGTGTCATTGAGCTCAGTGAATCTGTTACTTATGTATTGCAACTGCCAGGAGAGTGGGAGGAAAAGGTTATAGAGATACTCATTTGGGTTGTGTGTCCCCATGAGGGCCGTGAGATGGTTCCTGATTCCGTGGAGCTGGTGCGCGTAGGCAGGTAGGGCAATGGCTACGTCGGCCAGGGGCACAAGATCGTAGCGCAAGGAGACCTCGCCTCCTGAGCCGACCAAGGCCCCGGGACGTACTCCACCATCGTCCTGACCTGACCCAGACCCCAGGAGGGTCAGCACTGCCAGCAGGGAGATCGCTAACATCGTACCGAGAAAATCAGGGTAGAGTTAATGGGGGAGGTCGTGAAGAGGTTGATGGGCAGAGTGCAGTTTGGACCGATATTGATTGGTTGATGAATGAGCAGGTGGAGATGGAGATGAAGGAGACTGAGGGATAGGTGGAGACAAGGTAGACTGAAGGATGGGAGGAGGGGAAGAGGGGGCAGGAGGTTGTGTAAGTGACTCTTCCAACACGAGGCCACGGGGTGCTCACTTTAAGTCATCGACGTGGACCCATCTGGTGTCCTTAGTGGACAGGTCCTGGATGTGAAATTTGTTGCCTTGTTGAGTGAGGACACGGTAGGGTCCTGTAAATTTGTCATCCAACTTAGAGGAACGCGTATGGGAATGAGCAAAGACAAGATCGCCTACACTGATAGTGATAGGAGAGGCGGACTTATGTTGGCGCTGCAGCATGTCCTCCTGAGAGGAAGCCAAAGTGGATTGGACATACTGGTGGATTGTCTGGAAGTTGGCCAATTTTAGTTTAACATAATCATCCACGTTGTAGATAGGTTCTGGCTTTGAGGATAAGAGAGAGTATGGGAGGTCCTTGTCAAAACCAAAGAGGACGAAGAAGGGAGATTCAGCAATGGATGCATTGATGGAACTATTGATGGAGGATGCCACTTGGGGAATCCAGTCATCCCAGGACGAACTATGGGAGCCTAGATGTCTGAGGCACTCTAAGATTTTACGGTTGTGGCGTTCTACAAGGCCATTGGAAGCCGGATGGTTAGGCATGACATTGCACTTACTGATATGAAAGTGGCGACAGATCTCATCGAGAAGGCTATTGTTGAATTCTGTACCGTTGTCAGTAAGAATGGTATGAGGGGTACTGAATGGGCAAATTACGTGATCTACAAGGGCACGTGCAACGCTCTTCGCGGTCTTGTCGGAGAGGGGAACGAGGACACAGTAGCGGGAGAAGTGGTCGACCGCTAAGAACAAGTACTCAGCGCCAGATTCTGTGAGAGGTAGTTTTAAGAGATCGATTGAGACAGTTTCCCATGGTCGTGACGGGATTGGGTATTGTAAGAGAGGTGCTGGTAAGCTGGTTGATCCTTTGTGGCGGTGGCAGGAGAGGCAGGAGTCACAGTGGGCATTGATATCGCGGCGCATGTTTGGCCAATAGTATTTGAGACGTGCTTGGCGCAAGCATCGGTCTTTACCTGGATGGGAAGCTTGAGGAGTATTATGAACAATATGAAGAACCTTTGGTATCAGGGCAGTGGGGACAACAAGTTGGCGTACTTCGCGATTGGGCATATCTTTGCCTGTTAGCAGTGTTTTCCTGTACAAGAGATCATCATCTAGCATGAACTCATCTAGTGATACTGGCAGAGTAGGTAAGGTCGAGGCATCGCCAGATTCTAGGAAATAAATGACTTTGGACCACATGGGGTCTTGGCGTTGAAAGTTTCGAACAACGTCTGACGTTAGTGTAGTGTTTTCAGTTACTTCAGGCTGCAGTGATGTTATAGCTGCTGCTACATGACGTGAGTGCGTCTGCGACTACATTCAACTTGCCTGGTACATATTGAAAAGTGGGATTAAAGTCCTGGATGATGACAGACCATCTAGCTAACCTACCTGTTAGGTTGCGATTTTTGAACAAATCACATAGTGGAAGGTGGTCTGTTTGGATATGCACTGGATAACCATAGACGATATCTCTGAAATGTTTCAAGGACCAGATTACCGCTAGTGCTTCGAGATCTGTGACACTGTAGTTACGTTCAGCGGTTGTAAGGGTGCGACTAGCATACGCTATTACGCGCTTCCTTGATGCTTCATCGAGTTGCATCAAAACGGCACCAAGTCCAGTGCCTGAGGCGTCTGTGCAGAGAAGGAATGGTGTGGCATAATCAGGGAACGCTAGAATAGGGGCATTTACAAGAGCTGTCTTTAGCTTTTGGAAAGCCTGTGACTGGTCGTTAGTCCAAACAAAGGGCACATTCTGCTTGAGTAAGTGGGTCAGAGGAGCGGCGATCTTCGCGTAATCGCGGATAAAGCGACGATAATAGCCACTGAGGCCCAGGAAACTTCGTACAGCGTCGGTAGTGGTAGGTTCTGGGAAGTTAATGATCGCCTTAGTTTTATCCTCATTAGTATGAATGCCTTGTGCATCTACGACATGGCCTAGGAATTTGATTTTCTTTCGCAGGAAGTCACATTTACTGAGATTGATTTTCAGGCCTGCGAGCTGGAGGCGTTCAAAGACTTGCTGGAGTTTGGTAAAATGATCAGGGATGGATTTACTCACAACAATATCATCTAGGTAAGCAAAAAGAGAGTGTCCCATCATACCGCTGAAGACTGAATGGATAAGTCGCATGAACACGGAAGGAGCATTTCTCAGACCAAAAGGGAGTCTCTTAAACTGAAAATGTCCGAAAGGGGTGCTAAAGGCTGTAACTGGGCGAGAGGACTCTTCCATTTCGACCTGCCAGTACCCGCTGAGGAGGTCTAAAGATGAAAAGACTACGTTATTTTCACCAAGGGATTCTAGCAAATCAGTGAGGACAGGTAGCGGGAAACGGTCTGGAACGGTGACAGAATTGACCTTACGATAGTCGACTACTGGTCTAAGGTTGCCGTCCTTCTTTGGTACTAAGAAAAGTGGGCTATTCCATGGACTGACGGAGGGTTCAATAATGTCCTGGTCTAACATGTTCTGTACCATTTGATCTGTTTGCTTTCTCTGGCTGTGAGGCAATCGATACGCTGGTATGTAAATCGGCTGAGTTCCTGGGAGTAGTTCAATCGTATGTTTGACAAGGTCTGTTCTACCCATCGGTTCACCGGGTAAGGCAACCACGTTTCTGTACGAGGTCAGAAGGTCGAGGAGTTGAGGCGTATGTTCTGGGAAATCTGTGCAAGTGAGATGTGCGAGCATATCGGGTGAATGCGTCGGCGCAGATCCCGTAGAGTTAATAGTACATACACCGATTGGCGTATCATCAGTCTGAATAGTAGGAATTGAGGAATCCTGGCACACCTTTACGGCCGCTGGGTATACTAGGAAGTCTCCAATCTTTACACCACTTTTAAGTTTTAGTGGAGCATTTGTGACATTGAGCAAGTACAGGTAGCATAAACTGTCCTCTAAGACTGTACACCACACTGACTCATAAGTCAAGCCATTCACACAACATGTCTCAGGTAGGGTTAGTACATCCACTCCTTCTTTCGCACCGGCAACACAAACAGAGACTTTGGTGAACTCATGCGGTAACAAAATTGTGCACGTATTCGTTACTGCACGTTTCGTCTCTGCGTGTTGGAGAAGATCATGCAGACTGTGTGAGGTAGGTAACTGAGACATGTCTGAGTCAGCGATAGTGTTGTCGGGAGAGGATGTAAGAGCCATGTTCGAGGGCTGAGATGATGTATCAGGAGACATTGAGGAATTTATGTCCTTGCTCTCAGTCAGTAAAGGAATGATCTCTGTATTCTCAGATGATGATAGTGGCGGTTTGGGCTGGGTTGGACTTTTTGGTAGTGATAGGGGCAGAGGTAATTGAAGGACTGATTTGATCGTAAGAACAGGACGGGGACATTCCATAGTGTAAACCGGGAATCCAGAAATGTCTATACTACCACAAGCAGGTAATAATGCAATGGAATGTTGTGTCATGGTGAAGAAACCAATAAGGGCATCTGCGGGATACTGCAAGTCATTAGTGACATGAAATTCAATGAGGATAGGGGGCAAGGCTCTGTGGAGTTTGACTTCAAGGGTGACTCTTCCCTTAACCTTAAACTCTGAGCCGTTAACACCACATAGGCGAATGTCTGGTGGTTCTAGGAAACTGACGTGGCTGTGATGGCGATGAATAATTTGTAAGGAATTTTCGGAGATGAGATTTACTATAGATCCTGTGTCCAAGAAGAATGACGTTGGTATGTCATGACTGCTTCCGAGAATGACTAAACCCGAGGATGTTATGGGACCTACATGGCGGATGGGGAGTAGGGTTTCTGGTTCTACATGATATTGGTCCGACTGTGGGCGGTTGAGGTAACGACATTCCTCAGTGGTGTGAGTCGTGCTTGATTTGTGGTATTTGCAGTGTGGACGACGTGAGCGGGAAGGCGTACGCTGTCTGGTTTGGGAGTGAGGACGTCTGTATGTACGGTCGCAACTGGATGCTCGATGTCCAGGATGACCACAGTACCAGCAAAGAATCGAAGATTGTCTGTTCCGTCGGGCGCTAGATTGATCACGACCTGCGGTAGGAGAGCGATGTGTGGCAGGTCTGCCGCGTGTGGTGGGACGGGAGCGAGATTGGTCTGAGGTAGTGGAGATGTGACAGACTGAGGAGTCCAAGGGTTGGGTGGTGCCCTGACGCATGTACAGTAGTTCGAACCTGTTCTTTCATGAATGGCTTTAGTGACCTGAATAATTTTATCTCCTGGATTGAAACCGATTTCCAAGGCTAGCTCTCGCTGTTTAGGAGTAAGCCAGTGAAGGAATCTCAGGTAACCAATTAAGTCAGCAAAGTTGGTGAGTGAAAGCATTGGAACGCCATTCTTGTCTTCTAACCATTTCGTGCCTACCAGTAATTGGAGCATCTCGCTACTAGTTGCTTTCATGGCGGCGGCAGCTTCGCGGAGCTTGGCATATTGCGCTGGGACGCGCAAATCCTCATCTAGTTGGTTTAGGAGATTAATGAATCCCATGAGAGACGCGGAATTTGAATGCTGGCAACAAAGGCTGATGAGTTCCATACGAAAATCAGCAAAGGTACGAATGCTATCGAAATGTCCTGCACGGATCGCAGATCCGATGTCTGATTTACCGTGATGCAAGCGACCGAGGAGGTAAGCTACTTTGAGCGATTCCTCAGTAATTTGTCTATTATTTATTTCGGTTTCGACTTCTCTGAGGAAATCATAGACAGACCAAGTTGGGTCCTGGCCAGTAAATTTGGGACGATTGGCATCGTCGAGATAGATAGACTGTGGAGGGTTGGCCATGGCTGGAAGTGCAAAAGTGGTGGGAGGAGAGGTGTGGGAGAGAGAGAAGGCAGTGGCAGGTAAGGGCGAGGAAGACGGGGTATGAAGGGAGGCAGGAGAAGTAACGACAGTGGAAAGAGTAGAGGAAGAAGAAGGGAGAGTAGAGGCAGGAGTAGAGGAGGAAGTATCTGGATTTACGAGGGTAGGACGGGTAGTAAGTGATTCTGCGGGAAGTGAAACGGGAGTCTCAGGGACAGGGCGGTGGTACTCTTTGCCACTTCGTAAATGAGTGATGGTGTTAGAGTCGGCAGACGGGGTATGAGCAGGGGATGTTTCCGGGTCGAGAGGGCTGGTGGTAAGCGGTTGACGTGGAAAGTATGACATTTAATGCGGCAATGGAAGATGAAAGGATGAAGATGGATACGTAGGTGGAAATGTATAAATAACAATGAGAGAATGGAATACACTAGGTGTGAAAATGAATGAAGGTGCGGGCATGGATGGTTTAAATAAAATGCGAAGGATGAGATGGATAATAAATAACGTAGGTGAAGATGAAAACGGGGCAATGGAAATGAGATGGAATATTTACAATAACCAATCTGTAGAGAAAATCGAGGATAATCTCTATAGAAAGGAAAGATATACTATAGTTACACAGTAGAAACGGGAGTGTCGAGAGGTATGACGTGCAGGGTGGCTGGGCGTAGCTGGGCTGGGGCGGGGCGGGGCGGGGCGGGGCGACGGGGCGGGGCTGGGCGGGGCTGGGCTGCGGGGTAGAGACAGCTGAGAGGAGAGGAGACGCCGCGATGAATCACCAGCAGGGAGTGGCGGTCTTAGGAGGCTCCGTAATGCAGACCAGATGCGGGCGACGGCGGAGGCCGGTGGTGGGTGGTGAGGCAGATGTCGGCGCAAGGCAGGTGTAGAGCTGGTGAATTGCAAATGCAGAGAATGGTGGTGGGCAGACAGCGGGCAGACAGTGATAAGTGGCACCGTGGGGGCAGGAGCTATGATGAGTCCGGAACAGGTGCTGGGAACAGGTGCAACAGGTGCGTAGGTCGGCGACGGTGACACTTGCGGTCAGGAAGAAGGCGTATGGGTGCGGTTGTTTGAGAGGTGAGCACTGGCGAGAAAAATGGTACACTCGAAAAGCACAGCCAAGGTATAGAGGCACGGAGGAAGGGGCGAGGCTGGCAGATGCGAGACGTCGTGTATCTTGTTGTATCACTAAAAATCCAAGGAGGCGGTCAGAATGTGATGGTTCGAAACACCGCTGCTACCAAATGTAACTTGCAATACTTTGGTGATAGAAACTCCGTGTACAAACAGCTAGATAAGGAGTTTATTACAAGCTCACAGTAAAACAGGCTGCCCGGCTAGGATGTCTGCTATCAACTGATGCAATAACGCCGTCTTCAGGCGTGGGAAAGCATGCTGACCTAGCAAATTTAGTGGGGGCATGTATGCATTGGGGGGGAACATATATACATCGGGGTGTAGACATATTGTGGAGGGGGTACGCTATTCATATTAGTGCATCAAATAACAACACTGTCCAATTCAACAAAATAGTAAGGAGCACTCACAGAATGGAACACCCGAGCCCCCCAGTTGATCTAAGAAGCGAACATATGACTTTGTCCTGTGAGCTTTACGTTCGACAGATTTCATTCTTGTTTGACACTCAACCTTTAACTTGTTTATGGCTCCTCGAGTTGATGTTTCTCTGTGATCTTCATGTTTGACCTCTTCATCACTAAACTGAAACTCCTCATCCTTGCCTGATCATCTACATCTCCAGTTTAAGTAAAAGTTATAGGTTTGAAACTTGGATTTTGCCCAATATTTTTTTCTTTGGCCGATTATTCTTAAAGTCGAACAACGTCATCTTTGTCTTACACTGAGCCCCTACGTCAAGTCTGGTTTAAGTTAAACTAAAAGTGATTACGGTAAGTTGACCTTGACATGTACCCTTGGCATAAGATCAACTGTTCTCAGAAATAGGTCAACTCCAGGGAAGACCCCCAACCCTATTCCCAAGATTTGTGTTAATTTCATGAACTCCATATGAGTTCCTTTGTTCACGTAAAATCTCGCTGTCAGGCACAAGCCTAGCAAAGCAATATTCCAGCCTCACTACCATAAGAGATCTAATATTAAATATGAAAAACTTATGTGGCTAAATAAAATTACAAATGTGTATTATGGTTCATCAACGATTTCAAAGAAATGCAGATGCTCTCAACAAAATAAAAACCTTAACAACCAAGAGGTGATTGTTTCCAGTCATTCTCACAAAAGTTGATAAATTCTATGGGCTTGAGTTGCTATACTTCAGTGTTTGTGTGTGCTTATATGGCTTGATCTTTGACCCAATAAAAATGCCTAAATAGAATACACAAGAGAGAGAGAGAGAGAGAGAGAGAGAGAGAGAGAGAGAGAGAGAGAGAGAAATTTGTCTGGGGCATCTGTCAACAGAAAAACTGTATCAACTTTGATATGTATTGGTGAAGAAGTGATGGAATGGCATCAAATTTGTTAGTGTTTGGTATTTACCATCATCAAAATCATTATCATCACAATCATGATTCTTTCCCCAACTTATGGCAAAGTAAGATATGGCAAGATACAGACACTTGAAAGGAGGAGGTATGAAAGTGAAGTAGACTATGAACATCATGGCAGTTGAAATTAATTTCATCTCTTATGCGACACCATTTGCGTTTTTGGAGGTATTTTTCTCTATAGGTTAGCTTAATATACACCACCCAAATGGTTATATATCAATTTAAAAAAAATATGTTGGGGGGGGTGGCATATCAGAGGCTTGAGCCGTCCTTCCCATATTTAATTCATCCTAGCAATATGTCAATAATCCTTTTTCCACTGCTTGTAGTCTTGACTTATTGCTCCCCTGTCATACAAAGTCTCACATTCCTATGTTAACTGACACATGTAGCAGCCATCATAATTAGATCACTATTTTGTATGAAACCCATTTTAGTATCAGCCACCTTTCATATGCTACTCTACTTTCCACGTCTTTTGCATGTTTAACTCTCAGTACTGACACCCATTGGGAAGGACTGCAAAAGGGGCCATGACAGTCCTTTAAAGACATAGGGAAATTTCATACATTTCCCACTTACTCTTTCCCACCTAACTCTTCTCTGGGCTTGGTGACTGTGTGATATGGTACCCCTCAGCCTGCCTAAAAGTGTTTCACCACTCCATAATCCACCGACCACATGAGAATGCTGCCCTGTTTCTCCAACCCACCCCCTTTCCCCTACCGCCCAACCACGAAGGAAGCACACCCACTCACTCAAGTACACCCAAATGACATCACTTACTACCCAGTTATACTTCTGGCAGTGATTTCAAAGAGATTGAAGCAGATGTGAGAGAGAAATAAAAATTGGAGCTCATGTGACCATATTTGCCTAGTGCAAAGTCAGCCTTTGTATGACATTGTGCCTCTATGCCTGCCGTGCCTCTGAACACTTGTGTCAGAAAAGATTGTAAATATGTTTAAATACCCTGGTTTAATGGACAAAAAATATAAAAATAATGTAATGGTGATTAAGGAGACAATAGTGAATGATATTGCAGTACACTGCACGCTGGCAAATGTGAAAGTGATGCAAAATATTAAGTTATTCTGGATTGACATAGTTTACAAGACTAATATTAGGCATTTACAAAGGCAGAAAATACTGTAAGTGAATAACTAGTTAAAGGTGATAGAAAAATGAGTAAATAAGCGACAGCAAAATTTTTCTCATGAGGCAGCTCTGTAAATGTTACTTCATTACCTTGTATGTGATTTTTAGTAATAAGCGTGGAAATGCAAGAATTTTAAGAAAATGTGTTGTTTCCATATTTATTATTAAGCTCAAGCATGTTTAATGCCAAGTGTAGTGCTTGTGATTTTGCTCTTGTGGGTTATTTCTCTAAGAGGAAACAGTGCCATAAGTGTCATTATCACTGATCATTGGTCAATAATTTGTTTTTTTAGTATTATGAAGCACTGGAATTACCTCCCAAACATCATCCAGGACATACCATGGCAGCCACTTGCACGGTTGCTTAGAACTTGCAGGAGTGACCCATATTTGCAAGCCACAAAATAAAAAAAATCCTTTTCAAATCATTCTGCCTCCAGCCCTGGACAGAATATGGACCTCCAGATTTTTTTTTTTTTTAATGGTTAGTGAACAGATTGAAGCTTTTGTGACTTAAAACATGTTTGGTTAAATATAAATGGGTAAAAACAAATAATGAAAACACCCTATTTTTCATGTAGTTGCTGTACCTCTTGTTAGAACTCACACGGCACAGCTGAAGGGTTAAGACTGTTTTTTGTTACTACACTGAACTATGTATACTTAAGTTTCCTCATCAGTGCTAGTGTTGCCATTCACAAACTCATCACACTGAATCACCGTCTATCTCTGCGTCAGTCACTTCACTCTTAATAATATTTGCTATGAAGCTAACTGACACATAAGCCTATGTCTGGTTAGCCAACATGCAGTAGGTATAAGACCCTCACCCACCCATTTTCTCACAGGGACCTGGTCTGAAAGTAAGACGATGGCTCAGCAAGATCACACACACACACACACACACACACACACACACACACAAGACCTAAACCACAAGCCTAAGCACATAATCAGTCATACGCACATGCACAAACTCTCACAAACACATGCAAACTAAAGCACATTTACGATAATGAGCTTTGGGTTTCTTATGTTGGGTTAACTTTTATCATGGCTGAAACATGGACGAATAAAAAGGAACCCCGTTTGCCTAGCTTATCAAGCAGGTCATTGAATAAAATATTTTATGGCGATATATATATATATATATATATATATATATATATATAGTAGAACCCCGTAATTCGTACACAATTCGTTCCTGGAGGCTATACGAGTTGCGAATTGTTCGAAAACCGAATCATTTCTTTCCATAAGAAGCAATGTAATTTACATTAATCCGTTTTTTAGTATGGATGAAACAGTAGATTTCGCCATACTACAGTATAATGAATGGCAAAATCAGAGACACGGGTTCCACTTTCAAACTTTGCAATGAGTTCTTTTTTCAGCTCAATTGTTGATCTCACTGCTTTACTTTTAGCTCCAACTGACACACTAATCTTCTTGGGGCCCATGATTATGTACAATTTTCTATCGAAAATACGTAATTCATCACAAAGTTTAATCGAGCCTGTACGACTGATATATACCTGGCGGAAGACAAAGCCAGACTGCCGACCATGTGGCACCTACGACGCCGCATCTCTTAGTGGGAATAACGGGTCACTGTACGAAAACTGGAGCGATTTTGGGACGAAAAAGCTGTACGAAAACCGAGTTGTACGAGTAGAGAGACGTACGAATTCCGGGGTTCCACTGTGTATATATATATATATATATATATATATATATATATATATAATCACATCATCATCAGCCATTACAAGTTCACTGCTGAACAAAGGCCTCCCCCAACCTTCTCCACGAATTCCTTGTCTGAGCCAATCTTTGCCACGTTTCCCCTGCAAATTTCTCTGCCTCATATCTCCACCTCGTGTCTGGCCTTTTTCTGCAACTCTTACAGTTTCTTGGTTCCAGATAGTCAGCGTCTTGATTGATCTGTTATCCTTTATTCATGCCACATGGCCTGCCCACCTGCATTTCTGTTCTTTTATAACTTCTGTAATATCTTTGATTTTAGTCTGCTTTCTCACCCAAGTTGATCTTTTCCTGTCTCTTAAAGATATTCCTAACACTGACCTTTTCATTGCTCTCTGAGAACGGATTAATTGATTTTCCATTGATTTTTCGGTTTCCACGTCTCACAGCCATACGTCATAGCTGGAATAATATATTCGTTATATATTTTTTGTTTCAAACAAACTAGCAAGCTACTTTTCATAATGTTTCTATGTTTATCGAAATCTTTCCATCCAACTACAATGCGCCTTTTTATTTCGCTATCATGATCTTTCATTATTTTAAGTATTTACCCCAGCTAATTGTGCAACGTTGGGTCTGGTTAGTACTTGGATGGGTGACCGCCTGGGAACACCAGATGCTGTTGGCATCCCTACGTGTCAAGTGGGGTTGGTGGAGGATTAGTGCCCCTCCCTGTAAAATAATTAACTCTAAGCCCTTGGCCACCCCGTTTGGGATACATGGCGTCTGGCAATGGATGGATGGATGGAATTGTACTCCTCGACTTCTTCAAGAATTTTGTAATGCTAGGTGTAAATAGGCTCGACTTCTCGTTCCTACTACACCTAACGTGGAGCGGGGTCCTCTTTCGAGACCGGAGCTTAATGCAATAAAGAGAGGCAGGACACAAAAACTTCAGGCAATAACCTTTACACGTATATTACCACAGTCAGACACAAGACAAAGTCAGCAGATATTACAACACGATATATATAGTAAGAAATAAAACCTAATCTAGGATATGTGTATCTCGCAGGATACTTGCTTATCTGATACTAATGCCAATACAATTAAGTCTAGTGTATTCAGGGTACAGTGAATATAGGCGCGCGCGTGAGGCGAGGGGAGTGAGTCTCACAAGGGGGGGGGGAGAAGGGGGGGTGTGGGGAGTGACTTGTGACGGGCTAGGACGGAGTTATGGTAATACTGGAGAGAGGTAAGTGTTAACAATTTGAATTACACGTTTTCCAATAGCAAAGGGACTTTGGCAATTGATTCTATTTCTGGTTTACACTTATACTAGGTACTGGGGCGAGGGAGTGTCATACAGAATTTACGGGTAGCGTGAGTGGGGGAATATTACTAACACTTTCTCGTATTTTCTGTATTTCTGTACCTCGTGTACGTGGAAACCCTGGTCTGGATGGTCACTGTGATGATTAATGTAAATTTCATATCATCATCATCATCATGACATTTATCCATATTAAATTAACGAAGAAAAATTAAAAGACTATTCATATTAGTGCATCAAATAACAACACTGTCCAATTCAACAAAATAGTAAGAAGGAGCACTCACAGAATGGAACACCCGAGCCCTCCAGTTGATCTAAGAAGCTAACATATGACTTTGTCTGTGAGCTTTACGTTCGACAGATTTCATTCTTGTTTGACACTCAACCTTTAACTTGTTTATGGCTCCTCGAGTTGATGTTTTTCTGTGATCTTCATGTTTGACCTCTTCATCACTAAACTGAAACTCCTCATCCTTGCCTGATCATCTACATCTCCAGTTTAAGTAAAAGTTATAGGTTTGAAACTTGGATTTTGCCCAATATTTTTTTCTTTGGCCGATTATTCTTAAAGTCGAACAACGTCATCTTTGTCTTACACTGAGCCCCTACGTCAAGTCTGGTTTAAGTTAGACTAAAAGTGATTACGGTAAGTTGACCTTGACATGTACCCTTGGCATAAGGTCAACTGTTCTCAGAAATAGGTCAACTCCAGGGAAGACCCCCAACCCTGTTCCCAAGATTTGTGTTAATTTCATGAACTCCATATGAGTTCCTTTGTTCACGTAAAATCTCGCTGTCAGGCACAAGCCTAGCAAAGCAATATTCCAGCCTCACTACCATAAGAAGAGATCTAATATTAAATATGAAAAAATTATGTGGCTAAATAAAATTACAAATGTGTATTATGGTTCATCAACGATTTCAAAGAAATGCAGATGCTCTCAACAAAATAAAAACCTTAACAACCAAGAGGTGATTGTTTCCAGTCATTCTCACAAAAGTTGATAAATTCTATGGGCTTGAGTTGCTATACTTCAGTGTTTGTGTGTGCTTATATGGCTTGATCTTTGACCCAATAAAAATGCCTAAATAGAATACACAAGAGAGAGAGAGAGAGAGAGAGAGAGAGAGAGAGAGAGAGAGAGAGAGAGAGAGAGAAAGATGTCTGGGGCATCTGTCAACAGAAAAACTGTATCAACTTTGATATGTATTGGTGAAGAAGTGATGGAATGGCATCAAATTTGTTAGTGTTTGGTATTTACCATCATCAAAATCATTATCATCACAATCATGATTCTTTCCCCAACTTATGGCAAAGTAAGGTATGGCAAGATACAGACACTTGAAAGAAGGAGGTATGAAAGTGAAGTAGACTATGAACATCATGGCAAGTGAAATTAATTTCATCTCTTATGCGACACCATTTGCGTTTTTGGAGGTATTTTTCTCTATAGGTTAGCTTAATATACACCACCCAAATGGTTATATATCAATTTAAAAAAAATATGTTGGGGGGGTGGCATACCAGAGGCTTGAGCCGTCCTTCCCATACTTAATTCATCCTAGCAATATGTCAATAATCCTTTTTCCACTGCTTGTAGTCTTGACTTATTGCTCCCCTGTCATACAAAGTCTCACATTCCTATGTTAACTGACACATGTAGCAGCCATCATAATTAGATCACTATTTTGTATGAAACCCATTTTAGTATCAGCCACCTTTCATATGCTACTCTACTTTCCACGTCTTTTGCATGTTTAACTCTCAGTACTGACACCCATTGGGAAGGACTGCAAAAGGGGCCATGACAGTCCTTTAAAGACATAGGGAAATTTCATACATTTCCCACTTACTTATTCCCACCTAACTCTTCTCTGGGCTTGGTGACTGTGTGATATGGTACCCCTCAGCCTGCCTAAAAGTGTTTCACCACTCCATAATCCACAGACCACATGAGAATGCTGCCCTATTTCTCGAACCCACCCCCTTTCCCCTACCGCCCAACCACGAAGGAAGCACACTCACTCACTCAAGTACACCCAAATGACATCACTTACTACCCAGTTATACTTCTGGCAGTGATTTCAAAGAGATTGAAGCAGATGTGAGAGAGAAATAAAAATTGGAACTCATGTGACCATATTTGCCTAGTGCAAAGTCAGCCTTTGTATGACATTGTGCCTCTATGCCTGCCGTGCCTCTGAACACTTGTGTCAGAAAAGATTGTAAATATGTTTAAATACCCTGGTTTAATGGACAAAAAATATAAAAATAATGTAATCGTGATTAAGGAGACAATAGTGAATGATATTGCAGTACACTGCACGCTGGCAAATGTGAAAGTGATGCAAAATATTAAGTTATTCTGGATTGTCATAGTTTACAAGACTAATATTAGGCATTTACAAAGGCAGAAAATACTGTAAGTGAATAACTAGTTAAAGGTGATAGAAAAATGAGTAAATAAGCGACAGCAAAATTTTCCTCATGAGGCAGCTCTGTAAATGTTACTTTATTACCTTGTATGTGATTTTTAGTAATAAGCGTGGAAATGCAAGAATTTTAAGAAAATGTGTTGTTTCCATATTTATTATTAAGCTCAAGCATGTTTAATGCCAAGTGTAGTGCTTGTTATTTTGCTCTTGTGGGTTATTTCTCTAAGAGGAAACAGTGCCATAAGTGTCATTATCACTGATCATTGGTCAATAATTTGTTTTTTTAGTTTTATGAAGCACTGGAGTTACCTCCCAAACATCATCCAGGACATACCATGGCAGCCACTTGCAAGGTTGCTTAGAACTTGCAGGAGTGACCCATATTTGCAAGCCATAAAATAAAAAAAATCCTTTTTAAATCATTCTGCCTCCAGCCCTGGACAGAATATGGACCTCCGGATTTTTTTTTTTTTTAATGGTTAGTGAACAGATTGAAGCTTTTGTGACTTAAAACATGTTTGGTTAAATATAAATGGGTAAAAACAAATAATGAAAACACCCTATTTTTCATGTAGTTGCTGTACCTCTTGTTAGAACTCACACGGCACAGCTGAAGGGTTAAGACTGTTTTTTGTTACTACACTGAACTATGTATACTTAGGTTTCCTCATCAGTGCTAGTGTTGCCATTCACAAACTCATCACACTGAATCACCGTCTATCTCTGCGTCAGTCACTTCACTCTTAATAATATTTGCTATGAAGCTAACTGACACATAAGCCTATGTCTGGTTAGCCAACATGCAGTAGGTATAAGACCCTCACCCACCCATTTTCTCACAGGGACCTGGTCTGAAAGTAAGACGATGGCTCAGCAAGATCACACACACACACACACACACACACACACACACACACAATCATTCACACAAGACCTAAACCACATGCCTAAGCACATAATCAGTAATACGCACATGCACAAACTCTCACAAACACATGCAAACTAAAGCACATTTACGATAATGAGCTTTGGGTTTCTTATGTTGGGTTAACTTTTATCATGGCTGAAACATGGACGAATAAAAAGGAACCCCGTTTGCCTAGCTTATCAAGCAGGTCATTGAATAAAATATTTTATGGCGATATATATATATATATATATATATATATATATATATATATATATATATATATATATATATATATATATATATATATATATATATAGTAGAACCCCGTAATTCGTACACAATTCGTTCCTGGAGGCTATACGAGTTGCGAATTGTTCGAAAACCGAATCATTTATTTCCATAAGAAGCAATGTAATTTGCATTAATCCGTTTTTTAGTATGGATGAAACAGTAGATTTCGCCATACTACAGTATAATGAATGGCAAAATCAGAGACACGGGTTCCACTTTCAAACTTTGCAATGAGTTCTTTTTTCAGCTCAATTGTTGATCTCACTGCTTTACTTTTAGCTCCAACTGACTCACTAATCTTCTTGGGGCCCATGATTATGTACAATTTTCTATCGAAAATACGTAATTCATCACAAAGTTTAATCGAGCCTGTACGACTGATATATACCTGGAGGAAGACAAAGCCAGACTGCCGACCATGTGGCACCTACGACGCCGCATCTCTTAGTGGGAATAACGGGTCACTGTACGAAAACTGGAGCGATTTTGGGACGAAAAAGCTGTACGAAAACCGAGTTGTACGAGTAGAGAGGCGTACGAATTCCGGGGTTCCACTGTGTATATATATATATATATATATAATCACATCATCATCAGCCATTACAAGTCCACTGCTGAACAAAGGCCTCCCCCAACCTTCTCCACGAATTCCTTGTCTGAGCCAATCTTTGCCACGTTTCCCCTGCAAATTTCTCTACCTCATCTCTCCACCTCGTGTCTGGCCTTTCTCTGCAACTCTTACAGTTTCTTGGTTCCAGATAGTCAGCGTCTTGATTCATCTGTTATCCTTTATTCATGCCACATGGCCTGCCCACCAGCATTTCTGTTCTTTTATAACTTCTGTATTATCTTTGATTATAATCTGCTTTCTCACCCAAGTTGATCTTTTCCTGTCTCTTAAAGATATTCCTAACACTGACCTTTTCATTGCTCTCTGAGAACGGATTAATTCATTTTCCATTGATTTTTCGGTTTCCACGTCTCACAGCCACACGTCGTAGCTGGAATAATACATTCGTTATATATTTTTTGTTTCATACAAACTAGCAAACTACTTTTCATAATGTTTCTATGTTTATCGAAATCTTTCCATCCAACTGCAATGCTCCTTTTTATTTCGCTATCGTGATCTTTCATTAATTTAAGTATTTACCCCAGGTAATTGTCCCCTTGACTTCTCCAAGAATTTCTTCACTTATTCTGATGACGCTTTTTAGTGTTTGTGGTTTAAACATTAGCTTTACTCCAGTTCATCTTTAGCTCTACTCTCAGACTTTCCTTGTTTAGGTCATTAACATTTCTTGCAATGTCTCTGCTGTTGCTGAGGTTAGGACAATGTCATCTGCAAATCTTACATGGTTTAGCTTTTCTCCATCTACGTTCACTCCTTTGTTTTCCCAGTTTAGCTTTCTGAAAATACTTTCCAGGAATCGATCTATCTAACTATTGCCAGAAGCCTCAATCCCGTTTTTCTCTGCCACAAACAGTTCGCCTCCACGTCGCCCTGTGCCCCTCCATTTCACTGCACTGCTCCCAACTCACACCCCCCTCTCTCATATACATCTCCATCCCATCCCTCCATTTCATCCTCGTCCTCCCCCTCCCTCTCCCCCCTTCCACCTCACTCACATACACTCTCCTCGTCAGTCTCTCACCCTCCATCCTCTCCATGTCCAAACCACCTCAGTGTGTTTCTCCTAACGCTTTCTATCACATCCACATCCATTCACAACGCTCCTTCACTTCCTCATTTGTCAGCCTGTCTCTCCATGTGACTCCACAGGCTCCTCTTAAATAACTCATTTCCACTGCTCTCACTCTTGACTTGTGTCCCTCCAATAACGTCCAAGCTTCACTTCCATACGTTAGCGTTGGTATCACAATACTGTCATGTAGTATCTTTTTCACTTCCATGCTCACTTCCCTGTTTCTTATCACTGCTTTCAAGGAACCAGCAACCTTTCTTCCCTGCTGTACCCTTTCAAGCACTTCACCCTCCAAACTTCCATCTTTACTCATCACACGCCCCAAGTATTTAAACGTACTCACATTTTCCATTTCCTCATCATCCAACCTCACTGTACATTCACTGACTTCACCTCTTTCAAAGACCCTCACTTTATTCTTTCCAATATTCACCTTTAGATTCCGTTTCTTACACACACTCCCAAACTCATCCACCAAGCCTTGCAGCTCCCCTTCGTCTTCACTGAACAACACAGTATCATTTGCAAACAACAGTACAGGAAGTTTCCAGACACTACCCTCTCTCACTAGGGCCACTCCAATATCCACTGCCCTACCTTGTATCTCTTTTATTATCCCATCCATGTACAGACTGAACAACCATGAAGACATGACACATCCCTGTTTCAACCCAACCTTCAAATAGAACAATTCACGCAGTTCCACACGCACTGCAGCCTTAGCACCATCATACATACTCTTCACAGCATTCAACAACTTCCCATCTACTCCATATATTCTTAATTTCCACAATCCTTGTCTATCCACCCTGTCATACGCTTTCTCCAAATCCATGAAGGCTGCATACAACTTCATTCCCTTCTCTAGAAACTTTTCCACTAAAGATCTAAGAATGAATATCTGATCTACACAACCTCTTCCCTTCCTAAAGCCTCCCTGTTCTTCTCCAACTAATTCCTCTGTTATTTCCCTAACTCTGTCTATAAGTATCCTACCATACACATTTCCTGTTACACTAAGAAGACAAATGCCCCTATGATTACCACACAGTTCTTTTTTCCCTTTTTGCTTTGTACAAGGGAATAATTATGCCTGACTTCCAATCCTCCGGGTCTCTACCTTCCTCTCAGGCCAATCTGCACATCTTCCACATTCATTCTACTACTACCTCTCCCCCATGTTTCAGCATTTCACCACACACTCCATCAATTCCTGGGGCTCTCCCCAATTTGACTTTCTTCATTCCTTGCACAACTTCTATCCTACTGATTTCTTCCCGTCTTCTTTCCAGGAATGCTGTAAATAATTTTTGTGAAATTGTATCTACTTGACGCACGCCCTTCTCAATCTTAATTTTTTCCGAGTCCTTATATAATGTAACTGTAGCAGTTTCCTCTTTATACGTGTTTTTTAACAGTTTTACAATGTTCTCATTGAGTCCTTGTTCTCGCAATGAATTTATAATTGCTACGTGCTCCACTAAGTCGAAAGCCTTCTCGTAATCAACAAAACCTAAGCATAGTGGTTTATTACAGTCTATAGTTTCCTCAAATAGCAGATTCATTGTGTGTAGATGATCAGTAGTCGAATACCCGTTTCGAAATCCTGCTTGTTCACGAGGTTGGTTTTCCTCCAGAATTGTTGTTATTCTGTTCGCAATGACTTAAGTGAAGAGTTTGTAAATGACTGATAATAAACTAATGGGTCGATAGTTACTAAGATCTTTTGAGTCACCTTTTTTGAAAAGTAAAATAACTATTGCATTACACCATGTTTTGAGAATTCTCTTCTTTCTTATACACTGAGAAAATAAGTGAGCAAGCCTGTTTGTACTTCTACCCCTGCATCCAACAGTAAATCTGCGATTATTGCATCTTCTCCGGGAGCTTTCCCTCCTTTCATATTATTTTTATGTGAAATATTTACTTTGTATGGTTTTACCTCAGGTATTTCGCTTGTGTCAACTGAAAAGTTAGCTATTTGTACAACTGTCTTTGATGCATACAGTTCTTTATAAAATTCTTCAACTCTCGTCACTATCTTATCTCTGCATTTTATGACATCGTAGTTTTTGTCTTTCAGTGATGTAATTTGTTTCTTTCCTAGTGCCATTTTACTCTGGACCGGTTTAGGATTTTTTTTTTCATTCTTTTATGGTTTCTTTGATCTGATCCATGTTTCTCTTTCTTTTTCCTCTCTTTGTCTCTTGTTGATAAGCATATTTAATCTCCTCGTTCTATTTCATCTTTCTTTCTTTTTTTTTTTTTTTTTACTTTCATTCCCTTTCATTTTTTTTCATATGCTCGAGCGTCTTTTCTGAATACTTCTTGCTCTGGTTGTATTAGGTTTTCCTACTGCCTCTGCTGATTCTCTTAACACTTTTGTTAGACTGTCATTCAGCTCATCAATGTTACATTCACCACTACTTGGAGCCTGAAATCTGTTCCTTATTTCCAACTAAAAGGCTGCTTTGTTTTGTATACTTTAATTGCCCATATCTTTTTAATCATCTTTCTTTCATTTCTGATATTGAATTTGACCGTGCAATGCACCATTCTACGGTCATTTCCTATTTACTTTGTTAATTACTGTGACATTTGTGGTCGTGTTATTCTTATCTGCTATAATAAAGTCGATTTCATTCTTTGTTTCTCTATATGGGCTGCTCCAGGTCCACTTTCTTCCTGTTCTTTTGTGAAAGAATGTGTTCAGTTCTCATGTTATACATTTCAGCCAAATTTACCACCATTTCTCCGCTTTCACTCCTTTCTCCCACTCCAAATTTTCCCATACATGCTTCTCCATTTTTTTATTTCCCAACTTTTGCACTGAAGTCTTCCATTAGTATAGTGTATGTGGTTTTTCTTCTTCCATAACCTTGGAGATGTCGTCATAGAATGTTTCTATTTCTTTATCTGAGCTTTAAGAAGTTGGTGCATATACTTGTATTACTTTCAGGGCACATTTTTTGCATGGTCTGATTACAACCACTGCTGCTCAGTCAGATACACTGCTGAATTTAACAATGTTGTCTGCAAGATTTCTGTTAATTAGAAATCCTACACCACTAATTCTTTCATTTTGCCTTCCTCTGTAGTAAAATAGGTGGCTGCTGTCTTCGAGCTAAATTATTTTTTCTTCTTTTCTGTGGGTCTCAGTCAAACCAATGTTTTCCAGTTCAGTAATTATCAAGATTGTAATCTTCTGCAACGCTTTTTATAATTTATGCATAGATCATCATGGATTTCAGTGTGTTTAATATCCCAGTCTCCAACCTGCCAACACAGTGCCTACTCACTATTGGTGGCACACCGTCCGTAAGCGTAGGAGGCTGTGTGTTTGGACCTTTAGTAGACAATGCTCCAACAGGAACGCCTGTCAAATCATTTGCAATAGAACTCATGTTTGCTTGAGAGGAATGTGGCATACATATTATATATATATATATATATATATATATATATATATATATATATATATATATATATATATATATATATATACACGAAACAAACGTCACTGTATCAGACCATTCTCCCTACGGCAGATATTTTTACAAGGTATTCTATCGCGGGCTATTCACACCCTCAGTCGCATATTCAGCGTTTCCCACCTATTCCATAGTCCACTGTCCCTTTTTTTTTTTTTTTTTTTTTTTTTTTTTTTTTTTTTTTTTTTAACGTGTCCGACTCTGGGCAAAGGCTTCAGGGCCTATTTCTCGGGGGCAGTGACCTATCCCAAGGCCCAGTAGTCCTCCTACACCTCCACATGTCACCACTTCGGCGCTAACACCCACCATCCATATTGAATACATGCTAGGGCTGTCTCATACAGGATTGGTGTATTGGTATTAGCGGGGGTATTTTACGACATGTCGGCGGGTCGTCTGGTAGATCAGGAAAGTCTGCTTTTTAGGAAATTCAAATCCTTAAACTGTTCCCTGCCCCAGCCGGGATTCGATCCTGGGTCCATTAGGACCACAAGCCGCCTCTCTGCCGATTCGGCTTTACCCCTCGATACTTATTCTTGTAATGTATTTTCAGGTAAACATTCACTGCACTGAGACCACTAATTTCACATCATCCAGATTCACAGGGAATAATTTTCTTCTCCAGTCTCACCACTCATCCTAATTCCAGGCCATTCCATCCGTTTCTTTCTCATGTCCAATTACTTATTTTTCTATGACGGTCCCAAAGCTCGACACGGGCCACACTGTCGACGAATGACCTCAATTTCTCTCTCTCTCTCTCTCTCTCTCTCTCTCTCACATTTTCCCTCCTCTATCCATCATCACCTCCTCTCTTCCTCCTCTTCTTCCCTCTCCACCCTCACTTTTTCTGCGCGCCATCCCACTTCACTTCACACTCATTTCCCCTCCATTGTTGACACGGTGTGGAGTTTTCGTCAGCTGTGGGAGAAACACAAAGACAGGAAGGGGGATGTGGAAAGAAAGGACCACATGTAGCAAGGTAACTTCAATTCAAGCCACGAAAAAATTCTAGATAGTCTTAAAACTTAATAATTAAAATCTTTCTCTTCGATAAGGAGAGAGAGAGAGAGAGAGAGAGAGAGAGAGAGAGAGAGAGAGAGAGAGAGAGAGTTTTGATTGATCTGATTTAACTGATTGATAGAACACATGGCACCGCAACAACGTCATATGGTGCCGTATAAGCAAAATATATAGGCAGTAGAAACATAAAAACATTAAAAAGCAAAACTCCATATTAAAAACTAGACATCCAAGTAAGAACAACGCAATCATAAAAGGTGTAAGAGGCCAGCTTCCTTCAGAAATAAAAATGCATCGACTCCACAGGTGGACAGTCAGGGAAAGTTCCGCATTACCCACCTCTCGAAGCACTGGTGTGAGACGGGTGAATGTGAAGCAGCAGCCAGGCCTCATGTGTCTGGTAACTGTGACTGTGAAGGAGGGGGAGGCGGGGGATCGGGGACAGAGAAAGGTTTGGTGATAGGTTGGGAATTACATGTACAGTAACTTTGCAATATATGACTTGGATGATGTGTTTGAGTTAATTTAGTAAGGATAGATGACAGTATGATGCTAGCATTAAATTGAGAAAATTACGTAGATGTCTGCAGAGTTAGTGTTGTCAGTTATGGAAGTCTGCTGGGTCCGGACAGAGGTTTGAATGATTTCATTCCCTCTCGACTTTAGCATGAGACGTTTCCCCAGGAGATATTCGTAACGATATAACATATATTTGTATTTTGTGTTGACTCGAAAACGCCAATAAATTTGTTTATTTTTTTATCCTCTGTCATCCCGCTATAAACATCTGCCTGAAAACATATCCAGTGTTATTCTGGCAAATATCTCAAACTTAGAGTGTAGGGTATGTGTAATAATAATAATAATATTAATAATAAAAACAATCTATATGAGCGATTAACAGACTTCTCATTTTCCTCTAGACAGAATGACATGGGAGGTCCTAATTATAAAATCAGTCTCTACTGTATAACTATCATTCCCATCGAACATTACAAAACGAAGGCAAAGAAGCATAACTTTGACAGTAAACAAGTATTATAAATGCAGAAATGTAGACAGACTCAGAGAACACTGTGTACCATACAAACAACATACCGTTTTTGCACTTTGAGAATACGCCGGACGCATTATCATTGACTGTTGATACTGTGACGTGAGCAACTCTCCAAACCCTCCCAACCGTGGCCACTTTCCCTCCCACTCACAGTTACCAGACATGTGGGGTCTGGCTGATGCTTCGTGAGTCTTCGTCGATCACCAATGCTCCGAACAGTGGGTAATGTGGAAATTCCTTGAATGTTCCAAGCTCTTCCCCAAGCATCGAAAAGAGACACCACCCTCCCCTCGGTGCCCCAATAGCAGCCTCCGTGGTAAGTCGCCCAAATGGGACACTCAGCCAGCAAGTGCCTGAGAGAATGGGGAATCAAACAGTCATCACAGAATGGCTGCACGCCTCCACACCTGAGGAACTCATGTGTGAGCCTGGTATGTCCAATGCAAAGGCGAGTCAGAACAGTCTCTAATTTACGAGGTATTGTAGGGCAAACTCTCTGAGAGACGAACTTGGTGACTTCCTTTAGCTTGTTGACAGGAATGCTATCCCACCGCAACTGGCAACAAGCACGAACAGAAGACAATAGTGAAGTGCATACATCAGTAGCAGGTAGAGGAAAAGGAGCATTCACAGGTGGCAAAGCCGCAACCGTAGCTAGTGCATCTACCCTTTCATTACCTATGACACCAACATGTGTGGGAACCCAGCAGAAATTCACTCTCTTCCTCCGACGACGAATGAGGAACAGCCACTCCAAAATAGCTAAAACTACAGGATGGGAAGAGTTAAAAGAGTCCAGGGCCAAAAGCGTCCTTTGAGAGTCGCTAAGAAATAGTAAAATAATTGCCATGGTGAACAAACACCAACTTCAGAGCTATAATGATTGCTGACAACTCTGCAGTAAAAACTGAGGCAGCCAAAGGAAGATTACCTCCATGGCTAAAACTGGGAAACACCACTCCAAAACCAACACCAGAGGCAGAATTAGAGCCATCAGTATACACAGGCACAGAACCACCATGACTAGAAGAATGTTCTAATAATAACTGTAAAAGAGACTGAAGAGCGATAGAATTCTTTGAGCCTGCAAAAAACCTGCAGAAAGTTATAGTACCTCAGGCAGGATCCATGGTGCAACCCTCGGGATCCAAGCAGGACTGACAGCTACTGCCAACAAACCAAACTCCTCCATGATATCCCAAACCCTATAGCCAAACGGACAAGGCAAGCAAGGGTGTCTATTATAATACAAAAAACAAGACCACTGCATTACAGAGTCACAGACAAGTGAGTCTGGAAGGCAAAGAATCCGGAGCCAGCACCGTGCTGCAACAGACTGACACAGTAAATCTAAGGGAGGCACACCAGCTTCCACCAACAAACTGGGAATCGGAGATGGTCAAAAAGCCCCAGTTGCATGGCGATGACCAACATGATATACAGCATCTAGAGTTTTTTGTCTGGACTCTGTGGCAGAGGAGTAGACCTCGCAGCCATATGACAGCTTGGAGTTTACAAAAACCTGAAACAAAAGCAAGAGTGTCCTCCGATCAGCACCCCAAGAGGTATGAGACAGAACCCTCAATAGACTGAGAGCCATCATACATGATGCTGTAAGATTTGCCAACTGTGAAACTCGGTCAAATGGCAGTCAAACGTCAGGCCCAAGAATTTCGTCTCTGCCACACAACAGAGTCTCCTGCCACAGAGCTGGAGATGAGGGTCCTGGTGTACCCCTCTCATCCTACAAAAGTGCATAGCCACAGTCTTAGAAGGGGATAACTGAAAACCACTGGAAGTCTCCCAGGCAGAAATCTTGTCCAAGGCAAGTTGCATGTGCCACTCAATAGCAGACATACGGGAGCCAGAAAACCATATAGCTAAGTCATCCACATAAAAGGATGAGGATACCCCAGCAGGCATAATGTCGAAAATACCATTGATGATCACCGCAAACAGGGAAACACTTAGGACACTTTCTGTGGGACACCTTCCTCCTGGCACAGTGGTGCAGAGAGGGTACAACCCACACGGACCCGAAACACACAATCAGTCAAGAAGTCTCCAAGCAACACAGGCAGGTGACCATGTAAACCAAAGGCATGAAGTTGTTGGAGGATGCCATGGTGCCAGGCTGTGTCATAAGCCTTCTCAAGGTCAAAGAACAAAGCCACAAGATGTTGCTTGGAGGCAAAGCTTCACAGATTGACGTCTCGAGCCTGATAAGATTGTCTGAAGTACACTGTAATTTATGGAAGCCACTCTGCGAAGGATAGAGAAAGCAACCTTTCTC
Organism: Coenobita brevimanus; assembly: GCF_032717465.1. Taxonomy (NCBI): domain Eukaryota; kingdom Metazoa; phylum Arthropoda; class Malacostraca; order Decapoda; family Coenobitidae; genus Coenobita; species Coenobita brevimanus. The sequence goes on from NC_136967.1 coordinate 38,031,955, forward strand.
CAGAAACCATACAAGCCTGACATTGACCATCTTTTCACACAGCTTGCTCACGCACAATGTTAAACAAATCGGGCAATAGTTAAGACATGTGAATGGTCCTTATTAGGCTTGGGAATGGGGAGGATAATACCCAGCTTCCAACTCTCAGGAATAGAACCTTCACTCCAAATCCTGTTAAAAAGGTCCAATAAAAACTGTAGAGTCAGTCGGCAGATGACGAAGCAGTGTCACCACCCTCCGAGAGGGCAGCACGCAGCTCACAGAGGCTGAAGTCTAAATTATAAGGCACTCTGCCATGAGAATTCAAGACCCAACCTCTCCTGATTCCTATGAAAGCTAGCACATGGCTTAGAAGGATCCTTATATGAGACAGCACAAAACTGATTTGCAAGAGCAGGTGCTACTGCATTTGGTGCTGACACAAGCTTTCAGTGAAGTTGTTACACCGGTGGGGAGGGGGACGAACGTCTACCATAAATCTTGCGCACCTTTTTCCACATCATAGGCATTGGAGTAGAGGACGTAACTGTAGGACATACAACCTCCACGAGTTACAGCAAGCATTCTTCATGACCCATCTATAGTGAGCACAAGCTTTGCGAAACTGGACTTTAAGAAAAATAACATCACGATTGGTAAAATACCGACAGGCAGCTGCTTTGTAAGCTCCTTTCGCTATAGAGCAGTCTTCATTCCATCATGGCACAGGTCTCCGGGAAAAAACACCAGAAGTCTGTGGGATGGAATGAACCCCTGCTGAGAAAAGAGTCATAGTAAAATAACATTCAGCATCATCGATAGTTGAATAATCAATTACCTCGTAGGTAAATACACATAGTTCCTCGAAGAGAAACCAATCAGCCCTACCCAGACATCAGCATGGCATATAGGCTGCAGGAACAGAATGAGTAGACTGGACCAACACAGGATAGTGGTCACTACCATGCAGATCATCAAAAACCTCCCAGGGAGGAGATGGTGGGGTCAGTGACAGAATACATGCCAGTCTGAACATGAAAATGGGTCAGCCTCCCATTGTTTAGGACAACCAAATCTAAATCCCCAACCAAAGAGGCAGGAAGATCATCCTGGGGATTTGAAAGTGAGACACCCCACAAAGGATAGCGGCCATTAACCCCTTAAGACCGCAATTGTTTCAGGCAGGGTACCTCCCACAACCGCAATTCAGAGGTGTTTTGGCGACCTTCACCAAGGGCAAATTGACCGTATTCTGGCTAAAGAGGACGAATTTACACATCTGATAATTCAATCTGTACCCCCTTAGGCCTAATGGTTACCGCACAATCGCGCATCAAAGTTAAAAAAAAGTTTATGATAGTTACCCCTCGAAAACAAACGAAAACATGAAAATTTTGATAACTACCTATTTTCCTTATTGAAACAGGTCATTTCAAATTGTTTTGTCACACCAACCATGAAAACAGGTGTATGTAAGTGTGGGGAGATTACTAGACTGTGGGGAGATGAAGTAGGCTGTGGAGAGTAGGCATATAGGTTCGGAGGTTGGAAATAACCAGCTTTTCGCACGAAAAGAAAGCACTTCATTGTGTTCTGTAACATCTACCATGAAAACAGGTGTGTATGTAGGTGTAGAGAGATAACTAGTGTGAGAAGTAGGCCTACAAGGCCTTGATGGCAATTGGGGAGAAAATTTTTGGCAACAACCAAATTCTCTTGTGGAAACCCTCCATTTCAATGGGATTTGTCATACCAGCCATAAAAACAGATGTGCAAGTAGGTGTAGGGAGTAGCCCTACAAGGCCTCATATCATTCGAAAACTAACACAGACCCACATAAATGTTTATAACCATCAAGGACATCAAAATAAAGTTGAATAATGCTATAAATGCATGCGTAAGAAAGGAAAAAAAAAAAAGCACTAATTTGTTTCCGATTTCTCTTTTTACTGTCCCAACTTCTCGTTACACATCAATCACACCATTACAGTTGTCATATTATTACATTTCATCAAACTTATCATTACAGTTTCGGCAACAACCAAATTCTCTTGTGGAATCCACTTCATTGGAATTTATCATACCAGCCATGAAAACAGGTGTGTTTGTATGTGTGGGGAGATGAAACAGGTGCGGGGAGTAGCCCTACAAAGCCTCATAGTCTTTCGAAAACTAACACAGACGGACACTACTCAGAGGTGCTAATCTGGGCAGGTAGTGAGAATGAAAAAAAAAAAAAAGATGCATTGTACGTAGTACAACATACAGCATTCTCCAACTACGTACGTACAGAAACTGGTAGGTACGAAGTGAGAAATGAACATAGTGAGGTGTAAAAATTTGGGAAGAAATAGAAATTATATGAAACAGGTACGTACAGTACATCAGGCCTAACACTCGGGGGCCTGTTGGGGGTTGGAAGGGTAGTGAGGGACAAGGAAGGAGAGATGGAGTGGGGTTTGTTGGGGGGACGAGGCTAGCAGGGAAGGAGGAGGGGCAAGAGAGGGTGCATAGGGATGCAGGTTGTTGTGGGAGGAGAGATGCAGTTGTGTGGAGGGGTGGGAGATTGATGGGGGACAAGGAGGGTGTGAGGGAGTGGAGTAGAGGGCGGCATGGAGGCGGCCGAGAGGGGGGTGTCCCCCCACCGCCCAGGTTGGTCCAATCCCCCCTCACGCCACATCAGGGGTGAGTTCTCATTGGCCTGATGCCATGTACACCATAATCGGGTTGGAGCAAGTGCTCCGCAATTTTTTATAGGAATCGTTCAATTGATGCAATTAGGCATTTTGGCATAAAACTCAAATCGCATCAATTGATCTGATTAGGACGTAAGGGGTTAAGGTCGCCAAGGAGGAGAAAAGGAGGTGAAAGATAACTGATAAGGGTCTCCACCTCAGCAATCATAACAAGAACGAAGGTGGAAGGTACAGATGGTATAACACCTCCCAACATGAATCCGTACCGCTAGAACCTGAAGGAGAGGCTGTATCACAAAAGAAATAAAGGGGACATCAGATTGGCACAAAATGGCACATCCACCTCTGTGACCACCAGGAGGAGATGCATGGAAGACCTCATACCCCCTGATAGAAGGAAACGGTCTATCCTCCATCATTGTCTCCTGGAGACAGACACAGAGTGGGCTCAGAGCAGAGGGTAATAACTGCAATTCCTCCCAGTTTGCCATGGCACCTCTACAATTCCACTGAAGACAAATTGGTACTGCTTCAGCCATACTGATTAGTATTAAATAATATGAAATGAGGGACACCAAGGCTATGTAGCAGCCTTGCTGGGAAGGGCGTGAAAGCCCTTCTTCCTAGACGTGGAGCTCTGCCTTAGCAACTGAGAAGACAATGAAGATTTAGAGTTTCCATTGGTGAAAGGACCCGAGACACGTCCTGCCCATCACCAGAATGAGCCTGAGGCACACAGACCTTCCTGGAGGACCCACTCACTCTGCCCGCACCCCCACATGGGGATTCAGCTGGCACCACAGGGCCAAGCGGACCCTCCCCAACCGAATCAACCAAAGGTCGACTGCTGGGTGATGGATCAGAGGGAGCAAGTGATCGAGCCCTTTGAGTATCTAAAGACCCAAACCCCACCATACCTGAGCAAGAGGCAGGGACTGGAATCATAGAAAGACCATCACGAACACCCACCAACTTAGACGTCACTGCAGCCCAGGTTGCTGAGTGAAGGGCCCCCACAGGATCCTCATGTGGCACAGAAGTTTGAACCTTAGAAAGGGAGGGAATCACCCAAGGATTCCTTATTCCTCACCTGTTTGAGGTTGGCAGACGCAACCTCCATCTCTACGCCAGAACTTGAGGACACACTAGAAACTGTAGAGGCACACAGTAGAGAAGACTGAATACCAGCAGCAGAGTGCACAGATGGTACAGAAGCAGCAGCCAGTACAGGAGTAACAGCCGGTAAAGGAATATCAACCAGAACAGGAGTAGCAGCTGGTACAGGAGCAGCAGCTGGATTAGATGCAGACTGCAAAGGTACCAGAGACTGTGGGAGACCACGAGGAGGAGTTAGAACGTCTGGTATCAGACAAGGGACTAAGAAAAAGATCAGTGAGAGGAGCAGGAGCCCCATGACGGCACAAAGCATGCTTTGACCTAGAAAGCATAGAAGCAAAGGACACACCAGGGTGGACATACATAGACATGACACAGCCCTTAGTTTCAGCAAAACTCAGCCTCTCCATGGCTCTGAGAGACAAAATTTCATGTTCCATTTTGTAACCATCACAAGATTCAGAAGAAGCAGCGTGCTTGTCACCAAGATTGAAACAAAACACAGGACCAGGGCATTCCACACTCTCATGAACATCTAAACCACATAACACGCAGACTGCTGGAAGGCCCCGGGCAAGGCATCTACAAGTTTGGTCAATATGACCCAAATACCGACAGTGGAAACATCTATGACGCACAGGGACATAGGGCCTAACTCTGTACCAGCACGATGCATCATTAACCCCTAGGGTATGCAATTCTCCAGCCTCGACTGCCCTCCAGGACGCAAAAACAGGCCTATTTTTTTACTTTCTCAAAGGTTAAAAGTTTTATGTCCGATTTGTTGAGCTTCAATTTGCACACCTGAAAACGCAAACTCCACCCTCCTAGACCCAATAGTTACCGAGCTATGGCCTGTCAAAGTTTATAATAGTTACCTGTCACAGCCCCGGCGAGAAAGAAAATAAGCCACTCGCACCTGTTTTCTTCACAAAAATACGTACAAAAATCACCAAAGTCAATTTTTTTGGTGTGTATTGATGTTATAAACCATTGTAATGTGCTTGGAAAAAAATAAAATGGTGACAAACCCCCTCAATGAATATGATAAATAGTAAAAATTCTCCTCCCCTCCTCTCCCCTCCCCATACCTCCAATCTCCTCCCTCCCCTTCCCTTTCCTCCCCTCCCCTCGCCTAACTTCCCCTCTCCACTCCCCTCCCTGCCGAGCTGTCAAATCTAGCTAGGGAAAATGGTAATGAACCCCTTAATAAAAATATGATAAATAGTAAAAATTATCCTCCCTCCTGTCCATTCCCATACCTCCTGTCCCCTCCCTCCTCTTCCCTTCCCTCCCCTCCTCTTTCCTCCCTTCCCTTCCCTCCCCTTGCCTAATCTCCCCTTCCCCCTTTCCCCTCCCTCCTCCCCTCCCTTCCGAGCTGTCAAATCTAGCTAGTTTTCGTTTCGTTTCTTTTCGTTTTTGAAGGCTCTAACATGTTTGCATGCGTTGGCATAAAATAAAATTTCTTTTTCGAGTGGATTTCGAATAAAGACAGCAAAAATAATTGAGGTGTGCATATCTGTATGCAAAGATACGAGTAAATTACAGGTAATGGTTAAAGAATAGGCACCTTAAAGCGTAAATAATACGCAATATTCGAGGCTGGGGAGGTAAAGATGCTGCATCCTAGGGGGTGGGGGTGAGGGTAGGGGGTTGGGGTGGGGAGTTGGGGGTGGTTGTGGGAGGTGATAAGGCCAGGAGGAGGAGTATGGGGATGGAGGGATGGGAGGAGACCACCACAAGACACAAAGGAAGGGCCCCAGTGGAGTACAGGGACATGGAGGGAGAGTAGGGGGGAAATACCCTCCCCTAGTCATGGGGGGATCCACATGGGAGGGGGGGAATGCATGAGGAGGGTGTGGGAGTGGTGGTGGTGGTAAGAGGGGTGGGAGGTAGGGTAGCAACAAGGTAGTGGGGTAGAGGGACTTGGCGAGAGGAGTTGGGGGGTACACCCCCACTGCCTGGGTACGGGCCTGGGACCCCCCTTCGGTATGTCCAACACTTACTTCTGATTGGTTAGAAGCCATCTGTGTCACAGCTGGGGTGGAGCCAGCTGCTGCCAGTTTTTTGTGGATGTTGCATGATCGATGTTGCTTGTCCTTTTAAGAAATTGCGCAAAAAGCCCAATCGATGAGATTAGTACTTTAGGGGTTAAGAACAGCAGAGAGGCTCAATGAATCAAAAACCACAATCAAGGATGGAGTTGGCACGAGGTTACCATTTATCTTCTTAATCCTCTCAACCTTTTTTACATTCTGGGCAGACAACTTCAACAAGGCATGCCACATTGTAAATTAGAAAATCCTTAGCACAGACAATGCCACGAGAATGATTCAATGAAGCCTGGGGGAGGCATGTAACTGACTGACTAGAAAGCATGGGTAAAGAGAGAGAAGTCACACTCTGAGAAGGGTCAGACACCTCTACCAACAAACTGCCATCAGCTTGTAGAACAACTTTAGGGGCCGCACCACAAGCAGTGACCAGTTCTCAATGGATTTAAAAATATCACACTTTCTGAGGTCTGTCCCAGAAGGGCCAAGAATGACTCAGAACTTGACAAAAGGTGCAAAGGGAGAAGCAATCAAAATAATATCCGAATCTCTAACATGGGGGCCCTGAGGGCCAGGTACACTCACTGACCCCTGCCTGTGACCACTGTTATGAGAGCCACGGGACCGGGGAGGCAAGGCAGAGGAGGCTGAATCCCCCATGAAGCCACATGGGACCTGGAATGGCTGCAGAGTGGCAATAAGGGAAGGTCGAGAAGAAGCCATGAATGTGCTGAGGTCTGGGAGAAAGGCAGGTCAGGGCACATTAACCTGTACAATCCCACCGTCGGCATGGTGCCGACAGTACAAAACGTCTTGATTAATCCCAGCGACGTGATGGTGCTGATGGCAAAATTTGAGTGCTGTAGCACATCTCAAATTGGTTTAATCTAGTTTATTTTTGGCTAAGGCATAGCTTAATGTATTGGCAACATGTCCAAGCAATTGTAGTAATAAGTTCGGTTCTGTGTGGGTGGGTAACATCGTTGTGCCACTGTCCGTCAGAGCGTCAGGATGTCGCGAAAATCACGCCATTTTTTCGCCTCATTGGATTGGAGGAGGTTGTTGAAATTGTCACATGGACCCTTCTGTCCCTTCATTTAGTGATTCCTCAGAAGAGAAAGACCTGGATAACTATTCCGGGGAGGAATATGAGTCAGTGGAGGACACTGAGAAAGGGGAATCCCCCTTTCTCCTCCCCCGTTCTCTCTCATCCCGCCCAGCTGGGTGGGAAACATTGCTCACAGCTTGGGAAACTGGGCTAGAAACACGACAGACGGCCATCCAGCACCTATTTCTCCTATCAGGAGTACTTTTTTTTTTTTTTCTTTGATTTATATGTCCTTTTGGATTGTTTTATGCAATAAAAATTTCTTCCATTTTTGGTCGGGGATTGGGTGGGTATAAACTTGCAGAAATGCCTGGGATGGTACGGGTTAATCCCTAAAGACCTATGCCGCACAATCGTGCTTTTGTGTAATTTGACATGCCAGCCTTTCCCACACGATCGATAAAGACACACACAAAACTGGGGGAAGGTAACTCCGCCCCTTTGGTGATGTATATGGGATCAAACCAATGAGAGCTAGAGTGTCTGGGATGGTATGGCGTGACTGGTCCCCTTAGGTGGGGAAGAAGGAACCCCCCTCACCACTGTCACTTTACCACCCTCAGACCCATTCAGTGCATCATCTCCACATTGTCCCCTCCCAACCAACCATATTCCAACATACCCCCTACACTTGTGTGTGTATAGCAACCCTTCTCCCCTCTCCCTCCTCCCCCCTCCCTCCTCCCCTATCCCTCCATCCTCCTCCCCCCTCCAGCCACACACTCCACCTCCACTTCTCGCCTGGCTTGTTTTGTTGCTATGGGCGTATGCCAGACTGACATTTCATGCCTATGGAAGACTTCACATTGCCATTAGTTATGTATATATAATTATTTATCGTAAATAATGCATTTTCTGTACATTTTCTATTTTCGCCTATGGGTAACTTTTTTGCATCTTTGGTGGGTGATTGTGTGATAACTATTTGGTCAATCTGGCTGAAATATACATTTTCAGGTGTGTAAATTCAGTCTCTTGAAAAATGAAAGAAAAATTTTTACCTTGGTGAAAGATGAAAAATCAACCCTGCTTTGCAGCTGGAGGGACAGACCTGCTGAGCGAATTGTGTACTTTAGGGGTTAATATTGGACATAACAGTACTCTTAAAAACTTCATTTCCCCAATCCCCCATCCACCACACAGCCCAACAAGGGGAGGCCATGCGCCACAGGCGACCTAAAGGGTAACAGGGGCGTATACGCGGGTAACCACTGGGGGGCCAAGGCAAGGGTGACCCCAGGATGATAGAAGTCATCAGGCTCCCCAGTGCCCACTTGACCCTAGCCGATGCATGACCAGCTGATTGACCTCGTCGGGCCCAACCAGGCCACCCGTCTAGCTAGAATAAGGGACCAAGGAGATGTATTGCTAGCTGCAGGGCGCATTGTGCAGCATTGCTTAACCCGACAGGACTCCCATCTCCCAGCATTATAGGACGCTATGCACGACTAACACGTGGGGAGGCAACAGTCCTGTCCTAGATGGCAAATGGGCAGGGACTAACATGACTAGAAAGCTTCCTCTACCAGTGATATAGGGCGTGCTTGGTCCATGAGGCCGAGAAATACTGAACCCTGTGAAGGTAGGCACACCTCTAAAGTAGGTGGCACTACCAACTACACTTCAAGCCCCGCCACCACATCATGGTGACCCCCTGCATTGGAGAAAGAGAGAGAGAGAGAGAGAGAGGTTTTCCTCCGGAATGTAGGAGAATTTTCTTTGTAGGCTTAGTTTTACCCGTATATGTTTTCAGCCAAAGTTTGTAATTACTGTATTGGTGGAACAACAAAAAGGAAATAATATAGTATCATTACAGTTCCTAAGCATCATCTTTTATACCTATGTGTGTGTGTGTGTGTGTGTGTGTGTGTGTGTGTGTGTGCAGGGGGCTAGTTTTTCCTCTTCTCTGGATTGCCCCCCCCCCATGGGCAATTACCTGGTCGTGGTGGAGGGGCTTGCATGCCCCTGTGATCCCACTAGCCTGTCCATGGATGTCATGACATCTGGCGGGGTCTCCCATGCGGGTAGGGATGTGGGTGAGGATATGACTAAGCACTGTCCGAAACATAGGTTACCTGTACTGGTCATTGGTGCCACCCTCCAATGGGGTCGCCTTGGAGCTGTCCTGAGTTGGTTGGTTGAGTGTCTGGGCTGGGTGGTGTTGGGGAAGGGGGTCTTTGCACTGGTGGGAGCAAACTTTCACATCATGGGGTGTCTTTTTCGGGTCACACCCTGGGGACGAGGTATCCTGCTCCCATCTGACTGCATTCAGTCCCCTTACTCCCTGGTAGGCAATTGCTCTTTGGCAGTGTTGCCACACGTACGAAGATTATCGTATACTTACGATAATATTGCCTCTGGTACGATGTATGATACCATTTTCTATTATCATATGGTTGGTACGATAATTTTGGGTTGAAAGCTAAACATGCCAGTAAATTTTGCGACACACATAGCTAATCATGCACAGCTGTTCTACAGTTTGAAAGATGAGGATCGTGAGGCTAATGTGATGGTCATCACTGAAAATTTCTTTATGGTGTTACTGAGTTATTACCTGTAAAGGTAAACACATTTCTATGAATTATCTAAGTTCTATGGGCTGCATTCTGCTGCTATAAGTTATTTTCAAGAGTGACACTAAGGCTATTTCTTTTCCTTGTAATATTATTTTTGCAATAAAGGATATGATTATACTATCGTAATATTATCATTATGAGATTATCAGGGTAAGCTCTAATTCTAATAGAAAGTAGGGTGATAAATATACACCTGGGTATACATCAGTACCTTACAAGTTGAACGGTCTGATGAAGATAATTGTAATGGGTGTGTTTTCAGCAAATAACCAAGGCATCAGCAACATTTTTAAAATACATCAGATTCTTAAACACTATTAAAAAATATTGATGTACGATAATTTCAACGAAAAATCGATAATTTTGAGAGGCCAGTACAATAATGCCCATCTAAAAGTGTGGCAACAATGCTTCTGGCTCCTGGTGCCATTTCATCTCTTGCATATGTACATATAGATACATTAAACATTTCTTTAGCCACTTGTGTGAACGGTGACCAGCTGTACGAGTTGCCATCACCTGGTCACTCTCTTGCCAGCAACCCTTTACCCTCCGGGTTATCTGCCTAAACTACTAATCCAGATGTTCCTTCTATTGAGCTGTCACCTGGCGTCTTTGTGAAAGACTCTTTAACAAAATATGTAGTACTCGAAATGGCTGATGGTACTTGCTTCTGGAACCTGAACTGTTTTCAGATTCACAATGGTCTAGTTACAGCATGTGGATTTATGCCACAGGTCTCCTTGCAGGGTGAAGCTTCTCTGTTGCTAGAGACCAGGAATGAAGAGGAGAGTTCACACATCCAGTCACTTACTATGGCTGCCAGTTATCCAGTGTCTGCCTCTCATAAATTGGTCTTTAATCAGTTCCATAAGGTTGTATACTCTCGTGACTTGGTATATTATTCTGATTCTTCCCTCCCGTAGGGGCTGGCTCCTCAGGGAGTTGTAGCAGTACAGAGAATTATGAAGAAAGTTAATGAGGTTTTAACACCCACGCCCACTCCTAATGTTTGATCACCAGACTTTGCCAGAGGTTGTCACTGTTGCACGGTGGAAGTTTAAGGTTAAACCTTATGTTCACTGACCAAGAAGGTGCTCACTGGTCTATATTTAAAAAAAAAAATTCTGCTGATTTAATTCGAGAGTGCTGATTTCAAATATATTTTTAAAAATTATTTGGATTGTCAAAATTTTTCATGAAACACTTGAGCATATTTACACAATAATGGGAATACGGCCAGCATTTAAGGGCACTGTAATGGAACTTCACCAGAATGGCTACCACAAAAATGCATAAATGTGATGCCCAAGACAATTGATTAGCACTGGCAGTTGATCTAAGGATGGATTTTCTTTCTCTTGAATTTCCTAACATATTCAGTGTCCAAACAGTTGTGCTGCAAGCACCAGCAGTAGTCTGCCATCATGTTGGCATTCCATCTCCCTTGATACTTGTGCTCCATCGTCTTGATGTCCTGATGAAACCTTTCACCTTGTTCTTCACTGGTTGCACCGAGATTCTCTGAGAAAAAGTTCATGTGACTGTGCAAAATATGCACTTTCACGCTCATGTTCGGCCCCAAGTTTCCCAACAATGTCAGGAGAGTTTCCACGAAGGAGTCATAGTTTTATGCTTTCTCGTTTCCAAGGAAATTTGAAACCACGTTGGCAAATGCAGTGCAACAATCTTTTTCACCTGGTGTCATGGATTTCATGAATTCCTCATCCTTCATGTGTAGCCTTATTTGTGGGCTGTCGAATATTCCCACCTTGAGTTAATTGTCGGAAAGTGAGGGGAACTTCAAGCAAAGGTATTGGAAGCATGCACTTTCCTTGTACAGAGCTTAACACATTGTTTCATTAGACCTAATTTTATATGTAGTAAGGGTTACAGAACCTTCTGAGGTTGAACTGGTGGTACATTATTTTTTGTTCTTCTCTCCAACTACGAACTGTTCTCTGGATGGCCATTCCTTCCATATCCAATGTTCTTCTTCGCATGGCTATCCAAGAGATATAGAAAACAGGGAAACTTGGTGTATTCACCTTGCTGCCCTAAAACTATCGATAGCACATTCAAGTCACCGCACACCATCCAGTTGTGATCACCATGTTTTATTCTTTCAAGAACCGGTTTCATTGTGTCATATGTTTCTTTCAGTTTGACTGAATGACCGATAGGAATGGAGGCAAATTTGCTGCCTTTGTGCAACAGCACACACTTCAAAATTTCTCTTTGAACAGTCAATAAAGAGCCTCCCTTCATCTGGCACGTATTCACATCCCACCTCCATCAGCCCTTAAATGTCATTACAATAAACAAAACCATTTTCCTTTGTGAAGTAATGCAGTAAATCTGCCTCTCAGTTGTGGTACTTGATGTTTGTTCCGGGTGCCAATATGTTCTCATCCTTGCACCTTAACCCCAATAATTCCGCAGATGACTTTGACAGATTGAGATCCCTTACCAAATTGTTCAGTTCAGCCTGTTTGAATGGCCTTGTACTCTTCATATCGCTACTTGAGGCAATATATTTATCATCATTAGTATCAGATAGTTCAGGCATTGAACTTTTATCTGAACTTGCGACATCTAAAGTGGGGAAAGTAGGCAAAGGGACTTCATCTGAGTGAGAAACAGGCCGCAACACCGAGGGAAGATTGGGATACTCAATGCAGTTTTTCGTCTTCGAGCTGAAGCCAGACACACTGACCATGCAAAAATAGCAACTGGTTAGGTGGTTTGGGGGTTCCTGCCATACCAACGGAACTCCCAAACTGAGACTCTTCCTCTAAGATTTTATTCATTGCCTGAGGTTCTCAATACATGTCCTGCACACATTATGGGGGGACCCATGGTTTCTCCTGGTCACCAAGAGGAACACCAAAGTAAGCACAATACACTTTGCAAATGAACTCTGTGATTTTTTTTGCACTGTTTTAGAATGGTAAAAGATCCACAGATATAGCAAAACACATCAGGATCGGTTTTACAGTTTCTACAAGAAGCCATTATCTTCTGCAACACAATCATTATAAATTAAGCAATAGCTTGCTTGACTGATTAGCACGGCACTGACACTGCAGTCATCCAGCTGACAACTAGCCCCTCCCTACCAGGCGTTCTGTCATCAGCTGCTGAATCATCTCAGCCAGAGGTGCTTCCGGTCCCCGCCTCTTGGACTGACAAAGACGTAAATACCACATGTACTATTGCCAACACATGAACCTGGTACAGTGTAAGAGCTAGGCTTTGGTCTGACAGTTGGTACGCCTGCAGCCCGTGACGTATTCACGCGTCTGTTGTGTCTGGGAGAATGAATGAATGGGTTGCCAATCACTGGACAAAACTGACACGTAGATACGAATCATATAATTGGAAAACTGTAGTATAAGTAATCATATGTACGAGTGTTTTCTATTCATGCCGTAGCACATTTAGTTAATAAATAAACAGCAATGATAATCAAATGATATGAGGTTTTGTATCATCGGCTGATCCAGTGGGTGTTCACTTAACCTTAATAATCGTTGATATCTTGCGTTGCCAGAGGGTGAGGAACCTCTTTATAAATGCTTTATTTGATACAAAAATAAGATCATTTGCATAAACTATATAATGACATAATCTGTAAAATCAGTACATCGTACGCAGATGTGATTACTGACTGCTACCGCCATTCTAAAACATAATCCTCCCTTCCTTTTCTGTCAGCTGGAAACTGACTCCTATCTTCCCCTCCCCCACTCCCTCCCCTGAACCCCCTAGCCCTCTGACTCCCCCCTTCCCCCTCTAAAGAGCCAGTTCCTCTCCCTCCCTCACTTCCCACTGACTGAGGAAGGTGGAGGGTGCAAAATCTGCTCTCCTTACATCTTAAACCCATAGTGGTTATCCACCTTACTGACTCCTAGTGTGGTCGATAAGCTGTTCTTAAGGCCGCGTCCACACTTGCTCTCGAACACATGTTGGCAACACGGTTGGCAACATATTTGGGAACATGTTTGCAGCGGTATTTGGACATATGTATGCAAACATGTTTCAGTGCAGCTTCGAACAATGGGAGAAGAGGCGATGTGATAAATGTGCCCATACCAGGCATCTGAGACTTCATCATGATGTTGCCAAAATGATCTGGACACTGCTGTTCCCAACATGTTTGCAAGGTGTTCATGTTGCCAACACTCGTTCGAGCACTAATGTGGACGCGCTCTAAGACAGACTGGCTAGCGCTCTCTCTCTCTCTCTCTCTCTCTCTCTCTCTCTCACACACACACACACACACACACACACACACACACACACACACACACACACACACAGGCCACCTCACATCAGATATTAACCGAACTGAGAGTCATCAGTCGGCAGTGCCACAGGGCCCTCTGAGAGGAGGCAAGGATAGCAGAGAAGCCACTAACCTCCAAGTCGCTGTCTCTCTGATTGATATTTGCTTATGTGTAATAATAATCAGATGGATTCTTTAGGTAGCATGAATCCTGATTTCAAGTAGAAATATTTGGCTACATGGGGACTTTGCAAACTGGTGGGTTAGATATAGTTTTTATTATCCGCCCTCACTGTTTGAAGTTCTTTGTCACTGAATAACAACGTCTGGAATAAGAAAACAATTATCAATGACGTCATCCATCAAAATGGTTTGCAGACCTTCAGTAGTCGACAGGTATAAATCGATTTCGATTAACCAGTAGTTTTGTTCTTATTACTGTCTGCAACAAGGAGAGGGCCTATAAAAAAAACCTTTCTAACAACTTTACCTCATCACCCTTCCCTCCTCTTTTCTACTCTGATGGCTCTGTAGCTATTTCTTCTACGGATAAAGCAGATCTGTTTGCTGAGACCTTCTCCTCCAGTTCCACCTTAGACGATTCCGGTGCTTTTCCTTCCTCACTTCTCCCCTCTGACTTCCTCATGACTGACATTGAATTTTCTTCAGCTGATGTATTTTCTGCCATCACTGGCCTCAATACTAACAAGGCATACGGGCCTGATGGGGTCCCTCTTGTTGTCCTCAAGAACCGTGCATCTGTGCTTACACCCTGCCTAGGTAAACTGTTTTGCCTTTGTCTTTCTACTTGTACCTTTCCTTCTTGCTGGAAGTTTGCTTTCATTCAGCCGGTACCAAAGAAGGGTGACCGTTCCCAACCCTCTAACTATCGTCCAATTGCTTTAACATCCTGTGTTTCAAAAGTTTTTGAGTCATTTCTTAACAGAAAAATTTTAAGGCATCTTTCCAATTACAACCCTCTTTCTGATCATCAGTATGGGTTCCGTCAGGGACGCTCCACTGGCGATCTTCTCCCCTACCTTTCAGATTTCTGGTCATCCTCCTTTCGGGACTTTGGCGAAAGCTTTGCCATTGCACTTGACATCTCAAAGGCTTTTGATCGAGTCTGGCATAAATCTTTAATTTCCAAACTGCCCTCTTACGGTTTCTCTCCTTCTATCTGTGCCTTCATCTATAGCTTCTTTTTCTGGTAGTTCTATAGCTGCTGTTGTAGATGGCCACCATTCTTTTCCTAGATCTATTAACAGTGGTGTTCCTCAGGGCTCTGTCCTATCACCAACACTCTTCCTTTTATTCATCAATGATCTAAGTTGTACATCTAACCTTATCCACTGATACATTGATGATTCCACCCTTCACCTTTCCATCCGGATCCCGCAACGTTCATCTCAGCAGTTACTTCAACAAGCAAGGGATGAGGCTATGACACACCTAATGTCTGACTTGGCTTGTATCTCTGACTGGGGTATAAATAATCTTGTTGTTTTTAATGCATCAAAGACTCAGTTTTTTTTTTTTTTTTTTTTTATGTGACCGACTCTGGGCATAGGCTTCACAGCCTTTTTTCAAGGCCCAGTAGTCCTCCTACATACCATACACCTCTACATGTCACTGCACCTATCAACCTGTCAAAATCTTCCACAGGTGTACCCACTAATGTTTAATAATATCCATCTCAATCCTGCATCATCCTTAAACATGCTTGGGTTTTCATTCACACGGGACTTATTTTGGAAAGATAATATTGCATGTCTTGTAAAATCTGCTCCCAAGAGATTAGGTGTGCTAAGCCGACTCTGTGCCTTCTTAACTCCTGCACAGTTGTTGACTTTATACACGGGTTTTATTTGCCCCTGTTTAGAGTACAACTCTCATGTACGAGGAGGCTCCCCACATACAGCTTTTCTCAATAGGGTGGAGTCAAAGGCTATTCGTCTCATCAACTCTCCTCCTCTTACTGGCTCCCTTCAACCTTTGTCTCTTCGCTGCACTGTTGCCCCTGTATCTCTTTTCAATCGCTACTTCAATGGTCACTGCTCATCTACGACGGGTGCGTAGCACCCGCCTAGCAACAAACTCTCATCCCATTGCTGTCCAACTCTGTAATGCAAGAGTTAACCATTACTCTCAGTCCTTCATTTGTGCAACATGTCAGCTCTGGAACTGTCTTCCTCTGTCTGTAATTCCTGCTTCCTATGATTTCAAGTCTTTCAAACGCAGTGTGTCCAGGCATCTCGAAATGAATGGATATTGAATTTGGCTCTCTTGTGTATTGTTTATGTTTCTTTCTTGGAAGGAACGTTAATGTGGGCTCAGCCTTTGGTTCCTTCTTCCTCGTATAAAAAAAAAATCCCTTGGATATAAACCTTCACTGGCTCAATCCGATTGGAGTGCCAGAATTACCCACTAAACCACCAGGCGCCAAATTTTGGTTACATGGTTACCAGCCAGCGTAGTAAATGGCTTCCTAGTCTACAGGAAAGCATTTGGCTTGCCACTCAGTGTAGAGTCACCCACAGGCAGAAGGAAGAGGAAAGAATGAAGGAATGGAAGACACAAGAGGGAGTGCAGTCACCCGTAGGCAGAAGGATGAGGAACGACTGAAGGAAAGACAGAAGAGGATGGAAGAAAAGAAGGATGGAGGAAAGGAAAGGGCAGACACCCGAAACCAGCCGATTAATATATATATATATATATATATATATATATATATATATATATATATATATATATATATATATATATATATATACCCCTAGGGGGTAGGGTTTTTTTTTAAGAATACTTCCCCAGTATCCCTGCTTGTCACAAAAGGCGACTAAAAGGGTTGGCGGAGGGTTAGTGCCCCTCCCCGGAAAACAACTAACTAAAAAAACAAACAAGAAGCCTCGGACAAGGACTGACCTAACGATAACGACCCAGGACCGGACCAAGGTAATGGCTACATCGATTGTAAGAGGAGCGAATGATGAGGTGAAAGAGAGAGATTTTCCAGGTGCTAGAGGGTGCGAAAGTGGATGTATGTGGAATAACTGAAACAAAATGGTGAGGAGAACGTGTGTGGGAATGGGAGTATGGATGGGGTATATGTGCAGGAGTAGGTGAGAACGAGAGGGCAAAGGAAGGAGTATGTATAGTTGTGAGTAAAAGATGGAAGAAGAGCATAAGACAGTATGGATCAGTTGGGTCAAGGATTGTGTGGGTAAAGTTGAAAGTTGGTAAACATATGTGGGCGATTGTGTGTGTGTATGTGCCAACGCAAGATCGTGCTAGCAGAGTGAGAGAAGAGTTCTGGACAAATGTGGAAGTGAGCATGGCAAAGTTTGGAAGGAATGAGAGAGTGATTTTGATCGGTGATATGAATGGTAACATGGGGAATGTGAAGGTGGATGGAATAGTTGGTGAGTGGGGTGTGCCTGTTGAGATAGACGAGAATGGCAGTTCGTTAGTGGACATTTGTGCTGGGAGGGGGTTGGTGATAGCCAATACCCTCTTCAGGCATAAAATGATCCACAGGTATACATGGCGAGTGTTGAGAAGGGTGGGTGTTGAACTGAATGAAAGGAAGGCAATGATTGATTATGTGTGTGTGGATGAAAGGATGCAAAGATGTGTAATGGATGCAAGAGCATATAGAGGTTGGGGGAGTGGACTTTCTGACCACTACTTGGTGGTGGCCAGAATTAGGATCCAAGTAAGACGGAGGAATAGAAGAAAGGAAAAATGAGAAGAAGGAGTAGTTGCAAGGAGAGTGGAAAGGTTACAAGAGGATGAGAAAAAGGCAGAGTATAAGAGAGAAGTGGAGGAACGATCGGGCAAAATATGAATTGGAGCAGATGGGGGACGTGGAAGGTGTGTGCAGGATATTTACAGAAGAAATATGTGCAGCACGTGATGTGGTGTGAGGGAGGAAGAGAAGACGGAGGGGGGTGCAAGGAACAGCGTGGTGGACTGAAGAGGTGAGACAGGCTGTGGCACAAAAGAAGAAAGCATACAATGAATGGATGAGAAATAGGGGCGTGGAAGAAGTTGAGAGGCGGAAGAGAAAGTTATATGGAGAAAGAATGAGAGAGGTGAAAAGATTAGTAAGAGAGAGTAAAAACTGAGTGGATGAGGAATTTGGAAGGAATTTGAGTGTAAAGTGGAGGGACTGTAAGAAAATGTTCTGGAAAGAGGTGAAGAGAGTAAGACAGGGTGGAAGTGAGGTTAGCAGGGGAGTGAAAGATAAAATGGTAGATTACGAGTGGAGAAGGGAGAAAAAGTGAGCTGATAGAGAGAACTCTTTAAGGAATTGTTGAACATAGAGGATGGAAGTAATGCGAGTATAAGTGGCTGGGGAATGGCTGGGAGAAGGAGGGAGGTGAGAAGAAGAGGAAGAAATCAGTAGGATAGAAGTTGTGGAAGCAATGAAGAAAGTTAAATTGGGGAAAGCCCTAGGAATTGATGGAGTGTGTGGTGAAATGCTGAAGCATGGGGAGAGATAGTAGTAGAATGGATGTGGAAGATGTGCAGATTGGCCTGGGAGGAAGGTAGAGCTCCGGAGGATTGGAAGTCATGTATAATTATTTCCTTGTAGAAAGGAAAGGGGGAAAAAGAAGTGTGTGGTAATCATAGGGGCATTGGTCTTCTTAGTATAATAGGAAAAGTGTATGGCAGGATACTTACTGACAGAGTTAGAGAAAGAACAGAGGAATTAGTTGGAGAAGAACAGGGAGGCTTTAGGAAGGGAAGAGGTTGTGTAGATCAGATATTCATTCTTAGATCATTAGTGGAAAAGTTTCTAGAGAAGGGAAAGAAGTTGTATGCGCTTTCATGAATTTGGAGAAAGTATATGGATAGACAAGGATTGGAAAGTATTAAGAATCTATGGAGTAGATGGGAAGTTGTTGAATGCTGTGAAGAGTATGTATGATGGTGCTAAGGCTGCAGTGCGTGTGGATGGTGAACTAAGTGAATTTTTCTCTTTGAAGGTTGGGTTGAAACAGGGATGTGTCATTTCTCCATGGTTGTTCAATCTGTACATGGATGGGGTAATAAAAGAGGTACAAGGTAGGGTAGTGGATGTTGGAGTGGCCCTGGTGAGAGAGGATAGTGTTTGGAAACTCCCTGTACTGTTGTTTGCAGATGATACTGTGTTGTTGAGTGAAGACGAAGGGGAGCTGCAAGGCTTGGTAGATGAGTTTGGGAGACTGTGTAAGAAACGGAACCTAAAGGTGAATGTAGGGAAGAGTAAAGTGATGGTCTTTGAGAGAGGTGAAGTCAGTGAATGTATAGCGAGGTTGGATGGTGAGGAATTGGAAAATGTGAGTACGTTTAAGTACTTGGGTAGTGTGATGAGTAAGGATGGAGGTTTGGGGAGTGAAGTGCTTGAAAGGGTACAGCAGGGAAGAAAGATTGCTGGTTCTTTGAAAGCAGTGATAAGAAACAGGGAAGTGAGCATGGAAGTGAAAAAGTTACTACATGACAGTATTGTGATACCAACTCTACTGCATGGAAGTGAAGCTTGGACGTTGTTGGAAGGACACAAGTCAAGAGTGAGAGTAGTGGAAATGAGTTATTTAAGAGGAGCCTGTGGAGTCACATGGAGAGACAGGCTGACGAATGAGGATATAAAGGAGCGTTGTGGTGTGGATGTGGATGTGATAGGAAGCGTTATGAGGAACACACTGAGGTGGTTTGGCCATGTGGAGAGGATGGAGGGTGAGAGACTGACGAAGAGAGTGTATGTGAGTGAGATGGAGGGGGGAAGAGGGAGTGGAAGGCCGAGAATGAGATGGAGGGATGGGGTGGAGAGCTATATGAGAGCGGGGGGTGTGAGTTGGGAGCAGGGCAGCGAGATGGCGGGAGATAGGGCGACTTGGAGGCGATTTGTTTGTGGCCACCCCAAACGGGATTGAGGCGTCTGGCAAGTATATATATATATATATATATATATATATATATATATATATATATATATATATATATATATATATATATATATATATATATATATATATATATATATATATATATATATATATATATTGTATATATATATATATATATATATATATATATATATATATATATTGTATATATATATATATATATATATATATATATATATATATATATATATATATATATTATATATATATATATATATATATATATATATATATATATATATATATATATATATATATATATACTGTATATATATCATCATCATCATCAGCAGCAGCAGCAGCCATTACAAGTCCACTGCTGAACAAAGGCCTTCCCCAACCGTCTCCACGAATTCCTTGACTGAGCCAATCTTTGCCACGTTTTCCCTGCAAATTTCTCTATCTCATCTCTCCACCTCCTGTCTGGCCTTTTTGTGCTCCTCTTACCATCTCTTGGTGTCCAGTCAGTCAACCTCTTGCTCCATCGATTATCCCTTGTTCTTGCTACATGGCCTGCCCACCTCCATTTCTGTTCTTTTATAACTTCTATATCATCTTTGACTTTAGTCTGCTGTCTCACCCAAGTTGATCTTTTCCTGTCTCTTAAAGATATACCCAACATTGACCTTTCCATTGCTCTCTGAGAACGGATTAATTTATTTTCCATCGATTTTGTCAGTTTCCAAGTCTCACAACCATACGTCATAGTTGGAATTATACATTCGTTATATATTTTTCGTTTCATACAAACTGGCAAGCTATTTTTCCTAATGTCTCTATGTTTACCGAAAACTTTCCATCCAATTGTAATGCGTCTATTTATTTCGCTATCATTATCTTTCGTTAATTTTAGTATTTGTCCCAGGTAATTGTACTCCTCAACTTCTTCAAGAATTTCTCCACTTAATCTCATGACGCTCATTGGTGTTTGAGGATTAAATATTACCGGTACTTTAGTTTTACTCCGGTTCATCATTAGCCCTACTTTGAGACTCTCTGTTCAGGTCATTTAACATTTCTTGCAATGTCTCTGCTTTTTCTGAGATTAGGACAATGTCATCTGCAAATCTTAAATGGTTTAGCTTTTCTCCATCTGTTTACTCCTTTGTTTTCCCAGTCTAATATATATATATATATATATATATATATATATATATATATATATATATATATATATATATACACCAAGAAACCATTTATTATGCTGGGTGGTAACCATATGACCAAATTTTGTCGCCTGCTGGTTTAGTGGGTAATTATTGTGCTCCAATCGGATTGAGCCGGTGAAGGTTTATATCCAAGGGATGGTTGAGGTTTATTGCTCACGTAATGCCACTCAGAGATGAGTGAGGTTGGTCATTCTCATCTTAAATGTCAGGACCAACTGACTAGTCCCGGGCTCCTACGCTCCTCATGGGGCAACGTAAGATTGGATGATGGACGGATATATATATATATATATATATATATATATATATATATATATATATATATATATACACAGATGTGAACAAATAATGGAAGGTCAGAGCTGAAACCCATAGATGAATGAAAGGAAGAGACGAGAGAACTTTGTGGGGAAATGAATATCACCAGTTTACTAAGACTGAGTTGGGGAGGCGGTAGGAAAGTCCGTAGGTCTGATATTCCAGTTGTTGCAAGTTCGGATCCCGGTTGGGGCAAGGAACAGTATATGGTTATGAATTTCGTTGGTAAGAGACTTTACTGATTTACCATATGACCCACTGGTATGTCGCAAGCACACCTTCAGTAATTGTAATACACAAGTCCTGTATGAGACAGCCCTATTATGGATGACGGGTGTTAGGGCTCAAGTAGTGTTATGTGAATGTGTACTGTATGGTTTACAGGAGGATTGCTGTGCTTCAGGGAATGAGCTCTTAACCAAATGCCCTGAGTCTGAAACACACACACAAAAAAAGTAGTTTATAGTTGGGAGAGCCCTTCATGCCGTAGTTTGCCATAGGGTGCTGCTGCTTGTGGCCCATTTGGCCAAGAGACAGGAGTAGCCAGTATGCCTTTGTGTGTATTATACAGGATCATCCGTAATAACAACGTATAGACCAAGAGGTTGCCTATCATAATAATGGACATAAAAGTGACACCTATGCTGGTATCCTTGTTTATAACCGAAAACTCTTCAGTTCTCGGGAAGAATCGATCCCAGCGCTAGAATGAAGGCTATGTTTCCATTTGTCTAAACAATAAAGCGATCGATCCAAGAGAGTGTGTTGGACCAGCCCCTTGGGCGTGACGCCAAATATCGTCCGGTTACCAAAGGCCAATTTTCCAACCAAACTGGCAATGTTGCCAATAGTTCTGTTCTTAGTACCGTTAGATAGTTCAGAATCTGCCGGATGGAATCATGTCATCCCTGGGCAACTCGACATATTCCAGATGGCGTCCAAGATGGCTGGTGAGGTACCAATTGCCCATATCTAAGCACCTAATTGAGAAGGAGATATGAAATTTGGCTCCAATTCCATGTGTTTAGGTTACGCAGTGCAGTGAAAATGTTTCGTTTAATGATATATGCACAGAAGTTAAGATTTTTCTTGAATACAGCTACAATATAATTAATTCCCAATAACTCAGCCACAAAAATACAGTTATATTCATTAGTTATAGCGATAATAATGAACATAGAGAGGTTCTTCATGTCTACTGATTTCAATACAACTCTGATTGTAAACATTATATGGCTTTGAAACCTGTCTTGGGGGAAACTGTATGACCTTGTTCACGAAACATAGATGTGTTGTATCCACTGAACTCACGACAACCAAGTTTCAAAGAAAAAAAGAAGTTTTTGCGAGAGACATTGACTTGCTAGTAAGTTGAGAGAAGGAACCTGTTTTTGTATAACTTTCTTCTGTCTGGATCTTTTAGTCCATCATACCTATGAATGACTGGCTCTTAGTCGACATTCTTAGACATTATTGCTACGGTGATGCACTTAATGGAAGAATTGATGACTTGGGGTTTACCACGATTGTGTGACCAGCATTGCAAGTGAATGGGTGGATAGTTTACCATTTTGTGAAGAAATATCTGCATCAAAGTTGTCAACCACCACCTGTACGAAACCAGAATCACAATCTGAGATACTAATCTTGTTATTGTACTGTGCTGTAGTGTGGGAAGCTGAATTTTTTAATCTTAAAACTTCGTTATAGGAGCATGTGACTCCAAATGCATACTGCGAAGAAATAGTTTGGAATCTCTGATAAGTACCCCAAGAGCTGTACTGTATGTATTTTTGTGGGATGGCTGTGCAATGCAGCTGTCATCATAGATCCTAGAAGGATTTCTGGTAAAGTATTAAGTTTTGGAGATAACATAGCAAGCAAAACAATGACTGTGTCACTAACTGACTTAAGAACAGAAACAATGTCAGTTTCAGTCCTATATTTGGTTGTCATACAGAATAGGTTTCACCTTGCACTGAGCTTTTTTGACACGGTAAGCAAAGGAGCGTGTAGGTCACCAGTAACTTCCATTGTAACTTTGAAGTGAATGGAAGCTTTCTGTACATGCAATGGAAGACATCTGTACATGCAATTCCTGTACTTGACAGTTCCAAAAGATCTTCACTAAAGCATTCTGAGAGCTTTGTCATATGCAGTTTTTGGCTTCACAGCAACCATCATAACTTTGCAAAGTCTGGTAATGCTCTACTGAATTCCACACTCTCAACTTATCTGAGGCTAAAAGTTCACATAGGCTTATGAATGGGACACCATGATGTCTTTCATCTAATTTGGTCCCTGATGCTGCTGCCTAAGACCTGGCAGACAAATTTGGATCTACAATCAATATGATATCTGTCATCCGCTGCATCTAAGTCGCTGATTGCTCCTGCAACATTCAGCCTTACTTCAGCAGCCCAGCCAACCACCCTCCTCTCACAAGCCTCAAAAATGGTGTCCTTGAAACTACTACCATCTTGGTCTTTTTTGCACAGTCGTCGAAGGTAAGTCGACCTCCAACGATCAGGGTGCTTAAGATCTTTCACTATATCACATTCCTCACTGCATAAATATGCAGTGCCTCTGGAAATCGAATTTTCTTTCAACAGATAATCTAGTTCTCTTTAGGGGGATCTCAAGCGACTTATCTGGTTTCTCTTGCCTTTTGAGATGCCGTTCTTTGTGAAGAGAGGAAGTATATGTAGCCAAACAACTTTTGTGACACTTCAGAATACTATTTGGATTTTCATTTATCATATGCTCTTAATGTGGGTTTTTCGTTTCGTTTCGTTGATTTACCTCCCCTATAGGGAGGACTAATTTGGATGACGACCATCACAATATAACCTGCTGCATGTGTAGTTGTCTGTATCCTCTTGAGACTTGGAATGATCATCCATTCTGATGTAGCATCAGACTGAAATTTTTGTGAAAAGTAGCTATTTTCCTCAGCCATAATGATAAACTGCTATGACTAGATCGATATACATCATCTCATAGCTGAAAAAGAAAAGCTAAAAAAAAATTGGGTTTCACACCGACACTCCAAGTGAAATTGCTATTGATGATGCCTATACATTCAAGTATGGAAAGGTAGTAATAAATGGATAATTATATGTATCCCCTCCACCCACAAAGGTAGTTATAATGGGATAATTATAAATACCCCACCATCCACGTGTATTTAGAAAACAGTAGTTATAACTGGATCATTATAAATACCCTTCCATCCATATTATAGCATTAACAGCAAAGTATGTTATAATTTGCTCGCTGACCATTTGTGCCTAAATTATTTATCAAAAACCACAAAATTCAAAGATTCATGTGAAATATGACCTTGGCAATATCTTAAATCAATTCCTTGACCTCAAAAACCTACAAACAGACTCCAATATTGCATCCCTAGGTGCCATACTATGCAATTTTAGATATTTGGCAGCCATCTTGGACGCCATCTTGATTATGAAACTAGAGATCCTGGGCTATCCAACGGTACCAAGAACAGAATTATAGACCACTTTTCCAGGTTAACCCCCGTGGCAGCCAGACTAGTAGCTATGAGCCGTGGTGAGGTGGAGGGTGAGTTGAATGCTCTCATTACCTCGTGTAGACAGTGCACTTATTTCCAAAGGGACTCACCTGTATTAGCTTAAAGCACGCAAGAGTCATACACAGTCTAGATAGAGCTAATGAAATGATAATACGGCCAATATCCTGTACGTTGATTTTCCTTTTGGCATAATAAATCACACATTTTATTCTTCGAGTCGACTTCTCAATGAAATATGTGGTTGAAGTGTGTCATGATAGCCAGTATATTATTATTATTGCATAATGAGTATATGGGTCCTGTAAATAAATAACACCCTTCAACTTCTCCTTCTAATGGAAACAAGACGTCTTTTTTTTTTTTTTTTATTTAACCGTATTAGTACAAACTTTGGCTGAAGTTTCGTCACAGTGCATTACATCCATCCGATCATGCATATTAGCAAATACCTATCAGAGAGACAGCGACTTAGAGGGTAGTGGCTTCCGTGCTATCCCCGCCTCATCTCAGAGCATTCTGTGGCATTTCGGACTGGTGACACGAGAGAGAGAGAGAGAGAGAGAGAGAGAGAGAGAGAGAGAGAGAGAGAGAGATTGTCAGTCTGTCTTAAGAACTGCTTATCGACCGCACTAGCAGTCATTAAGGTAGATACCAACTATGGGTTTCAGATGTGAGGAGGGCAGATTTTGCACCCTACACCTTCCTCAGTCAGTGGGAAGTGAGGGAGGGAGAGGAACTGACTCTTTAGAGGGGGAAGGGGGGAGTCAGAGGGCTAGGGGGTTCAGGGGAGCGAGTGGGGGAGGGGAAGATAGGAGTCAGTTTCCAGCTGACAGAAAAGGAAGGGAGGATTATGTTTTAGAATGGCGGTAGCAGTCAGTAACCACATCTGCGTATGATGTACTGATTTTACAGATTATGTCATTATATAGTTTATGCAAATGATCTTATTTTTGTATCAAATAAAGCATTGATAAAGAGGTTCCTCACCCTCTGGCAACGCAAGACATCAACGATTATTAAGATTAAGTGAACACCCATTGGGTCAGTCGATGATACGAAACCTCATAATATCATTTGATTATCATTATGGTTTATTCATTAACTAAATGTGCTACGGCATGAATAAAAAGCGCTTGTACGTATGATTACTTATACTAGAGTCTTCCAATTGTATGATTCGTATCTACATGTCAGTTTTGTCCAGTGTTTGGCAAACCATTCATTCATTCTCCCAGACACAACAGACGCGTGAATACGTCACGGCCTGAAGCCGTACCAACTGCCAGACTCAAGCCTCGCTCTTACACTGTGGCAGGTTCATATGTTGCTAGTAGTACATGGTAGTAACCAAAATATTAGGGTCACAGCATTATATGGCATTTTATATTCATCTACCTCAGCATTATATTACAGTGAGACCATCTGTGACAGCATTCAGCATTTTGTGGGAAAATTTGACATTCTAGCTGAAAATGATTGATTTTCGGAATCAGCATGCGAGAAATACCCTTATTCTGGTATGAGCTGCTAGTCAGCAAAAGTGATGTAGACCAGTGAATTATTGTCAAAGGTTTGGTCATGTTCGCCGTTCTTGCCGGTGGGAAGCTTCTGGTCTTCCTGAGGTCTGTGGAAATTGTGGAGGTGTTTCCCATGGTATGGCTGATTGTTCTCAACTCTCTAAACTGTGGAGGAGCGCATGCAGCCTCCTCAAGGGATTGTGATATGTACAAGTTTGAGTATGAGGTTGTTCCTGTCTGTACAAAAGAGAAAATCTCTTTTTCTGAGGCAAAGGCCAGGGTAAGGGAGAGGTTCATTTGCCCTGGGGTTACCTTTGCTGCTAACTTGTCTCGCCTTAAAGCTACCCGGCAGGTACCCTTGCCATCACACAATACCGCATCAAATTCTCAGGATTCTACTTCCCAGCCTTCTCAACCAAGGGATTCCACTGCGGGGGTGCAGCCTGGAAACGGCTGTGCTTCCTCTAAGGAGGCACCTCCTGTCTCTGGGGGTGTCTCCTCCGGGGTGGTGCCTCCTGCATCTAGGAGTGCCTACCCCATACTGTTTCTTCCCGTGACAAACATCCGTGTCGATGCAACACCTTGCCTTGACCCATCCAAAACTCCCAACGTCCCTCCTGTGCATGGTAAGCATCACTATGGCTCCTCAGAGTGCTCAGAGATTGAAGCATTACTACCAAAGTTCTCTGCTGTGGAGCCCACTACCCCTCCTACTCGGGATGCTCAAGGATCCAGGCGAGTGCGGGCTGAGGATGGCATTTCATGTACAATCCAGCCACCACCAGACAGTGGTGTTGCCTGGGTCGGTGATGCACCTGCCCCGCTGCATGTTTGCCCTTTCAGGGTTCTGGTACTGTGGGGTGTGCTATTGATCAAGCTTCTTCTCATGGTGGCACAGCCTGCTCTATTCCGGCTATGGCAGCTTGTGGTCCTCCTGCAATGCCATCTCTTGCTTCACCACAGAAGAAGACCATTGTCCAGCCATCTTCTTCTTCCTCCAGGTTATCATCAGCCAGTTGACATAATGTGCACCATAATGGTGCCATCCACTACCCCTCCTACTCGGGATGCTCAAGGGTTCGGGCGAGTGCGGGCTGAGAATGGCATTTCATGTACAGTCCAGCCACCACCAAACAGTGGTGGTGCCTGGGTCGGTGATGCACCTGCCCCACTGCATGAGGGTTTGCTCTCTCAGGGTTCTGGTACTGTGCGGTGTGCTATCAATCATGCTTCTTCTCATAGTGGCACAGCCTGCTCGATTCTGGCTATGACAGCTTGCAGTCCCCCTGCAATGCCATCTCTTGCTTCACCACAGAAGAAGATCATTGTCTGGCTGTCTTCTTCTTCCTCCCGGTTATCTGCAGCCAGTTGACACAATGTGCTCCATAACGGTGCCAGGCAGTCCTATTCAAAGGGCAATTCTAAGCAGCAATCAAAATCTGGTTGCTTGTCAGGAGTAGGTTGTCTGACCCCTTATGCTGATTCTTCCTTTGCTGGTGGTACTATGGCATTCTCAGAAAGTATACTACAATGGAATTCTCAAGGGTTGCATGGTAATTGGGAGGAGCTGCGGACTCTCCTACTTCTTTGTGCGTATGTCTTCAGGAAACTCTTGTAGGGTTTGCCACTCCTCATGCACAACATGGGTACAATGCTTTTTACCAAGTGCCAACCCAGGGTCCTGTTGGTGGTAATGCCGTTTTCGTGGAGGTTAATATCCCTCATCAACCAGTCCATCTCCAGTGTGTTGCTGTACGGTTGTATGCCCACCGCTGGTATGCAGTTTGTTCCATTTATTTACCGCCCAACACAGCACTCACTAGGGTGGAACTTCAGAAATTTCTTGGTCAGTTACCTACGCCCTTCCATCTCTTGCGGGACTTTAATGGTCGCCACCCTTTGTGAGGTGACTCATGTTAACCAATGTGGGAGTTTGTTGACATCCTTATTGGAGGATGAAGATCTTGCCCTGTTCAATACTGGGGAGTTTATACATCTTCATCTCCAAAAGGTTCATTTACTGCAATTGACCTCTTTGTCTGCCCTCCTGACTATCTTCTGGATTTTACCTGGGAGGTTATGGAGGATCTCCATTGAAGTGATCACTTTCCCATCCTCCTTATTGCAGAGGTATCTAGTCCCTGTTCCCATCTACCAAGGTGGAGATTGAGATAAGGCAGACTGGTCCCTTTTCTCTTCTTTGATTTCTCTTAATGTGTCAGTTGAAGACTTTCCACATTTTGATGAGGCTGTTTCATTCTTTACCTCCATTCTGCATTTGCTGCCCTTCATGCTGTTCCTAAAACCTCTGGCATGTATCGCTGTCGGCCAGTCCCATGGTGGAATAAGGAATGCACTGTCTCCTGGACTTTACCTGGGAGGTTATGGAGGATCTCCATGGAAGTGATCACTTTCCCATCCTCCTTACTGCAGCGGTTAGTCTCTGTTCCCATCTACCAAGGTAGAGATTGGATAAGGCAGACTGGTTCCTTTTCTTTTCTTTGATTTCTGTTAATGTATTACTTGAAGACTTTCCACATATTGATGAGGCTGTTTCATTCTTTTTCTCTGTTCTGCATTCCGCTGCCCATCATGCTGTTCCTAAAACCTCAATGAAGTATCGCTATCAACCTATCCCATGGTGGAATGATGATTGCAGTGTTGCTGTACGAGCTAAAAAGTTAGCTTTCTCCCATTATCGTAGATGCAGGACAGAGCATTATCTTGTCAAGTTCAGAAGGGCATGGGCTAAGGCTCATCAGGTACTTGAACAAGCTAGGTGGGACTCTTGGATGGCTTATGTGCCATCTGTAAACTCAAAGACGCCAGTGTCTCAGATGTGGAAGAGGGTGCAAAAGATTTTGGGAAAACTCGCTCAAGGCAAGTCCCCCGTGCTGGTGTCTAATGGTGAGCTTGTTGGTGACCCTGCAGTTGTGGCCAATATTTTTTTCATCTGCCTTTCCTGCGGTCAGTCATAGAGATACTACTTCCCTAATTTTTGCCAGACATCAGGAGATAGAGGAGGCAAGGGTGCTGGACTTCTGTTCAGGGAATGTGGGGTCTTTCAAGCTCCCGTCTTTTTACTGCAAACTCCAATCTGCCCTTACCCTGTCATGACACCTCACCAGGGCCGGATGATATTCCCAACATGATGCTTCAGCACCTGGATGATGATACACTGTCTTTTCTCCTCAGCTTTTTTAATAGAATCTTGAGGAACTCTTCTCTTCCCACCTCTTGGCGTGAGGCTATTTTCCTGCCATTCCAGCAGCCAGGGAAGGCAGGTTTCAGTCCCCTGGAGTATCAGCCAATTGCCCAAACATCTTGCTTATGTAAATTATTTTAGAAGATGGTCAATACGTGCCTAATGTATTTCCTAGAAAAGATTGTATATCTCTCTCAGTGTCAATCTGGTTTTCAAAACTGTTTTACAACAACAGATGCACTTGTCCATCTTGAAGATGCAGCCTTTGCAAGGCAGCAGCATCTGGTGTCCATTTTCCTTAACCTAGAAAAGGCATATGATACTACATGGTGGTTTGGTATCTTCCAACAATTCAGTTCTCATGGTTTATATGACAGGTTCCACTTATTTATATTAAATTTTCTGTGTGACCATTCATTCAGGGTTAGGGTTGGTGCCACCCTGTCTTCTTCGTACCCTCAGGAGGAGGGAGTGCCTCAAGGAAGTGTCCTCAGTGTGGCCCTTTTTGCTATAGTATTGGATGGTATTGTATCCTCTATTATGGAAAAAGTGTCGGTTTCACAGTACATCAATGATTTGGCTCTATGTTATGCTGTTTCCTGATTATCAGTGGCTGATTGTCGCATGCAACTTACCCTGGACAGGGTCTCTTGGTGGGCGACCATGCACGGTTTCTGTTTCTCCCCAACAAAAACGATGGCCTTGCATTTCTGCCATTTGAGAGGTGTTCACCCTAATGCAGACCTCCAATTATATGGCCACAGGGTGCGATGTGTGGATGACACAAGGTTTCTTGGACTTGATTTCGACATGAGACTGACATGGGTTTCTCATATCCGTTCATTATGACTTCCATGCCTCTGTGCCTTGTCTCTCTTATGGACTCTGATCTCACTTGTCTTGGGGCACTGGCAGAACCATCCTGCTCTGCCCCTACTGTGCCATAGTAAGGAACAAATTGGACTATGGGTGTGTGGTATACTCTTCTGCTACTGAGGCATGGCTGTGGCCACTAAATTGGTCCATCATCGTGGGATTCATCTGTCAACTGGGGCTTTCCGGTCTTCCCCCATTCCTAGTCTATTGGTTGATGGAAATGAACCATCACTGGATCTCCACTGGTAGTCCTTAATTGTGCAGTATTATGCCTCCTTCACTGTCTTCCTACCTCACTGAGTTGTAAGGCTGTCTCCAAGATCACTTATCTCCCCTTTTATAACACCCACCCTCGCTATCAACACCCGTTTGGGTACAAAGTGAGGGCTGCCATAGGGGAGTTGGGTGTTCAGTCTTCCCCTGTTTGCCCTATGTGTGTCCCCGAAGTGGCTCCCTGGCTTCTCCCAGAGGTACAACCATGTGTTTACTTCCTTGAGAGGAATGCCTCTCTTTCCTCACAGGCAGCTTTGTCTTATTTTTTTAGAACATGCCTCTGCTCACAGCAGATTGATCCCTGTATATACCGATGGTTCCAAATCCCACGTGGTGAGCGGCATTGGTGTCATTTTTTGTGATTTTAGCAGTGGTGGGAGTCTCCCTCCTTCTGCTTTTGTTTTTACCACTGAACTTACTACTATTTTAGTTGCGGTTGATTTGATTTTTCGTTTCCCTCCAACTCCTTTTACCATTTTTAGTGACTCAGCCAGTGTCTTACAAGCTTTGTCTCGTGGCTTCCCATTGCATCCCCTAGTCTTGTCTGTCTTGGAGTGGCTCTTCTTATTACGCAGATGTGGATAATCTGTACAGCTGTACTGGGTCCCTGCACATGTGGGGGCCGTGGGCAATGAGTGTGCTGACTCTTTGGCAAGAGCTGCTGCCTCTCGCCCTTACTCTCCTCATTACCATGTCCCATCTGAGGATTTATATACAGCCACTGTGGAGGCTGTCCATTTCTGCTGGCAGAGTTGGTAAGATGCAGCAGGGGAGAACAAACTCCACAGCATTCGTCAGAACCTGGGTGATGGGAGGTATGTGGGACTGCCTCCACAGTGGGTAACAGCTTTGGCCCACCTCCAGATTGGCCACACTAGGCTGACTCATGGTTTTTGTAATGTGGAGGGTGTCCCCTCCCTATTGTGATGACTGCCTGGCTCCTTTCACTGTGCAGCATCTTCTTGTGGAATGCCCCAGTCTTGGGGACCTTCGTTGGTGGTACCTTTCCAGGTGCCGAGCCAACAATAGATTGTACCTTCTATCCTCGGTGGGGAGGAGGCTTGTGCTACGTGGGGAGTCACCTTTTTCTTTGTGTTGAGTTCAGGCCTTCTCCACATGCTATAGGGCTTTATCATATTTTAATTTGTGTTTTAATGGTAATGTTTTTGTTTAACCCTTATCTTTCGACCATGTTTTAGTTTTGGTTGTTTCTTTTATGCTTTTGGTTTGTTTTATGCATCACTTTTTTTGGGGGGGACCTTTTTTGACCAGCCCCTTCCCGACTGATTTTCCACCACTGACCCCCCCCAATACCGACCAATATTGGAAAAAAAATTGGGGAGGCTCAAACCTCCACTTTTGATGAGAAATATCGAAAATTCATAGAGAAATCGCTCACCTGAGGTTTAAAATACTCAATACAGGTAGCAGTACCCCTTACCTTACTGTGTTTTCCATCAGGCTGGCTCCAAAGAAAACGAGTTCTATGGGAGGGTAACTCTTCCACACCACTCATAAACAGTTTTTATTATTTATTTGGTACGAATTTATATGTAGTACGAGTGTATATTGGTTTTCACACAATAATATAGAAAATATAAGCATTGTTTCACTCACCAAACACATCAACATACCTGACCTTTTATGGCGACATTACCTGATCATCATTTCTGACTGTTTCTTTCCCTATTGCTATGTAAACTTAGTCCTCCACGTTGTTATCAACTGGGGAATCATTCTGGCCTTGAATTTCGTACTGCAGCACGACATGTCTTTACTGGCCAGGTCACTGGTAACAGGTGAATTGCCGAGACAATGGCGTGCAGGGGGGGGAGGTCATGCGGGGTAAGGCATTGACCCTACCTGACATCTCGTAGTGGAAGGTGTCCCATGTATACGCACCAAAAATCACACGCAAAATATGAAAATTGTGCAAATTAGGGACCTTGCAATTGCTGCGTGTTTATATACGTCAACAAGAGTCACAGTGACAAAACATGTGGACGCATATATACGGCAACGGGAGTCGGCGGGTTAATGGTGTTTCATATATTTGGCCTTTCATTTAATGCTAGTATTCATCAGCATATGACCTCTGCAGTTGCACTGCTATGTCACATTATCATTCATTCATTCATTCTTTGGATCAAAAACTGTTAACTGTTAAACTAGTGCCAGTCCCAGCTGACAAGAATGCATGTCTGTGCTTAAGCCTAAATAGGCCTGTGGATGTACAATTAAAATGTTGTATCCATCCATGCCCCAATGCTTTTCTAGCCCACTGGCAGGACACAGAGCTATGAATAGGCTAATCATCCCACACATTTAAGGCGAGATTGACCTATTGGAAATTCTACATATCACAACAGATGAGTACTGTACTACTCAAGTACTGGCTGTGTGTCGAGGAAGGGTAGTAACAGAGTGAGAAGCCCGGGACTTTCCTGATACTTACGTCCATGCCCTCACTCAAATGAAAGTCCGGCTGCCTCATGGCGAGTAGGGTATTAGAAGGAAAATAATTTGTGTAGACAATACTCTATGCTGCAGAGAGAGAGAGAGAGAGAGAGAGAGAGAGAGAGAGAGAAAGAGAGAGAGAAAGAGAGGAATGTTTATTACACAATAAAATGTAGATTTAACAACCTGTAGCTTGTATACTGTTTCGTGTGTGCTACACATATTTACTTTAATCTAATCAATACAAAAAGTACTTCTTAACAGGTTTTGGTGGATAAGTTGCATATGTGCAACATAAAAATTTCTGGATTATCGTGAACGAGTTATATATACAGAATTTATATATATATATATATATATATATATATATATATATATATATATATATATATATATATATATATACTGTATACACACACAATTACAAATAATTGGTAGGTGGGGACGCCCATCATCCACCTAACTAGTGTAGTGGTACTCTGTTTTTAGGGTAGCTCTACACTGAGTGACAAGTCAATTGATTTCCTGTAAATCAGGAAATCATTTACAATGCTGGGTAGTAACCTTATAACCAACCAACATGTGTACCCTACGTAACAGTAAGTGGGTTGGCGGATGGTTAGCGCCCCTCCACGGAAAACATCTAACTATAAATGGGAACAATAAGCCTCGGACCAGGACTGACCAACAGATGACAACTAAGGACCGAACAAAGAACATGGTACGGATTGCAACATGGAATGTAAGGGGTACAAATGATAGGGTGAAGGAGTGAAAGAGATTGTCCAGGTCCTTGAAAGTGCAAAAGTGGATGTATGTGAATTAACTAAAATTAATGCAAAGATAAGAGTCTGAGAGGATGGCAGTATGGATGGCATATATGCGTTGGAGTGGGTGAGAATGAGAGGGCAAAAAAACGGACTGTGTATTGGTGTGTGCAAGAGATGGAAAAAAAATATAAAAGAGTAGGGATCTGTTGGCTCAAAGATTGTGTGGGTAAGATTGAAAGTTGGGCTACAAATGTGGGCAACTGTGTGTGTGCGTATGGGCCAATGCAAGATTGTGCTAGCAGAGTGACAGAAGAGTTTTGGACAAGTGTGGAAGCATGCATGGAAAAGTTTGAAAGGAATGAGAGAGTGTTTTTGACTGGGGATATGAATGGAAAAGTAGGGACTGTGAAGGTGGATAGAGTAGTTGGTGAGTGGGGTGTGCCTGCAGAGGTGGATGAGAATGGCAGTTTTCTAGTGGATATTTGTGCCGAGAGGGGGTTGGTGATAATCAATACTCTCTTTAGACACGAATTGATCCACAGGTATATGTGCTGAGTGATGAGGAGGGTGGGTGATGAAGTGAATGAACGGAAGACAATGCTTGATTATGTGTGTGTGTGGATGATAGGATAAGGTGTGTAATGGATGCCAGAGCATGTAGAGGTTGGGGAAGTGGACTTTCTGACCACCACCTGGTAATGGTCAGAATCAAGGTTCAAACGAAACGGAGGAATAGAAGAAGGGAAGGACAGGAGGAAGTATTTCATACAAGGAGGGTGGAAAGGTTACAAGAGGATGGAGAAAAGGTAGAATATAAGAGAGAAGTGGAGAAGTGATTAGGTAAATACGGATTAGAGCAGATGGGGGATGCGGAAGGTGTGTGCAAGATATTCACAGAAGAAATCTGTGCAGCATGTGAGATGGTTAGTGGGGTAAAGAGAAGGTGAAGGCGAAAGAGGGTGGAAGGACATGGTGGAATCAAGGGGTGAGACGGGCTGTGGCACGAAAGAAGAAAGCATATAGTGAGTAGATGAGAAACACGGGTGTGGAAGAAGTTGAGAGACGGACGGGAGAGTTATATGTAGAGAAGAAGAATGAGGAAAAAAAATTAGTACGAGAGCTTCAGATGAGAGAGGATGAGTAATTTGGAAGGAATTTGAATGTACAGTGGAGGGAATGTAAGAAAATGTTCTGGGAAAAGGTAAAGAGAGTTAGACAGGGTGTCAAAGAAGACAGTTGGGGAGTGAATGATAAAAATGGTCGATTAATCGTCGAGAAAGGAGAAAAAGTGAGTAGTTGGAGAGTGAATGATAAAAATGGTCGATTACTCGTCGAGAAGGGAGAAAAAGTGAGGAGTTAGAGAGAACACTTTAAAGAATTGTTGAACATAGCGAGTCAACGTAATGTGATTATAAGTGGCTGAGAAATGGCTGGAAAATGGAGGGATATGAGGAAAGAAGATAAAATCAGTAGGATGGAAGTTGTGGAAGCAATGGAGAAAGTCAAAACGAGGAAAGCCCCAGGAATTTATGGAGTGTGGTGAAATGCTGAAGCATGGGGAGAGATAGCAGTAGCATTGATGTGGAAGATGTGCAGATTGGCCTGGGAGGAACGTGGAGTCCTGGAGGATTGGAAGTTAGGTATAATTATTCCCTTGTACAAAGAAAAAAAAGTGTTTGATAATCATAGAGGCATTATTTTGTATTCTTAGTGTTATAGGAAAAGTATATGGTAGGATACTTACTGATAGTGATAAGGAAATAACAGAGGAATTAGTTGGAGAAGAACAGGGAGGCTTTAGGAAGCGAAGAGGTTGTTTAGATTAGATATTCATTCCTAAGTCTTTAGTGGAAAATTTTCTAGAAAAGGGAAAGAGGTTGAAAGTGGCCTTCATGGATTTGGAGAAAGCATATGACAGGGTGGATAGCCAAGGATTGTGGAAAGTATTAAGATTATATGGAATAAATGGGAAGTTGCTGAATGCCAAGAAGAGTATGTATGACAGTGCTAACGCTGCAGTGATTTGTGGACAGTGAACTGAGTGAATTTTTCTATTTGAAAGTTGGATTGAAAAAAGGATGTGTCATGTTTCCATGGCTGTTCAATCTGTATATAGATGAGGATAAAAGAGAGATGCAATGTAGGGCATTGGATGTTGGAGTGGCCCTAATGAGAGAGGACAGTGTTTGGGAACTCCCTGAACTGTTGTTTGTAGATGATACTGTGTTGTTAAATGAAGACGAAGGGGAATTGCAAGGATTTGTGGATGAGTTTGGATGAGTGTGCAAAAAACAGAATCTAAAGGTGAATGTAGGGAAGAGTAAAGTTAGGGTCTTCGAGAGAAGTGAAGTCAGTGAATGTACAGTGAGGTTGAATGAAGAGGAAATGGAAAATGTGAGTGCATTTAAGTACTTGGGTAGTGTGATGAGTAAGGATGGAAGATTAGAGGGTGCTTGAAAGGGTACAACAAGGAGAAAAGATTGCTTGTTCCTTAAAAGCAGTAATACACAGGAAAGTGAACATGGAAGTGAAAAAGTTACTTCATAACAGTATTGTGATACCAACTCTAATGTATGGAAGTGAAGATTCGACCTTGTTGGAAGGACACAAGTCAAGAGTGAGAGCAGTGGAAATGAGTTATTTGAGAGGAGCATGTGGAGTCACATGGAGAGAGACTGACGAATGAGGAAGTGAAGGAGCATTATGGTGTGGAGGTAGATGTGATTAGAAGCGTTAAGAGAAACACACTGAGGTGGTTTGGCCATGTGGAGAGGACGGAGAGTGAGGACGGAGAGTACATGTGAGTAAGATGAAAGGGGGGAGATGGAGGGATAGGACAAGGATATATATATATATATATATATATATATATATATATATATATATATATATATATATATATATATATATATATATATATATATATATATATATATATATATATATATATATATATATATATATATATATATATATATATATTATCTATCTATCAATTTATCTATCTATCTATCTATATATATATATATATATATATATATATATATATATATATATAGAGTATAAGAGGAGCCTGTGGAGTCACGTGGAGAGACAGGCTGACGAATGAGGATATAAAGGAGCGTTGTGGTGTGGATGTGGATGTGATAGGAAGCGTTATGAGGAACACACTGAGGTGGTTTGGCCATGTGGAGAGGATGGAGGGTGAAAGACTGACGAAGAGAGTGTATGTGAGTGAGGTGGAGGAGGGAAGAGGGAGGGGGAGGCCGAGGATGAGATGGAGGGATGGGGTGGAGAGGTATATGAGAGAGGGGTGTGTGAGTTGGGAGCAGGGCAGTGAAATGGCGGGGGACAGGGCGACTTGGAGGCGATTTGTTTGTGGCCACCCCAAACGGGATTGAGGCGT
This sequence comes from Coenobita brevimanus, assembly GCF_032717465.1. NCBI lineage: Eukaryota > Metazoa > Arthropoda > Malacostraca > Decapoda > Coenobitidae > Coenobita > Coenobita brevimanus. The sequence continues at coordinate 38,069,273 of NC_136967.1, forward strand.
CTGGCAATATATATATATATATATATATATATATATATATATATATATATATATATATATATATATATATATATATGTATATACAGTAGTATAATCAATCTGAGGGGAGTGAGGTGGACCAAGAGAGAGAGAGAAGCGGTCAGGGAGAAAAACTGAAAGTCAAGAAGTTGAGGATCAAAGAAATGGCAGATGAATACAGGAGCAGAACAGTTATGTGTATCTATCTATCTATCTATATGAGAGAGGGGTGTGTGAGTTGGGAGCAGGACAGTGAAATGGCGGGGGACAGGGTGACGTAGAGGCGATTTGTTTGTGACCACTCCGTACGGGCTTATGGCGTCTGGCAATATATATATATATATATATATATATATATATATATATATATATATAGATAGATAGATAGATAGATAGATAGATAGGTAGATATATATATATATATATAGATAGATAGATAGATAGATAGATAGATATATATATAGATAGATAGATAGATAGATAGATATATATATCATCATCATGCGGACCTTCTTTCTCACCTTAGGGCGGGGTGAGGAGTAGCAATGTCCAGACAGCTCTTATTTTTCCCAATCCAGTGGGCCACGCTTCCCTTCAATCACCGTTCAAGCCCCAGGAATCCTGGCTATATCTGATCCGCCAAAAATATTTACCATGTTCTGTAGCTTCACATACGCGTATCTTACAGTGTATCAGGACGCTATCACGTTAACAAGGGGTGCCAAACCCTTGATGATGCACTTCTCCTCACAATATCCAACAAGAAAACTCGATCTCTTGTCAGTTCCCTAGCCTCACCGACTTCTAAACTTCTCTTCCTCACACACTCATCCACCATATCCCTCCACCTTCTCCTTGGCCTACCTCTCCTCCTCCCCTTCAGATTCCTCAGATATGCCTTTTTCATCACTCTATTGTTATCCATGTTGTCCACAGACTTCCTCACTCCACATCTTTCACGAATCACATTATTTTGTATCCTATCCAATCTTTGTATTCTACATACATTCTTCAGCAGTCCCATCTCCAGTGCTTTCACTCTTTTCTTTTCATTTTCATGACACACATGTTAAAGTTGGCATTAACACTCCTTCATGCAAGCCTTGTGCAGCAGCAACACTCAAGCCTCTGTTTCTTATCAAGGCCCTCATTGCACCAGCTACTTTCCTTCCTTGTGTCACTCAACTTTCTACTTCTTTTGCACATTGTCTCTTTTTTCTTTCACTGTACCAAGGTATTTGAACTCTCTTACCAATTCCAGTCTCTCTCCATTCACTGTAACATTGCACTGGGAGTCACCCTCTCTCTCAATAACCATCCCTTTGCTCTTTTTTCCATTTACTTTCAAGGCTCGACGCTCACAGACATCAGCAAAAATCTGCATTAGTCTATTAAGTTCTTGTTCGGTATTTGCAAGTAGTACTGCATCATCAGCATACTCGTACAACAAATTTAAGATATTACATCCATCACCATTCATAACTAGCGCCAACCCCCTCTCCATTACTCGTGCCTTCAAGGGCGTCATTTCAATTTTCCTTGGGGGGGGATAGGCTATTTAGGAGGCCCCTCCTACTCCCACCTCCCCACATGGGTGGGATGGCGAGCGAGCATTTTGAAGCCACATGCAAAGTTATGGTCAGAGAATTTAAGCAGTAAACAAATATATATCTATATCTATATCTATATCCATCTATCTATCTATCTATCTATAATTATTTATTAAACCAATTACTTCCTGACATACACAGTAATGGACATTCTAGCATTGGCAGTATTTCTGTGTGAAGTTGAATATGTAATTTAAAGTGCATGGTAACGTACATATCACTGCATTATAAGCTAATGACCTTGGATAATAGACCAAATAGCAATTAAAATATTTGTATTGGTGATCGCTTAAACTGACTTCATTCGTACAGCTTAATGAAAAAATAATGAATATAAAATTGAGAATGAAAAGTTGTAAACTTGTAAATGAATTAAAAATGGAAAGCTTTTAGCTTACTAGCCCCCAAATACCACGAACCATATAAAGTTATGTGAAAAAGTAAGCTCTACACTAAGAGATGCGAGGAAGAAATTGATGGTGTTTAAATTTGGATGAGGCTTTGGTAAGAATAGTATATTAATTTAAGAATCATTAGAGGAAATTGAGAACTAAACTACGTATATTTATTGCATTGAAAAATTAATAAACTACTCCAACAGTGGATATCTCCGTGATCTCTGCTTGGAAAGTTATCAACCAGGGTGTTAAAGTTAAGATTTTTAATAAGTTCCTTTTTCTGAGGCCATAAGTAGCAAGTCACTAAGCGATCTTTTCTCACTGAGGTTCTTAGATATGTCTTGACTAAGCTAAGTACTGAAAAAAGTCGTTCATTGCCTGCAGTAGTTACTATAAGGGTGATAAGAATTTTGATAATTTTCCCTATTTCTGAATAAGCACAATCTAATGGTTTGAGTTCATCATATAATTCAAACAGATGCTTTGGCCTGTCACTCTTACTTAAAAAATGTCATTTTGCAAAAGATATTTGGGAAACTAGAAGAATTTGTAAGACTGTACTATAATTGAAAGCTTCCCATATTCTAGAAAGTCCCTGGAATTGCAATCAAGTGCATTCATTGCATCTATTAAGGACATTTTTGTGTGATGCAAATATCAAGCTTTGAGGGAAATCAGTCTAATATATCAAAGTAAGTTCTTTTGAGTGTAAAGTGGAGGGAATGTAAGAAAATGTTCTGGAAAGAGGTGAAAAGAGTAAGACAGGGTGGAAGTGAAGTTAGCAGGGGAGTGAAAGATAAAAATGGTAGATTACTAGTAGAGAAAGGAGAAAAAGTGAGCAGATGGAGAGAACACTTTAAGGAATTGTTGAACGTAAAGGATGGAAATAATGCGAGTATAAGTGGAGGGGGAATGGCTGGGAGAAGGAGGGAGGTGAGAAGACAGGAAGAAATCAGTAGGATAGAAGTTGTGGAAGCAATGAAGAAAGTTAAATCGGGGAAAGCCCCAGGAATTGATGGAGTGTGTGGTGAAATGCTGAAGCATGGGGGAGAGATAGTAGTAGAATGGATGTGGAAGATGTGCAGATTAGCCTGGGAGGAAGGTAGAGTCCCGGAGGATTGGAAGTCAGGATAATTATTCCCTTGTACAAAGGAAAAGGGGAAAAAGAAGTGTGTGGTAATCATAGGGGCATTTGTCTTCTTAGTATAGTAGGAAAAGTCTATGGTGGGATACTTATTGACAGAGTTAGAGAAAGAACAGAGAAATTAGTTGGAGAAGAACAGGGAGGCTTTAGGAAGGGAAGAGGTTGTGTAGATCAGATTATCATTCTTAGATCTTTAGTGGAAAAGTTTCTAGAGAAGGGAAAGAAGTTGTATGCGGCTTTCATGGATTTGGAGAAAGCATATGACAGGGTGGATAGACAAGGATTGTGGAAAGTGTTAAGAATATATGGAGTAGATGGGAAGTTGCTGAATGCTGAGAAGAGTATGTACGATGGTGCGAAGGCTGCAGTGCGTGTGGATGGTGAACTAAGTGAATTTTTCTCTTTGAAAGTTGGGTTGAAACAGGGATGTGTCATGTCTCCATGGTTGTTCAGTCTGTACATGGATGGGGTAATAAAAGAGGTACAAGGTAGGGTAGTGGATGTTGGAGTGGCCCTGGTGAGAGAGGATAGTGTTTGGAAACTCCCTGTACTGTTGTTTGCAGATGATACTGTGTTGTTGAGTGAAGACGAAGGGGAGCTGCAAGGCTTGGTGGATGAGTTTGGGAGAGTGTGTAAGAAACGGAATCTGAAGGTGAATGTAGGGAAGAGTAAAGTGATAGTCTTTGAGAGAGGTGAAGTCAGTGAATGTACGGCGAGGTTGGATGGTGAGGAATTGGAAAATGTGAGTACGTTTAAGTACTTGGGTATTGTGATGAGTAAGGATGGAGGTTTGGAGGGTGAATTGCTTGAAAGGGTACAGCAGGGAAGAAAGGTTACTGGTTCTTTGAAAGCAGTGATAAGAAACAGGGAAGTGAGCATGGAAGTGAAAAAGTTACTACATGACAGTATTGTGATACCAACTCTAACGTACGGAAGTGAGGCTTGGACGTTGTTGGAAGGACACAAGTCAAGAGTGAGAGCAGTGGAAATGAGTTATTTAAGAGGAACCTGTGGAGTCACATGGAGAGACAGGCTGACAAATGAGGATATAAAGGAACGTTGTGGTGTTGATGTGGATGTGATAGGGAGCGTTATGAGGAACACACTGAGGTGGTTTGGCCATGTGGAGAGGATGGAGGGTGAAAGACTGACGAAGAGAGTGTATGTGAGTGAGGTGGAGGGGGTAAGAAGGAGGGGGAGGCCGAGGATGAGATGGAGGGATGGGGTGGAAAGGTATATGAGAGAGGGGGGTGTGAGTTGGGAGCAGGGCAGTGAAATGGCTGGGGACAGGGCGACTTGGAGGCGATTTGTTTGTGGCCACCCCAAACGGGATTGAGGCATCTGGCAATAGATAGATAGAAGTTCTTTTGATTTCAGTCTTTGGAGCAATACAAGTATTCACCTCACTTCTCCCTAGCGCTGAATCAGTTAAGAAGCTCTATAGTCTTGATGATACCTTCTGAATTCTCTTAGGTATGCCCAACTGATTTGAATTTTCCAAACTGGTATCAATCACATATGTTGAAGCAAAATCTTAAACTTTGTCAAAAATATCAGAGAAAGCCTCGTCAGCTCTCAAGACCTGCACTTATTTAATAGTTGACTGTATGAGAGAGCAAGCTTCAGATAATAAGGCTTCCTTTGCTTGAAGCTGATCTGACAAACTATTGATTACTCTAAGGACTTGTTCAATAATATGTATATCCATTATGAGCCAGAAAGACTCTAACTTTTTGTACAGTCCAATTGCTTCTGCTGCAGCTTCTGAATCAGAACTCTCTGAAGCCGTATGAAGCACTGATAGCAAACTTCCATAGCGAAGCTTAACTTTTGATATTGACATGTAATAGTAAGACCATCTAGTTATAGTAGGTCTTTCTAATGTCAAAACGTGAAGATATGCTTTCTGTGCCTCTATGAAAAGTTGGTTCCTTGTGTTACTGTTAGTAATTAATGTGTCAGGTGTGTTAATAACTGAAAAAAATGAAGAGAGGCCACTGGTATTCTTTATGTAGTTACCCGGTACTAAATTAAGCCTGTGTGCATGGCAATGTATGTAAACTGCTTGGGGAAGTTTATCCCTTAGTCTCATCCACTCATTACACTAGCATCATCATAACACTGAGCCACACAGTCAGACCAAATTAAACCAGATTGTTCCATCTCGTTATATATGAAATCAGTTAAACTTGCAGCATCAACCTTTTCCATGTGATAGGTTCCAATGACACGTTCCTTCACAATGCCCTCACTAAAGTCTATCTATCTATCTATTGCCAGACGCCTCAATCCCGTTTGGGGTGGCCACAAACAAAACGCCTCCACGTCGCTCTGTCCCCCACCATTTCACTGCCATGTTAACTCACACCCCCCTCTCTCATATACCTTTCCACCCCATCCCTCCATCTCATCCTCGGCCTCCCCCTCCCTCTTCCCCCCTTCACCTCACACACATACACTCTCTTCGTCAGTCTTTCACCCTCCATCCTCTCCACGTGGCCAAACCACCTCAGTGTGTTCCTCATAACGCTTCCTATCACATCCACATCCACACCACAACGCTCCTTTATATCCTCATTCGTCAGCCTGTCTCTCCATGTGACTCCACAGGCTCCTCTTAAATAACTCATTTCCACTACTCTCACTCTTGACTTGTGTCTTTCCAACAATATCCAAGCTTCACTTCCATACGTTAGAGTTGGTATCACAATACTGTCATGTAGTAACTTTTTCACTTCCATGCTCACTTCCCTGTTTCTTATCACTGCTTTCAAAGAACCAGCAACCTTTCTCCCCTGCTGTACTCTTTCAAGCACTTCACCTTCCAAACCTCCATCCTTACTCATCACACTACCAAAGTACTTAAACGTACTCACATTTTCCAATTCCTCACCATCCAACCTCGCTGTACATTCACTGACTTCACCTCTCTCAAAGACCATCACTTTACTCTTCCTACATTCACCTTTAGATTCTGTTTCTTACACAGTCTCCCAAACTCATCCACCAAGCTTTGCAGCTCCCCTTCGTCTTCACTCAACAACACAGTATCTGCAAACAACAGTACAAGGAGTTTCGAAACACTATCCTCTCTCACCAGGGCCACTCCAACATCCACTACCCTACCTTGTACCTCTTTTATTACCCCATCCATGTACAGATTGAACAACCATGCAGACATGACACATCCCTGTTTCAACCCAACCTTCAAAGAGAAAAATTCACTTAGTTCACCATCCACACGCACTGCAGCCTTAGCACCATCATACATACTCTTCACAGCATTCAACAACTTCCCATCTACTCCATATATTCTTAATACTTTCCACAATCCTTGTCTATCCACCCTGTCATATGCTCTCTCCAAATCCATGAAAGCTGCATATAACTTCTTTCCCTTCTCTAGAAACTTTACCACTAAAGATCTAAGAATGAATATCTGATCTACACAACCTCTTCCCTTCCTAAAGCCTCCCTGTTCTTCTCCAAGTAATTCCTCTGTTCTTTCTCTAACTCTGTCAATAAGTATCCTGCCATACACTTTTCCTATTATACTAAGAAGACAAATGCCCCTATGATTGCCACACACTTCTTTTTCCCCTTTTCCTTTGTAGAAGGGAATAATTATACCTGACTTCCAATCCTCCGGGACTCTACCTTCCTCCCAGGCCAATCTACACATCTTCCATATCCATTCTACTACAATTTCTCCCCCATGCTTCAGCATTTCACCACACACTCCATCAGTTCCTGGGGCTTTCCCCAATTTAACTATCTTCATTGCTTCCACAACTTCTATCCTACTGATTTCTTCCCGTCTTCTCACCTCCCTCCTTCTCCCAGCCATTCCCCAGCCACTTATACTCGCATTACTTCTATCCTGTATGTTCAACAATTCCTTAAAGTGTTCTCTCCATCTGCTTCACTTTTTTTCCCCTCTCCAGTAGTAATCTTTTTTTTTTTTTTTTTTTTTTTTTTTTTTTTTGACAAGTCTTTCATCAACCATAACTGAAAAGTAATTGGCTTCTTGTGCTTCAGCACAAGTTGTGTCTTTGATATGTCTTCCAACAACTGATATCACCTCATTCTGGTACTGAGGACTTGTGTGATGGCCATATCGTCGATGTAACTTTTGTTTTAGGGAGGGATTTGACTCAGCAGTTAGGTGAAGAATTGTTACAAAGTTTCCTGAATTCAATGGCTCACCTCCCTCATTATGTCCATGAAAAGACAGATACCTGCTTCCTAAGATGAATCAAAGTTTTTAATGATAGCCAGAATGCAATTAAAAAGGCAGCTTGATGCTGAAGTTACTGTAACTGAACAGCGGGCTAGGAACATATTTACATTGACATCCTTTAATATACCTAGTAAATTATTGTGATTATTACATACACACACACACACACACACACACACACACACACCGATATATTTCACTCAACACGTATTGAGGCTAAATACAAATTATTTTTAATTTCACGGTGCTGACTTTATATATATTTTTTTCATTACTAGTACTTGATTTAGAAGCCCCCTCAGAAAGCTTGGGGGAGGCGAGTGCCCCTCGCTGTCCCCCCCCCCCAATGACGCCCGTCCGTGCCTTTACTTCTGTCATCACCCCATCCATATACTATATATACTGAACAACCATGGGGACATTACTTAACCTTGACGCCCGCCCGCGCCGATCGTGAACCATTCACTTAGATGCCCATTAACCCTTACACATGCCTCACTACCATCATAAAAACTCTTTACGGCACCTAGCAGCTTACCATCTACACCTTACATGCGCAAAACCTTCCACAATCCTTCTCTGCCTACTTTGTCATATGCTAATTTCCAGATCCATGAATGCCTTAAACACCTTATAGTCCTTCTCACAAGCCTTCTCTGCTATCTGTCTCATTCCAAACACATCCTCTGCCACTCCTAAAGCCACCCTGTTCATCACTCACTAGGACTTCTGATATCTCTCTTACTGTCTCTATAATAATTCTTCCATATACCTTCCCTACGACACTCAATAAACTTATGGCACGATAATTCTTGAAACCACTTCGCTAATCTTCATTTTTGTACATGGGTAGTGTCACAGCCATTTTCCACTCTGCTGGCACAGTTTCACTCATCCACGCCTCTTATATATCTCCTACAAGCACTTCATTCCACTCTTTCCACTACACTTAATCATATCTTCGTACACCTCATCAACCCCAGCTGCTTTCCCATTTTTCAGCCGCTCCACAGCGCTCTTCACCTGTGTGAGTGTCACAATTCCTTGCACTGCATTCCTTCTCTGCACACCCTCGAAACCAATCATGCTTACAGTTGCTCTGCTCTCTCTATTCCTATTCATTGGGCTTTCATTCTTTTCATCTGGTCCTTACTTCATCCCCATGAGTTAATTGTCTACCACCTGCATCCTTCACACCTTCACATTTCTTTCCACTTTCACTTCTACATTTCTGCACCTCTTTCCAGAATAACTTCCTTTTTTCAGAGTAGTTTGCATTCACTTTTCTTCCTAGATCATTATTTACCTCCATCTTTTTCCTCTTCACTACTCTTTGTACGTGCTTCTTGCTCTCAGTATATTCAGTCATTATTTCAGCTGAACTCCTGCCCTGTAACCACTCTAGCCACTTCTTCCTCTTTTCCTCCACTGCTCTCTTAACCTCCTCATCCCAACATGCCGTATCTTACTTCTTTGTTGTTACTCTGCCACGCTTTAGCATTTCTAACTAAGCAATCCCACAGGTTGTCCAGATCCATTTCATTCCAGTTCACTGATTCTAACTCCTCCCCTATTTTGAACCTGTATTCATCTGCCATTTCTTTGATCCTCAGCTTCTCGATTTTCAGTCTGGCTCCCTGACTGCTCCTCCCTCTCCTGGTCCACCTCACTCCTCTCAGATTGATCTTGGATACCACAGTCGTATGATCTGACAGACCTCCACATCGTCCTCTCAAGCCATAATCCCTTAAGGGATGGCCGTTGCCTTTGAGTTAGTTGTCTTACGAGGAGAAGCAGTAATCCTCCGCCAACCCACTTGTTGACAATTAGGGAACATGTATTGGTTAGTCATATGACTAACACCGAACTCTATAAACGGTTTCCTGGTTTCTAGAAAACGATTAGATTTGCCACTACATGTAAAGCCACCTGAAAAGGAAAGAAGAATAATAAAAGGTGACAGGAGTGATGAGAGAAATAGGAAGAGAGGAGGGCTGACACAGAAAAAATATATCTATATACCTTAGCTGCTTCCCCCAAAGATAGGGAGGTAGCCGAGACAGGACGACATACTCCCAATTTACTCACACACACACACACACACACACACACACACACACACACACACACACATTTATTCGTAACTTAGCTCTAAGAGGAAAAAGGACAGATCCTCATTGCACCAAAAAAAAAGATAAACCTTAAAGATGTAAGCAGCACTAAATCAAGTGAGTGGATGATGATAGGTACCACCTATCACTATATATATATATATATATATATATATATATATATATATATATATATATATATATATATGTGTGTGTGTGTGTGTGTGTGTGTGTGTGTCAAAAGCTTGTGTTTGGCATCCCATGATAATAGTGATCGAATTACAAAGGATATATTCATGCCGACGATTTTATGATCATTATGGCATCACTGTTGGCTTCGGCGAGAATGTTCAGCTGAGATACTAATTTAAAGCTTTAATAGCTTTATTACACTCAGTATTTATTATATAATTATCCAAACCAAAAAGAAAAAAGGTCGTGTAAGCAGACTTGTCTGTTCATACTGTAAATATTTTCGGAAGTAATTTTTTTGTTATTGGTATAAGAGAGAGAGAGAGAGAGAGAGAGAGAGAGAGAGAGAGCATAGGATTACACAGTTCATGGGAAGTACAGATACCAGGAGGCCTATTGGCCCATGACGAAGTTATATTAGAATAAAATATTAATCATACTAAGATACCCGCAGGAAAAAATAGAAAAAAAAAAAAATCATGATTATTCAAAAGAATAAAGGATAGGCAGAAGATGCAAGGTTATGCACAATGTAATTTCAATTCTCCATGTCTGTAGGAGAAAAAGTGTTCACAATAGCCGAATGTTATCATTATTAAGCAAACGTCTCACGGTTGGTATCATACAATTCAACCTGGAAGTAAAGAAGAGTTAGTTTGATATACCCTGTGGGTGAAAAATATTTGTATAATCCATTTTCTAACCGACAGTCTTTGCACAAACTGCTATGATGTTGGTAGCTTATTCCTTGCTTCCACTATGCGACCATCATTTTTTTATTAGTGTTGGATCGCTTGCTTTTAAATTTCATTCAATTTTTTCTAGTCACTGTATCGCTCAGTATCTCGAATACATTATCATATCTAACCTCGTCAGATTTAGTAATTAATCTCCTGTTAGTCGTTACTTTTTTAGAGCAAACGTATTTAGTTTCTCTAGTCGTTCTTTGCAGGGTAAGTTTGGCAGCGATGTGGTCATTTGTGTGCTTCTTAACTGCACACTCTTGTTTCTGTCTCGTCCATACTATGATTCGGAACACCGTTATTTTGGTGTGGAGTAACTAATGACATATAAAGCTTAGAAATTACATTGGGAATTCTATTATCAAAATTCCATGCGGTGAAGCCAAGCATTTTGTTTGCATCGTTACTGGCATTTATCGACTGAAGGTTTTGAGGCCGTTACTGACACTAACTTCTACATCCTTCTCGTGTTTTACTTTCGTCAGCGGGCTTCGAACATGCAGTATTCATATTAAAATTAATATATTTTTGCCACAATGCAGTATTTTACATTCCTGCACATCACAGTACATCTGCTATTTTTCACTCCAGTTTATTAACCTTCCGATTTCATTGTGTAAAGGTTCACAGTCTGGTTTCATAATTACTCCGCCTCCTATTATCATGTCATCATTTTCAGTATCTATCTATTTATAGCCTGACGCCACCAACAAATTACCTCCATATCATCATCTCCCCCGCCATTTCGATGCCCTCTCCCATAGCTCACACTCCCTTATTTCATATGCCTCTCCACTCCATCGCTCCACCTCATCCTCGGTCTTCAATTCCCTCTCCCCTCTCCACCTCACTCCCATACACACTCCTCGTTAGTCTCTCGTTCTCCATCTTCTTGACAAGGCCAACCAGCTCAGTGTATATCTCCAAACGCTTTTTATCACATCCACATCCAAACTACAACGCTCCTTCAATTCCTCATAGGTCAGTCTGTTTCTCCACGTAACGCCACATGCTCCTCTCAAATATCTCATTTCCACTGCTCTCACTCTTGACTTCCGTCCTTCCAACAAGGTCCAAGCATCGCTTCCATATGTCAGCGTTGGTATCACAGTACTATCATGCAGTGAGTTTTGTACATCCATGCTCACTTCCCTGTTTCTTATCACTGCTTTCAAAGAACCAGCAAACTATCTTCCCTGTTATACCCTTTTAAGCACTTCATCCTCTAACTTCCATCCCTGCTCATCAAACTACTCAAGTATTTTAATGTATTTACATTTTCCATTTCCTCATCATCCAGCCTCATCTCGCATTCAGTGATTTCATTTCTCTCGAAGACTACAACTTTACTCTTCGCTACATTCACCTTTACATTCCGTTTCTTATACACTCTCCCAAACCCATTCACCATGCCTTGCAGTTCTCCTTCGTCTTCACTAGCAATACAGTATTATCTGCCAACAATAGAACAGGAAATTTTCAAACGCTGCCCTCTCTCATTAGGGTCATTTCAACATTCACTGACCTACTTTGTACCTCTTCTGTAACCACATCCATATACAAATTGAACAACCATGGAGACATGGCACTTCCCTGTTTCAGTCCAGCAGTCAGACTGAAAATTTATTCAATTCACCATCCACACGAACTGAAGCATTATCGCCCTTATACATACTCTTCACAGCATCCAATAGCCTCCCATTAACTATATATATTCTTAAGATTTTCCACAGTCCTTGTCTATCCACTTTGTCATATGCTTTCTTCAAAGCCATGAAGGCCTCGTACAATTTCTTTCCCGTCTCTAAAAACTTTTACACTAAAAACCCTAAGATGAATATCTGATCTACACAACCTCTTCCCGTCCTAAAAACTCTTTGTTCTACTCCAACTAATTCCTCTGTTATTTCCCTAACTCATTTAGTAAGCATCGCACCTTATACTTTTCCTATTACGAGTACAATAAGAAGACAAATGCCCAGATGATTACCACACATTTCTTTTTCCCCCTTTCCCTTGTACAGGAGAATAATTATACCTGACTTCCAATCATCTGGGTCTCTACCTTCCTCCCAGGCCAATCTGCACATCTTCCATATCCATTCTACTGCCCCGTGCTGCAACATTTCACCACGCACTCCATCAGTTCCTGGGGTTTTCCCCATTTTGAGTTTCTTCATTGCTTCCACTACTTCCATCCTGCTGATCTCTTAATCCTTTCTCATTTCCTTCCTTCTCCCAGCCATTCACTAGCCACTTATACTGGCATTATTTTCATTTTCTGTATTTGAACAATTCCTTAAAGTTTTTTATCCATCTGCTCATTCTTTCTCCCGTCTCCACTATCAAACTTTCACTTTTATCTTTCACTCCCCTATTACCTTCTTTATCTCCCTGTGTATATCTTTCTATTCCAGAAAATTTTCTTACATTCTTTTCACTTCACACTCAAATTCCTTCCAAATTCCTCATCCATTATCTTGTTACCGTCTCATACTAATCTTTTCATCTCTTTCTTCCACTCCACATATAACTGTGTTTCATCTCTCAACTTCCCCCATGCCTCTGCTTCCCATCCATTCGCTGTATGTTTTCTTTTGCACCACTGATTGCCTCACCTCTTCATTGCACCATGCTGTTCCTAGCACCCCCCTTTCGTCTTCTCTTGACCCCACCCAGCATCTCACATGCTGCACAGATTTCTTGTACATCATCGATATCAATAGTGAAAAGAACTTGTCCTAGAACTGACCCGTGAGGAACTCCGCTTGTTACCTCTAGTCAGTCCGATGATTCGCCATATGTTGCTTCATGCTGTTTGTAATTCGTTAACTAATCACCAATCCATGAACACTTTGTTAGAGGGGTCATGGACTTTCGCATTTTCTAGTAGTTTTAGATGAGGGACTTTATCAAATGCCTTTTGGAAGTCTAGGTATATGTCATCAGATGATACTTTTGCATCCTAGTTATCGAAAATGTTAGCAAAACTTTTAAGCAAATTTTTAATGCATGATCTGTTGTTGTGTTCAAGAGATGGAAGGAGAATGTAAGGGAGTATGGATCCGTCAGCTCAAGGATTGTGTGGGTAAAATTAAAAGTTGGACTACAAATGTGGGCGACTGTGTGTGTGTGTGTGTGTGTGTGTATGCGCCAACGCAAGATCGTGCAAGTAGAGTGAAAGAAGAGTTCTGGACAAACGTAGAAGTTTGCATGGAAAAGTTTGTAAGGAATGAGAGAGTGTTTTTGATTGGAGATATGAATGGGAGAGTAGGAAATGTGAAGGTGGATGGAGTAGTTGGTGAGTGGAGTGTGCCTGGAGAACTGTATGAGAATGACAGTGCTTTAGTGGACATTTGTGGAGGGAGGGGGTTGGTGATAGCTTATACTCTCTTTAGGCACAAAATGATCCTCTGGTATACATGGCTAGTGATGGGAAGGGAGGGTGGTGAACTGAAGGAACGGAAGGCAATGGCTGATCATGTGTGTGTGCTGATTATAGAATGAGAATGTGCGTAATGGATGCAACAGCACACAGAGGTTGGGGGAGTGGACTTTCTGATCACCGTTTGATGGTGGTGAAACTCAAGGCTCAAATGAAATGGAGGAGGAGAACGGAAGGACAGGAGGAAGTAGTCCATACAAGGAATGTAGAAAGGTTGAAAGAGGATGAAAAAAGGGCAGAATATAAGAGAGAAGTGGAAGAGCGATTGGGTAAATATGATTTGGAGCAGGTGGGGGATGTGGAAGGTGTGTGCAAGATATTCACAGAAGAAACCTAAGCAGCATATGATGTGGTGTGTGGGGTGAAGAGAAAGAAAAGAAGTGCAGGGAACAGCATGGTGGAATGAAGAGGTGAGAAAGGCTGTGGCACAAAAGAAGAAAGCATATAGTGAGTGAATGAGAAATAAGGGCATGGAGTAAGCTGAGAGACAGGAGAGAGTTGTATAGAGTGAGGAAGAAAGAGGTGAAAAGATTTGAAAGAGAAAGTAAGAAGAAAGTGGATGAGGAATTTGGAGGGAATTTGAGTGTAAATTAGAGGGAATGTAAGAAAATGTTCTGGAACGAGGTAAAGAGAGTTAGACAGGGTGATAAAGAAGTAAGTCGGGGAGTAAAACATTAGTGGAGAAGTGGGAAAAAGTGAGCAGATGGGGAGAACACTTTAAGGAATTGTTGAACATAGACAATGAAAGTAATGTGAGTATAAATGGCTGGGGAATGGCCGGGAGACGGAGGGAGGTGTGAAGAGAGGAAGTAATCAGTAGGATGAAAGTAGTGGAAGCAATGAAGAAAGTCAAACTGGGGAAAACCCCAGGAATGGATGAAGTGTGTGGTACAATGCTGAGGCATAGGGGAGAGACAGTAATAGAATGAGTATGTAAGATGTGCAGATTGGCATAGGAGGAAGGTAGAGTCCCGGAGGATTGGAAGTCAGGTAAAATTATTCCTTTGTACAAAGAAAAGGGGGGAAAAGAAGTATATGGTAATCACAGGGGCATTTGTCTTCTTAGTGTAGTAGGAAAAGTATTTGGTAGGATAATTATTGACTGAGTTAGGGAAAGAACAGAGGAATCAACTGGAGAAGATCAGGGCAGAAGAGGTTGTGTAGATCAGATAATAATTCTTATGTCTTTAGTGGAAAAGCTTCTAGTGAAGGGAAAGAAGTTGCATGCAGCCTTCATGGATTTGGAGAAAGTATATGCCAGGGTGGACAGGCAAGGAATATGGAAAGTATTAAGGATATATGGGATAAATGGGATGTTGTTGAATGCTGTGAAGAGTACTGTATGTATGAGGGTGCTAAGGCTGCAGTGCATGTGGATAGTGAACTGAGTGAATTTTTCTGATTGTTGGATTGAAACAGGGATGTGTCACGGCCCCATGGTCATTCAATCTGTAGATGCATGGGGTCGTAAAGGAGATACAAAGTAAGGGCGAGGATGTTGAAGTGACCCTAATAGGAGATGGCAGTGTTTGGAAATTCCCTGTACTGTTGTTTGCAGATGATACTGTATTGTTAAGTGAAGAAGAAAGGGAACTGCAAGGCTTGGAATCTAAAGGAGAATGTAGGGAAAAGTAAAGTTAGACTTTGTGAGAAATGATGTCAATGAATGTATAGTGAGGCTGGATGAGGAAGAAAAGGAAAAAGTGAGTGCATTTAAGTATTTGGGCAGTAGGATGAGTAAGGATGGAAGTTTAGAGGGTGAAGTGCTAGAAAGGGTACAACAGGGAAGAAAGGTTGCCATTTCTTTGAAAGCAGTGATAACGAACAGAGAAGTGAGCATGGAAGTAAAAAAGTTACTGCATGACAGTATTGTGTTACCACCTCAAACGTATGGAAGTGAAGCTTGGACCTTGTTGGAAGGACACAAGTCAAGCATGAGAACAGTGGAAATGAGTTATTTGAGAGAAGCATGTGGTGTTACATGGAGAGACTGACAAATGAAGAAAAGAAGGAGCACTTTGGTGTGGATGTGGATGTGACAGAAAACGTCAGGGGAAATGCACTGATGTGGTTTGGCCATGTGGAGAGGATGGAAAGCGAGAGGCTAATGAGAAGAGTGTATGTGAGTGAGGTGGAAGGGGGGAGAGGGAGGGGAGGGCCGAGGATGAGATGGAGGGATAGAGTAGATAGGTATATGAGAGAGGGGGTGTGAGCTGGGAGCAAGGCAGTGAAGTGGCATTGGACAGGGCGACATCGAGATGATTTGTTTGTCGCCACCCCTTGTGGGATTGAGGCGTCTGGCAACAGATACACAGATAGACAGATGATCTGATATTATGAAACCCTCACAAATTATCTGTTATAAGACTATGCTTATTAAGGAAAGAGTAATTCAATGTATAACATTATTTTTCTCCCAAATTTTGCATAGTATTGACATCACACTGATCAAGCGGTAATTGAAGGAACATTTTTTATTGCCCTTTTTAGAGATAAATAACAAATTAGGGAGCTTTCACTGATTAGGGTCAGTTTGGTATTTACTGAATATTTTAGTTTTAAGAAACGGTAACCATCTTTATCATTCTTGCAGGATGCGAGGAGATATCTGGTCTGGGCCATAATTATTTGGTGAATTTTCTAAATATAATTTAAAACTTCGTGTCCTGTCACCATGTGACTGATAACGTACAATCATCTCGTCCCGAGAAAAACAATTGTGGGATGGGAATCTTTACTTTTTTTTTTTTTTTCGGTGACGACACTATGAAACCATTCTGTATTGTTGCTATTGTTCATTAATTCATGGAAGTGATTGCCTTCTGAGTTTAGTAGGTGGGGAATGCTATCATCTACATTTTAAATACTTCTCGCATAATAACGAAATATATATATCTTGCAGTTTGATTTTGCTTCACAATTTGTTTTTGTCTCATAATCTGGATCAGTTTTGTCGATAAATTTCACACATTGCCACTGTAATTTAAAATATTCTGTACTCTCACTGTGATTTCTTGTAGGCCTACGTTTATATGTTTATATGATTTTCTCTTCTGACCAATGATTCTGTCAATATTGTTCGACATTCAGGACTGTTATTAACCCTTACACACCAGTGGACGTGTATTGCCGTCACAATTTTGGGTGTGGAGCAATGCTGGTTGATGAATATAGCTGCAAGCATCTTCTCGCCACCCTTTGAACCCAAGATCATTTTCTGTGACAACCATAGGGTAGGTGGGTACCCTAGGAACCCCACTGATCTGTGGCTCAGCCGGTACAGGGCACTGGTATAGTGTAGAGTGATGTCTTCCTCACCCTCCTTATCTGATTCTGCTCCTCCACATGCAGGGCCGATTGCATCATCGACCCCCCCCCCAAAAGTTAGTTTTACCCTTATCGCCATAGAAAGGGGCTCAGTGACAATGTCATCGGTCGTGCCTTGGATGATACAGTGTCCTCACGCACTCTCACTGAAAGTACTTCTTTAGAAAGGAGAAAAAGTTATCATGTCAAGAGTGAACTCTCTCGTTCTCAAACCCCTTCCTGTTCTCAGATGCCTGAAAAGGCTCTCAATCTCCTGCAGTAAGATGGCAGGGCCTTTAACAGAAAAGAAAGGGAGGTTGATGACCCAGCATACTGGACAGGTGAGTGTGGAGTAGGCTGTCATCTGAGAAAGAAATAACTGCCAACAAGCAGTCTCACTGCCACTCTTGCAGCCTGCTTGCCGCCATCTTGCCCTCGAATGTCCAATGTCACCTCAGCCTACTACTTCAAGGGCCATATCGCCACAACAGGCCTCTTCAGAAGTGAAAATTTCCACACAGGCCCCAAGTGGTGTGATTCGGTATGCAGCATCTCCCCAGGGAAGCCCTGTATCAGGTGAGTCATCACACTCATTCTCCCCCACCTCTCCTTCTCCTCCCTCACCCCCCTGCCAGTGGGCGTGCATGTGGATGTGCACATACTCAGAAAAGACATGCTGGCCATGGAAAACGGCCTATTATACCAGGTGTCGGCAGAGCTGATACCTTTGTGTGCAAGGAAGAAGCAAGATTTGAGCCCTCTGTGCTTGATTTTGATAAGGAAGGGGCAAGTGTTCAGGAGGATCAGCTTGCCCCAAGTCCCTTGATTATGAGCAGTATTTTTATGGCAATTTTTACCATTGTCATAATGCAGTACCTAGCAGAGGAAATTATTTTCCACCAGGATATGAGTGTGTGGTGGATGGACATGGCTGCCAGCAAAAGCAAGCATATGAGGGATTGGACACCTGTGGAGGTGGGGGAGTTGTTTATGTGGTTAGCTCTGACCATGTTAATGGCATGTAAGAAAACATGTGTTCTATAACTATTGGTCAGTTGATGAACTCGTGGGCACACCTGTCTTTGGTAAGTATATGGCCCATGATAGGTACCTGGCAATCTTATGGTTCCTTCTTTTCAACAGAAATTATGGGCCTGCAGCAAATGATAGGTTATAGAAAATTAGACCCATCCGGACCATGCTCAAGGAGTCATTTTCCAGGGTTTCCCGTCCATTTCAGAAAGTGGTTATTGATGAGTCGCTGGTGTTATTCTGGGGCCGTTTGGCATTCATTCAGTATGTAAGGTCCAAGCATCACCACTCTGGACTAAAATTCTTTGTCCTTTGCGAATGCAAATCTGAATATGTGCTTGATGTGACAGTCTATCTGCTACAGATGTTGATACACTTAGTGACAGTCTTCACGATTTCTCAGCATCGGTAATGAAAGTGCTGATGGGAAGGAACTTCAACAAGCATCACATTCTGTACACCGATAATTATTACACGGCCCTGGCATTGACCAAGTATCTGCTTGAACACAGTACTGGGGCCTGTGGAGCTGTCCAGGCAAACAGAAAAATTTCTCTGAATTCCTCCTTACCAAGAAATGTGACTGCATGTTAGCCTTTCTCTGGCATGACAAGAGATTGGTTAACATGTCAAGAGTACATAAGGGTGTGTTTGAGGAAACAGGAAAGACAGACTACAGAACTGGGGAACCCGTGTTCAAGCCTGATGCTGTCAATGACTATAATATCAACATGCAGCTTGTTGACATGTCGGACATGCAGATTGTTATGGTTATTGCCTTCATAAGTCCAGCTAGTGGTGCAAGAAGGTGTTTTTACACCTTTTTGATATCAGCGTCCTGAACAGTTTCATACTGTTCAAGGAGGTCGTCAAGAACCTCTTTCTCTCTACGAGAGGTTGAGAGAGAGCTTGCACGCAAACTCCTTGAGGAGTATTGAACTGCACAGGTGCCAGATGCAAGGTGGGGAACACAGACAAGGCCTACAGATGAAAGGCTAAGCTGTGCCATTTATTTTTGGTGGCACAGACTTGTAGAGATTGGCCGTACCACTGCAGGTCGTCATGCGTACAGGCAGTGCCACTTATGCAACACCACCAAATGCTGTCACCCAGCACGAAAAGAGACAGCTAGCCTACCAATGTGTGGAGTGCAAGGTCCCCCTATGCACTATATATTTTAGCGAGTACCACTCCAAGCGTGAGCACTGAGCAGGTGTGTGGGAATTGTAAATAGTAAACATGTATGCAGAAGTGTGCTATTTTTTATACATAAGCGAAATGTAAGATATTAGAAGTTATATCTAGTAAGTGTTATAAAAGTTTTATAAGTTTTACAAGTGCACTGGAATATGTGTAACAGTTAATGGATATCTGTGAAACAATGATTGGAAATACCTTCAATAACCATACCTGCTACGTGAGAGAAAACCATGAGTGAGCAGGCGAGAAAGAGAATGACCTGCTTGGCTATAACTAAATTTTTTCCCTCTTTACTCAGAAAATAATGGTGAATATGTGAGAATATGCGTATTTGTGATGTGCAGTACAAAAAAGTGTAAGTTGAGTATAACATTAGTAATATTTTCATGATACCCCTGACTAGTACAAATTAGTCACAATTTTAGTACAAGTAATTACCTCATACTCAACCATACTGTGTGAAACAGCCACACCATTTTCTTCTCTAAGTGCAATTACCCGTAATCTTAATGCAAAGTGCAAATATAAGTGCCGTAGTAGAGAGATATTATTATATAAGATGCAAAAAGTGAATACAGAAACCCACACACCTACACGGCATGGTGGCACTATGAAATGGGTGGAAAATCCAATGAGGAGCCACATGAACAGGGTGATGACTCATCCTTACAACGTTAAGGAAAAGTTGAAGATTGTGTTTCCAGTTTTCCTCGAGGGAAGCCCAAGCAGTGTTATAATCACCACTTCAGTCAGTGCTGCCATTGCTGGCAGTCCAAGGTCACTGCCAGTGGTGCACACTTCGAAGCAGCTCGCCAGAACATAGAAAACCAATCATCTTTAACTTATCCTTACCCATTGACTGGACCACCTGGAGACCTGGGGATACTTTCATATGAGTTGGTGAGTCTTATGTATCTAATTTTTTTCTAGGTATTATAGTTTGGCAGATATTAGGGTTTGAAGTAAGGGTATTTTTTCCAAAATCACGGAAATCCCCATGCAGAGAGGAGTGAGCGACGTTGGAAACCCCCCAGCATGTAGGGGTTAATGTGATTATTTCTTCGGGCAATGGACTGGTTGATGGTCAATTTTGTTTTAAGTAAACAATTTATTTAGGTGATAAATGTGCTGAATTACCTTATAATATAGTTATTTTGACAAACCAAAGTAAAAATTTAGATATATAAGTCTTCAAAATTGCACAAAAAGAGGTTCATGGGAGTGTGAATCTCTAGTGGTCGTGACGTCATAAACCCTCCAAAAGACTGATTCCCAGCTGTGTGATTGTGATTCTGCTGATTACTCAAGCTTTGCATTGTCATAGCCAAGTCACTAAATATCCACCATTGGTGCGTTACTCCACTGTGCAAGAACACAAATAGAACACACCAGAAGAATGATTCATCTCTGTCCCAAGAGACATGAACACCAGCAAGCTGTGGTGGCAAGCAGCATATCGGGAGTACCCCACCACAAGGGGCAATTCCTATCGACGTGAAATGGTGTGAGGATATACCGAATTGGCAGCCATTTACCGAATCAACACTTTTAAATGGAAAATATTATAATTTTTATCACCATGTAGGTTCATGCACACTGATTTCCGGTCAAAAATTTGCGCCAAATATGACTATTAACCCCTAAAGTGCAAACAAGATCGATCCACCGTCTTAAATTCCTTGCATGATAGTAACTGCTGAATATCACAAAAATCTTACTTGTACTTTTATGATTCCCAGACGCTGCTGTGTGTGTGATGATCAGCTGTGGCAAGGCCACCTCCATGTGAAGGCCTTGGTGTACTGGCGGCAGCTGGTGATGATGTCACAGGGGGAGTCGGTTAGAGGAAGTTGGCAGGGCGCCACACAGAGGGTGACTAGGGTGGCTTCCAGCTCCCTTGTTTTTACGAGTTTATAAGCAATTTTTCATGATTTGAGGTTTTTCCGTATATATCAGGCAATATGGAACTGACTAGTGATCATGCTGAGCAAGACTTTTGTCATTACTTTGTCGGTTTGTGTTGGGAGGTATAATTTTAAGTGATGCGTCCATGTCAGCTGGCGGAAATGGCGGACAGAATGTAAACAACGATGGGCAGCTCGTTTCCAGAGTGACGAACTTCCGTCTCTGGCTTCTCTTGGTACGACGGATAATATCGGTTTTCAGCCCATAATCATTCCCATCAATTTTATTATGTTCTTACTCATCTCTTCAAGTGCGTCAACATTTTCCTTATACACTTCCGTCGCAAATTGGATTTAAGGATGATATAATAATATTTCAGTAGCCCCACCCCACCCTCCCCCTTTTGACCCAGCTAGGATGACTTGCTGGCTCAACGAAATTCGGTTCAAACTGAGCTCTCGACGCCGGCACGAAACGAGCCAATCACAGCCATCGCAAGATCACCTACAGCCAATCAGCGTTTGCACTGCCCCCCCCCCCCACTACCTCCTGCTTTCATTTCAAATTCATAGTAGATATGGCAGTGCAGTGCAGCAGGTGTCCTTTGGTTCCCAGTCGCATTTTTCAAAGGTGTTTTGAAAACAACGAATCAAGCATTGACTTTCTTAGGTCCCAAGGTGTTTTCCCCCAGTCCGTTCAGTGTCCTAAGTTGGGAAGGACTGTATATTCAGGAAAAATCGGCACCAGTGGCGTTGCACAGGAAGTCATGTGATCCCCAAGACGAAGTGCAAATTGTGTAATTACTGCATTTCTGATTAACATGGCACATTTCTAGAAAGAGCGCACCTGGAACCATGGCAAGTTAATATTTTTGTGTATTACTGGGTCCAAAAAGTCTTTAACCACGCAACAGTGCTACGAAATGTGCAAATTACAATTGAAACAAGTGTAGACTGGCGTTCTTTCTGTACAGAGGTCTGTGAATTTTGGTTTGATAATCAAGAACAGATTGGTGGCGAGGGGGTTATAGTGGAGAATAATGAAACTATTGTTGTACGCCGCAAGTATAATCGAGGTCGAGAGGTAACCCAGACCACCTGGCTTTTCGGTGGCATAGAACGTGAATAAAAAAAGAAGTTTGTAATTCCCCTGGTCGACCCTGTTTCCAATGAAATTGAAAAGAGAGACAAGAATACACTTGTGCCAATTATAAGAAAATATGTAAAACCTGGTTCTATAATCATAAGTGACTGTTGGGCTGCATATGCAAAACTAAGTGAAGAAGGTTACACACACTACAGTATTAATCACAGAGAAAACTTTCTTAGACCCAGAACAGCCTGAGGTGCACACACAAACTATCGAAAGATTGTGGAAAGCCATAAAGGAGTGGATTAAGAAACCAGATATCCGGTCCTGCTACCTGCGTCAGTACCTGACCCGGTACCTGTTCCTGAAGCAAGCTGGGGATCAAGAAATGCACTGTTTTTTCAAGGAGGTGGCAAAGCTGTATCCTCCACTTCGTGGTTGCACCAGGCCTATCTCTGTACCTGCACCTGCTATCCTCATCGCTGATGACACAGATACTGATGACGAGTAAGGTAAGAATAGTAGGTTACTTTCAGTTTGGGTTAGGTTTGGTCAGGTTTGGTTAGGTTAGGTTAGGTTTGGTTAGGTTGGGTTAGGTTAGGTTGGGTTAGGTTTGGTATGGTTTGGTGTGGTTTGGTTAGGTTTGGTTAGGTTAGGTTCGGTTAGGTTTTATGTTGAGTTAGGTTAGGATAGGTTTTAGCTTCGTATTTTACCTGCGAAACCTAGGTTTTTCCGATGGTTCTTGATTGGATTCATTCGATCACCAGCTTCATTTCACTTGGAAATGACCTTTTTCTGTGTTTCTCCTCACCCTAAAACCCCCGATTCCCTAAAGATCCCCCATTATTACAGGGGACAGGGGGGTGGTTACTCAATATCGGGTCATTTCCGACGGAAATGATGCTCAAAATCGAATGATTCACATCAAGAACCATCAGAAAAACCTAGGTTTCGTGGGAAAAAGCAGTATGGGCTTAAAACCGATATTTACCGGTACGACAACCCTGAATGGAATTCTTGAGATGGTCAAACGTACTGGGTATGGAAGAAAATGAGGACGGTGTTGCAGGGTAAGAGTATGGTGCAGAAGGAGGGGTTCAAAACTTCCTCTACCAATGTGTGTCTGGCAATATCCTCTCCGTAAGGAGTAAAGTGAATGAACTGGCGGCCCAGTGCAAATGGAATTATGCATCCAGAAAAGCATCAGCTATCTGCTTAACAGAGCCTTGGCTTGACATAGAGAATGATCAAGACTCTGCTTATCAAATAAATGGCTTTGAATATAATTAGAAGTGACAGACCAACATAACTGGGGAAAAATGGTAGTGGTGGTGTTTCTGCTTATGTCAACAATCAGTGGTGCATGGATATAACTTGTGAACAAGGTCTGTGATGACATCCCACCTGGTGTTAATGTGAAAACTGCTGAAAAACACCTTTATGATGAAGTGTGGAAGATTCAATCTAGTTCTCCAGATGCAGTTAAAATAATAACAGGCAATTTTAATGGCTCACATTTTGAGAACTGTATTCCTCATTACCAACAATATATTCATTTTGCTACAAGAAGTGAGAGAATCTTGAATCACTGTTATGGCACTGGAAAATAAGGGTGTGTCTAAAAAACTCAAATCATTAAGATCATCGGACCATGATATGTCTCTGTTAACATCCATTTGTAAGCAAAAGCTAAAAACTTCCAAACCTGTAGTGAAATCTGTCCAGACATGGAGCGCGGATTCATGTGAAAGTGTGAAACTTTTGGGGACTCTTCAGACCAGACTGACTGTGGAGTGAGCTGTATGATGTAAATGATAGTACTGATCACAATGTTGATGTCCTAAATTCATACATTTCTTTCTGTGCTGATATTGTAGCTCTAAGTAAAACAGTGAAATGCTAACAAATAAACCCTGGATAACAGATGAACTTAACAATTGTTCAATGAGAAAAAAAATTGTGTTGTAGGCAACGATAGGACAGTTTTAAAAACTTTACAGTAAGAAATTGATATGATTGTCTAATGCAAAAAATAAATACCGGTAAATAAATAAATAAATAAAATGGAAAATAAAGGGACACAGAGAAAATTAAAAATCTCTTTAGGTATGACACAAAGGCAGCTTGGAGTGGTCTTAGGAAAATCACTAGTTTTACAAAGAAAGCAGGCCTGCCAGACGTACAGAATCCTGAAAATTATTTTAATGACCTAAATAACTTCTACTATAGGTTTGAACTCCATGACTTTTCCATGCACCAACACACCATCTCTGAATGTTTGAAAACCCAAAATGAGGAGCAAATAGTTTTAACTCAGAATGACATTATGGACAGCTTGAAGAGGGTGAAATGTGGTAAAGCAGCTGGATCTGATAAAATATTTGCAAAGGCGGTTTCTTTTTGTAAGGAACAACTAGTTCCAATTCTGTGTGTAATATTCCAATGCTCTCTAAACAAGGCATACATACCGAGACTGGAAAATTTCTGAGATTATACCTGTACCAAAAACCAGGACACCAAAATGCCATAATGATTATTGACCATGGCTTTGACATGTATTTTTATGAAATGTCTTGAACATGTTATCAACAAATTTTTGTATGAGCAGGTTAAATATAATATGGATACTTTACAGTTTGCTTACAGAGAGAAAAGGTGTATTGAAGGTGCCACACTATCACTCATAGATAAAGTTCTAACCTTTATGGAAAATGTCAACACCAGACCAGTGAAGTACTTTGCAAAAATATTATTTGTTGGTTTTTCAGTGCATTCAACACCATGCAGACCCATCTTTTGAAGAAACTAATTTCAGTGAGTGTCAGCTCTTATCTTGTGGATTCATGATTTCACATACCCCAGTACAAGCATGTGAATTTTATGGGTAAAAATTCAAAACAGTTGTAAACACAGGGGCCCCCCAAGGTTGTGTGCTATCACCACTTCTAATTATCCTTATATGGTACAAATGATTGTAGATGTGTACATTACTCCTGTAAGCTTTATAAATACCGGTACAGTATTGCTGATGATACTGCATTGGTTTCACTTTGTAAGAACAGTTACCTTATTTCCAGGCAGGAACTAGACTATTTTACTAAATGGTGCAAGGACAACTTCTTGGAGTTCAATGTCCGCAAAACTAAGGAAATGGTATTTGATTTCAGCAAAGTAACCCTTGATAATTAGTAACTATCCTTACGCTATTCACCGAGCCAAATGTAGTTAGCTTTCCGAAATACCTTAAAATAAGCTGGTGGCATCCCTACACATTGTAGGTGATACCAACTTTAACATAAATTACACTGTAGAAGTTGTCGTTTCTTTTTATTCTTTGTTTCTTTTCTTTCTGTTTTGTTAGAGTAAGCTAGATATGACTAGACTGTTTCTGTTTTGTAAAGTTTTGTGTTTCACTTCACACAGTAGTCGTACAGCCATTGCTATCACTCCATACAATAAAAATGCTAAGCTTCAGTGGCATTATTAATTTCCTTTACAGTGTCATTGTAACCTAACCTAATGTAAAGTATCATACTTGCCAAAGGTAAGTGCTGACAGAAATAGTTATAAGAAAGTAGTCAATAAAAGTAATACGAAGAAATGAGACAAGTAGTACGAGGAACAGTAGCAAGCGAGTGGCGGCGCGGCGTTCCGACTCATCCCTGTGATGTCACCAATCTCACACCCAGGCCTTCACATAGAGACGGCCTTGGCTGTGGCCTTGGTCTGGGTTGTGACGCCACAGCAAGGGTGCATGTTTCGCATGGGTATCATAATCTCCAACTCTGGTTGACTATTTTCTTCATAAATATTAAATCCAAGAGAAAAAATTATATTCCAATGATTACAAGTGACTGTTTTATTACTTTATGCAACTTGTACACAACTGTCAACCAGTCTAATGTCGTTTTTTTTTTTTTTTTTTTGGTCAATAGACATCAGTTGATCTGTGAATATTTCCCATATTTCTTCAACATTATCCGCCTGCAATCAAGCATTTCAGTTGGTGTCAGTAATGGTGGGCGATACCACCATTTACTTGTAATCGCGATTACTGATTACTTTAGGGAAAATAATCGATTAGTAATCGGTTACCAGTCCGATTACTGGAATCTGGGCTTATATGTTTGTTTTTCATAGCTCCACACCTTACTGTA
Organism: Coenobita brevimanus; assembly: GCF_032717465.1. NCBI lineage: Eukaryota > Metazoa > Arthropoda > Malacostraca > Decapoda > Coenobitidae > Coenobita > Coenobita brevimanus. The sequence continues at coordinate 38,095,863 of NC_136967.1, forward strand.
TTTACCAATTCTACTGGTAGGTGCAGTAAGGAGCCAGTAGCTATACTCGTACAAATTCGTGCCATCACCCTGTTGGAGTTCCTCTGTTTCTCAATTTTTTAAGTCTCAGTCATCTTTCAGTCCTTCTTTCTTTGATTTAGAGTTGCTTAAAAGTTCCAGTATATGATGGATACTCCACATTATGTATGCTACCTTTCTTTGAGGGTATAAAACACATATACAGCATTCTTGTCTTTATAATAATTTATGAAACGTATATCCTTGTTACTAAAATATAAGACAAGCATTCCTGTGTGTGTGTGTGTATATATATATATATATATATATATATATATATATATATATATATATATATATATATATATATATATATATATATATATATATATATATATATATATATATACAGTATATATATATACAGTATATATGCAGGGTGTAATGCGACGTATGACAAAATCTTACACTGATGATCTATCATGCAATTTTGAGTGTATTTTGTTCTATAACAATCTTATATTCTCTGCGACCCCAGTTCAGTACCCAGCAATCGGCTGTTTAAGTGAAAAAGTTTCGTGGCTTGCATGTGCCATTGGGTGAGGGCATCGCAGGGTGAGGGAAGACGATTATTATTAGCTTATACTGTACTGTACATAATAATCCCATATCCTATCAGTACAAACGAGTTTTAAGAAGAAACTTTACATAGTCTATTGATTGTTTAACATCAAGTCATGCATTTCTGCAATTCTTTTGCACAAATCGACTGTAAATTAAAGATTAAATTCAAATTTTGTGGCTTCCGAGGGAGTAGGGAGGGAGGACAGAGGCTGGTGTGTTGTTGCCAGTTATGTAATGTTTGGTTTCTAGGATATTGCTACCAGCATTATCATAACACCCACAGCTCATTCAGTGGAAAAACATTATTGTAAAGGGAGATTAGCCTCACTTTAAGTCAGAAACAATATTATTTATTAAAATTTTTCCACTGCAAGTAAACATGGCGCGGTATCTCCACCTGTAGTCCTTAATGCACCACTGGCATTACCATCGCAGAATCCGTAAAAATAGATGATATCTGCATATCCTTCATTGCTGTACGTACGTGGCATGCTGTTTCATGAACAAGTGAAGCTGAACCCAATTTTTTTTTTTTTTGCCTATCGACCATTGAGGCTGGAGCCCCTGGTCATTAAGGCAAAAATATGTATATGTATATACATTGACACATATATACATATATATACGAACATATATATATATACATACATACACACATCTATGCATATGAACATAGACACTTTCATGCACACGTACATATATATATATAATAATTTTAATTTTTTTTATTTTTATTTTTTTATATCTTAACCTTATATTACTTATAAACAAAAATACCTAATCTAAAGACTCTAAAACTAACCACCTAACAGACAAATCGCTAACCTATACTAAATCCTAAGAGACAAATAAGTAGACCTACACTAATGGTAAAAAAGCCTCGACCAAGAGAACACCATCGACTGCAGATATGTGATGCCTTTCTACATTACATACCTGCACTCATCACTGTCAGTCGAGGCACAACCTAATATAGGGGACAGTAATATATGAAAGGGAACCAGACGAGTCAGGAACATTTCCATATATGTCAGCTGTCGGCCCTAATTAGAATAACTTATGCAAAATGGTATAATGTATTTACATAATCTGTACAAAATGTGAAGAACCTAGCCCAGCAGATCACCATCGACTGCAAGTGCCCAGTACCTTCCTATATTGCACACTTGCACTCATCAGCTGGTGACTGTCAGGCGAGGAACTTGGCTTAATGTAGGGGACATCTATATTAGAAACAGTGAACAGCTGAATGCGGAGAACAGTATTTGAAGTATGTGCCTCGCCTGCAAATTTTCCCGTTCAAATGACAGTGGACGCAGGGTTGCCAAGTCCCTATCATCAATCTCGCTAGTTTAGCCCTGAAAACTTGCTAGAATGTCGCTAGAATGTAAACAACAAAATATCGCTATAAAATACGATTAAAACTCTAGAATATCAACTAAAAATGGCAAAAATATCCAGAATGTAGCTAGATATCATGTTAGATGTTAAATAGTGCTGCTAGGTAGAAGCAAAAAATAGGTCCAGCTGCATAATCGTTACATTGACAATCCTGTGTCACTGTTCTCACGCCAACATCATATGAAAGAAATGGTGCCACGTTTACTTGCAGCAGAAAAATTGTAATGAAAAATAAATATTATTGCTGACTTAAAGTGATGCTAGTCACTGATTACTGTAATGGTTTTCCACTGAATGAGCTGCGGGTGTTATCATAATGCTGGTAGCAATATCCTAGAAACCAAACATTACATAACTGGCACAACACACCAGCCCCTCTCCTCCCACCCTACTCCCTCGCAGGCCATAAAATTTGAATTTAATCCTTAATTTATAATCGATTTGTGCAAAAAAATTGCAGAAATGCACGATGATGTTAAAGAATCAATAGACTACGTAAAGTTTCTTCTTAAAACTGGTTTGTACTGATAGGATATGGGATTTTTCTATACAGTACAGTATAAGCTAACAATACTCGTCTCCCATCACCCTGCTAAGCTCTCACCCAATGGCACATGGATGCCACAAAACTTTTACATTTAATAGCCGAATGCTGGGTACTGAACTGGGGTCGCAGAGAGTATATGTTATAGAACAAAATATACTCAAAATTGCATGATAGATCATTGGTGTTTTTGTCATACGTCGCTTTACACCCTGAATTATATATATATATAAATATATATATATATATATATATATATATATATATATATATATATATATATATATAATACAAACGCTTTTGTGCGTGACAAAAAAGGATTAGCCCATACTAGAAACATATTTGGTACCAAAAATATGGAAACAAACCAACATCGTTTTGTTTAGAGAAGTAATATATACTTGATGAGAGAAACATCTTGTGAGGAGAAATCTTTTATAGATGACGTTTCGGTTTCGCTCCAACAGAGCTTCTTCACATCGAGTGGTTCGATCACTCGATGTGAAGAAGCTCTGTAGGAGTGAAACGTCATCAATTAAAGGCTTCTCACAGCGTGTTTCATCAACATGTCGGCTACTCACGCCTTACACCTTAATATATATTTGATAAACGAGCGTCTGTGCGACCAGAAAATTTCACAAAACAAACATTGCCAATGATCCATGTACAAAATAACGTTATGAAATATGCAGAACTAATAACACAAGGCATAGCTTCTTAAAAATGCACTCAACAGCAATCAAATGTTTCAATAATGAAAAAGTATGAAACAAAGAAAAACATTCACAGTAATAACCTACTCTGCTTTTATGCATGTATTTGTTGAGTGATCGTTTCAAGTAATCAATTATAGAAAAAAAAAATCGATTACTGCAATTTTTTTTAGAAGCAATCGAAGTAATCGATTACAAATAATCGATTACGCCCATCCCTAGATATCAGCAATTTACTTTCTCACATTATCGAAGTTAGATTTTTTGAAAGTTAGGAACTAAAAGACTATGTATACTGGTCATACAGTTGATGTTAATATCAAGGGCAATGATATTATGATCGCTGTTGCTATATATTCACCAATACCACACAAACTTATTAGGTCACTGTCTTTTAATAGGGCAAAGTCGAGTATATTAACCCGCCCTATACCCACGACGTGTGATGCACATCACAACTTTTTTTCACGCGCAATCCCCACAGCGTATGATGTATGTTTTGCTATTGCAAGGTCCGTCGTTTGCACATCAAAATTTCGCACGTGATTTTTGGTACGTATACACGGGACACCTTCCTCTACCACACCTTAATACATTTTAGTGCAATACTGATACTGTGTGTGCTTGAGATAATACTAGGCTCACTATAATAGTAAGACCTGTAAATATGCGATAATATGATGCTTACTATAATAGTACAGTAAGACCTGTAAATATGTGATAAGTTATATAAGGTGGAAGCTGGTATAATGTTACTGGAAAAGTATAATGTAAGTTGGAAAATAGAATGTAAGTTGAAACAAGTCATAGTGAGTCAGTTGTGCGAGAATTTGGCAATATTCATGTGTTCATGAATGAAGAAAACGCTTATATCGCCTATACTTTTGTGTGAAAATCAAAATATATTCTTGTAGTATATGTAAAATAATAAATATCTATGTACTTTGAGTGGTTTCGAATAGTTACCCTACCACAGAAAACGCGACAGTAGCAGCACAGCAACACAAAACACACTAAGAGGTGTTCACTCACCTGTCTATACCGTTTTTAACCTCAGGTGAGCACTTTCTTGGTGATTTTCCATTGTATCTCACCAAAAGCGGAGGTGTGAGCCAAAAAAAAAAAAAAAGAACAAGTCGAAAGTTTGTCGGGTTTTGGGGGTGGGTTTTGTTATAAATTACAGGGCAGGTTAATAGCACGCATTGGTGAATTGACTGCGTTACTTTAAAATGCGTCATTTATCATTTCCAACAATCTGTTCCGTTCTTTGTCTGCACACGAATTTTTCCAGTTAATATTTAATTATTAGTCGTCCCATATAACAACGTCTTTGTTTTCTAGGATAATTTTATTTCGTCATACAATAATTTATCTTTTTTCTCATACAACTTGGGTGGTTTGCATATTCCACTGAAAAAAAATTGAATTGTTGCCTTCTGTGAAAATTTCGACATAGAAAGAACCGTGGTTCATTGTTTATTTCATTGACCTGTATTGCATTTATGTGGTTTTTAATATGTATTAAAAAACCCTTCATATTTGTGCAATTACGATTTTCAAATATTTTATAGTTTTGCAGCAATATATTTTCTCCAATTAAGTGCTTATCATGAGGGTTTAACCATGATTCTGTAATCATACATAAATCAGTACGGTATTTGAAATAATAATTCTCATATTCAGAAAATTCATAATATCGCTTGATCTAATAGGGTGCGAGACATACTAAATTAGTCCTGTTTAATCGTTTAAATCATCAGTCGATACGGCGACATTTCTATGAGCCTCTGATGTGAACCCATCCTCCCCACAAATTCCCCTGATTGTCTACCCGGAACTGAGGTGAGGTCAGATCTAGTGTCATTAAACTTACCAGACAGCCATTGGCCTCAAGGATTGGATTATTAACAGCTCTGCCATTAATTGTCCACATTTCTACCTCTCTATCACTACTTGACGCATGCCCACCAGTCATTATCTGACTAAATCTAGTTTCTCCTACCCTTTTGAGGTGAAGGCCGCCTCTACTATACAAGTTCCGGTTTTGACTAAAATTGTCCCAAGAATCAACAAACATTGCTCCCTTCATACTAAACAGGCTTTCTAGCCTACTATTTACTCGTCATTCTCCTCTCTCCATTAAGAGAGAGAGAGAGAGAGAGAGCAACACTCATACAATAAAAAAAACAGCTAAAATAGCATACGGTGGGACGTGAGGGATGGAACAGAATGAGGCTGGGAGAAGTGGGGTGGGTCAGCATAGAGATGGGAGAAGTGATGGGTTGGGATGTGATGCAGGTGAGAGAAATGTTGGGTGTGAGATTTGTTTGTTTAGGATGTGATGCGGGTGGGAGAAGTGTAGGATGGGAGAAGGGAGAAGTGCTGGATAGAAGTGCTGGGTGGGAGAAGTGTTGGGTTGGGATGGGATGCAGGTGGTAGAAGTGTTGGGTGGAATAGAAGAGCAGTGGGAGAATTGCTGGACTGAGTAGGATAAGGGTGGAAGAACTGTTGGTGGAATGAAATACAGTAGGATTAAGTTTAGAGAAGTGATGGATGAAATAAGATAAGGGTAGGAGAACTGATGGGTGGAATAGTGTATGAGTGGGAGAAGTGTAGTGTGGAAAAGGACCGAGGTGGGAGAGGTTTTGGATGAAGTAAGATAGGGGTGGGAGAAGAGTTGGGTGCAATAGGGTAGGAGTGGGAGAACTGTTGTGTGCAATAGGACAGGAGTGGGGCAAGTGGTGCTGGTGCCGTAAAATAGGATAAGGATGGAGGAGGTCACGAACTTGTGCGAGCGTATTTGTAGGTTCGTTACATTTTGTGTAGAGTGAAAACCCGCGAATTCTAGTGGAATTCTCATTGTGTATCGCTCAGTTTAACCGTCCACGTATTCATTTGATTGGGACGGTTTTCAGAACATTTTTCACTGTTTCATAAGTGATCGTCCTTGCGCGCGACATTAGCACCTTCGCTGAGTGATTTATTGTGAGTGTGTATCGCTCACTTTAATTTCGTTGACCGTTGGAGCAAGCATGGCTGGCCCTCGCCCTCTTCCATAATTCGAACTTAGTCAGGCTTGGATTGTCGTGGGAGCAGGTTCGTTTGTGCCCAGCATGGAGCAGCGCTGCCCTTGTACAGTGAGTTCCTGAAATCACCACCTAGACGGTGAATCGGAGAGGTTTGGCATGTTTGCAGCATCCGTCCTATGTATCGACGCCCAGTCATTCCGCTTAGCCCCTCTACTGACCAGTATTTCTTTTTGTTTTTCCTAGGTTTAAGTTTAGCTTTTGAGTGAGCGAGTGAGTGTATTCTCCTTGTTATTTTGAACTCATTTTGAGACTTATGTAACGTAAATTTATTTAATTGTAATTAATAAATTTTACAATTCTTTTCCTTTGAGCTTAGTGTATAGTTAAACTCGTGTTTTATTTCTCCACATTAAGCTTCTTCTAGTTGTCGCTCCTAGTTTGCATAAACGCTTTGCATTATTCATAACTGGTACTTAGGCCAGTCCTTTTGTATTAAGCTTAAATCCGTTGTGCCAGCCAGGAGTTAATGCACTGGCAAGAACCTGTTCATCATTAATAACATCAGTTATTGATTGTTAGGAGTGGTGTCACTTTCTCTAAACTCTAGAGAAAGTGACACCACTGTTACCCTCTAGAGTCTAGAGGCTAACAGTATTAAGAAACAACATGCGTGAGTAATTAGTCTCTGCCGTGTACTGTTGAGAAAGTTTATAAATTCTCATCCTTAGAGAATAGGCGAAGTAAGCCGGCATAAAGTAAAACTTACTGCTTGATTTCACAAGTCAATTCCTTGTCCATATTTTCAAGTAAAACATATAACCATTCATAATTTTTAAAACCACAAAACCCCGTGACTGGAAAAGGATAAGAATGTAGAGGGGTGTAAAAGGGTAATTGTGGATGGGTTGGAAATGGGTAAAACTGAAGAGGTGAAGAGTGGAATAACATGTAAGTGGGTGGCTGTGTGGTGGGGAGAGGAAATGGAATAGATGGGATGGGGGAGACTGTGATACTATAAAAATGGGGGGACTGCTGTAATTTCCACACAAGGATGATACACAGTATTCCTTATATCCAGAGGAAAATATGCCCATGTATGTAAATTGTATTAATAGCTAAGACACACTTTAAAATTCCGTTCTTTAAAATGTAAACTGTAATCCATTCAATGGTCAGTGAAGGCAACAACAACAAAAAGGATTTATTCAGCAAAGTTACTTTGGATCCATTATTGTATATTGCGAAAGCCGAGTTTTACATGATTGGCAATAATTCACGACACTGCTCACGGAAACTTCAATGACCGATAGTGTGATTTTTGTTGACTGGAGGAGTGAGAGGTAGTATGTCTCTTTATCTGCTCCTTCCCCCCCCCCCTCTCTCTCTCTCTCTTATTGTCCTCACATCCCTGTTTCCTTCTGAGCAAGTAAATCTTGTTTTTTTTTTTTTTTCCCCGTTCTACATGTCTTCGTCCATCTTTATCTCCCTTTGTCTCTTGCTTTCATGCATCTCAACTAAAGGCGTATATCACTACCCTTTCAGTATTTTCTGTTTTCCATATTGACTTTTTTCCTTTTCAGTTCCTTGTTCTCGCTTTCCATCTTTCTCGACTCTCTTCTGCTCCATCTCCTAACATGTCTGCTCTCTCCTCCTCCCTCTGATCACCATTTCTCAGTCTCTCTCTCTCTCTCTCTCTCTCTTTCTCTCTCTCTCTCTCTTTCATGCACATAAGTAGTTCCACGGCAACGGCTCAGATCCGAATACCTCACAGTCTTGACAAATACAGTAGCCACCTGACTCATTCAGTTAAGCTGCCACATCTTGGGGGGAATTCGACGTGACAGGAACCTGTCTCTTCAGCAAATGCATATTACACCGATACCGCTATGGTGAAATTTGACAACAATCTTTCTCTCCTTTATATCCCTTCTCTCACTCTTGACCATTCCCTTTTCCTCTCTCTCTCCCAATTTTCCATTCCTCGCCCTCTTTCACTTATACTCCCACTCTGGTTACTCCCATTTTTTACTTCCCCACCTTCTCTCCATTTCCCTTTTTCTCTCTTTCAACTTTCTCCTCCAATTTCTGCTCTCCCCATACATCTCCTTTTGTCCTCTCTATATCTCTTATGTTTTTCTGTCTTTCTCTTCTCTATCTCCTCCCAGTCAACTAGGCAATCATCCTTTTATCAGCTCCCCTGCCAACCACCATCCCTTCATTTCCAAAACATCTACTCATCTCCCTCTCCCCTTTCAATCAGGCTTCTTTTTCTCTTTCCCTCCACCCTCAAACACAACTCTCACCCTTCTCCCTTCCTCCATGGCTCCTCGTTCTTCGCGTATCTTTTTCTCTCCTTCTTTACAAGCTCCTTTTTCCCGCTTTCATCCTATTCCTCCTCCTTTCGCACACAGCACAGTATGACGCCTGATGAGAATCTTCCACAGTCTTGGAAAGTCCTTTGACACGTGCCCTCACACATGACCCATTCAGACAGGAGAAATGGGAGAGACAGGGCAGAATGGGTTAGGAGAGAGAAGAGGCACGGTGGGAGACAGAGCATGCTGAGTTAGCAACCATAAAACCGCTCTCGCCTCAGTACTGCTCTTGTGAGACACTTCCTTTGAAAAATAAATCTGCAGTCAAACCCCAAACTCTTCTTTACCTTTCTCCTGCCATCCACGACAAGAACAACTTGAACATTTTCTTCTTAAAAATCCCTACAATCTAACACATTTTTGGAAATGCTCGGCAACGGCCACGATATTATTAGTTGGTGGCAGCCACGATATTTGTTTTTGGCGGCGGTAATCGTACGAACCACGTCTACAGTTCTACAGCTGAATCTACGTTAACACGACAGGAAACAAGAATTAGTACAAGTTCGAGCCATACGACGCCTCACAACTTTATACTGGCGGTGGTTTGATGATCTACAGTTACAACCAACCTCCCTATTTCTTTGTCTATCTAAGACTAAGTAAATCGACAATGGGGGCAAGCAGAAAACCTTCGAACTACAATACAATCTATTTACGCCTCACAGTTTTATCAACATTCAACATTCAGCTACGACAGTTCTGTTCAGCTTCGAGCTTCAGTGCTATGGTTCACGATAAACTACAAGTATCTACGACCACCATGTTAAACAAGCCACTTCTACAAGCAACAAGCATCAGTCTAACTACACCTATGCGGCAGATGACTCTCATGAACCGCTACAGCTATAAACAGCAGTGATAAACGAAGCCGAGTGACGTCTCTATCAACAATGAACGAACAAATCAAGAATAAAAGCTACAATCGAAACAAGATATTATGATTCTACAAGTAAATTACAAGCAGGTGAGACGGTAACCAAGATCAACTCCAAGTTCAAACCATACTGCAAGAAACTACAATTAAATGGTACAAGAAACCACAAGCATCCCAAGAAGCCTACAATTCTACAATCAAGTAATCACAAGCGCTACAAGTTTAGAAGCAGAGAATGAGGAGGTGCTGACGGGAGAAACAACGCAACAGCAACTTAAGCCTACATTCACCATCCCTGACTCACAACTCACCTCACTCACCGCACTCACCATTTCTCACCGCTACTCCAACACCACCACCACCACCACAACTACCTGAGTGAGGAGTCGACTTGCACTGTGGCAGCGTTTGCTGAGAACACCATAACACGTCAATCAACCCGTCTCTGACACCACCATCACCACCAAACTCACCATTCCCACCACGGTTAAAATCAGCGAGTTGAATATTTACGTCAGTTATACACAAAAGAAGAAAGCATACAATGAATGGATGAGAAATAGGGGCGTGGAAGAAGTTGAGAGGTGGAAGAGAGAGTTATATGTGGAAAGAAAGAGAGAGGTGAAAAGATTAGTAAGAGAGAGTAAGAAGAGAGTGGATGAGGAATTTGGAAGGAATTTGAGTGTAAAGTGGAGGGACTGTAAGAAAATGTTCTGGAGAGAAGTGAAAAGAGTAAGACAGGGTGGAAGTGAAGTTAGCAGGGGAGTGAAAGATAAAAATGGTAGATTACTAGTGGAGAAGGGAGAAAAAGTGAGCAGATGGAGAGAACACTTTAAGGAATTGTTGAACGTAAAGGATGGAAGTAATGCGAGTATAAGTGGCTGGGGAATGGCTGGGAGAAGGAGGGAGTTGAGAAGACAGGAAGAAATCAGTAGGATAGAAGTTGTGGAAGCAATGAAGAAAGTTAAATCGGGGAAAGCCCCAGGAATTGATGGAGTGTTTGGTGAAATGCTGAAGCATGGGGGAGAGATAGTAGTAGAATGGATGTGGAAGATGTGCAGATTGGCCTGGGAGGAAGGTAGAGTCCCGGAGGATTGGAAGTCAGGTATAATTATTCCCTTGTACAAAGGAAAAGGGGAAAAAGAAGTGTGTGGTAATCATAGGGGCATTTTGTCTTCTTAGTATAATAGGAAAAGTGTATGGTAGGGATACTTATAGACAGAGTTAGAGAAAGAACAGAGAAATTAGTTGGAGAAGAACAGGGAGGCTTTAGGAAGGGAAGAGGTTGTGTAGATCAGATATTCATTCTTAGATCTCTAGTGGAAAAGTTTCTAGAGAAGGGAAAGAAGTTGTATGCGGCTTTCATGGATTTGGAGAAAGCATATGACAGGGTGGATAGACAAGGATTGTGGAAAGTGTTAAGAATATATGGAGTAGATGGGAAGTTGTTGAATGCTGTGAAGAGTATGAACGATGGTGCGAAGGCTGCAGTGCGTGTGGATGGTGAACTAAGTGAATTTTTCTCTTTGAAAGTTGGGTTGAAACAGGAATGTGTCATGTCTCCATGGTTGTTCAATCTGTACATGGATGGGGTAATAAAAGAGATACAAGGTAGGATAGTGGATGTTGGAGTGGCCCTGGTGAGAGAGGATAGTGTTTGGAAACTCCCTGTACTGTTGTTTGTAGATGATACTGTGTTGTTGAGTGAAGACGAAGGGGAGCTGCAAGGCTTGGTGGATGAGTTTGAGAGAGTGTGTAAGAAACGGAATCTAAAGGTGAATGTAGGGAAGAGTAAAGTGATGGTCTTTGAGAGAGGTGAAGTTAGTGAATGTACAGCGAGGTTGAATGGTGAGGAATTGGAAAATGTGAGTACGTTTAAGTACTTGGGTAGTGTGATGAGTAAGGATGGAGGTTTGGAGGGTGAAGTGCTTGAAAGGGTACAGCAGGGAAGAAAGGTTGCTGGTTCTTTGAAAGCAGTGATAGAAAACAGGGAAGTGAGCATGGAAGTGAAAAAGTTACTACATGACAGTATTGTGATACCAACTCTAACGTACGGAAGTGAAGCTTGGACATTGTTGGAAGGACACAAGTCAAGAGTGAGAGCAGTGGAAATGAGTTATTTAAGAGGAGCCTGTGGAGTCACGTGGAGAGACAGGCGGACGAATGAGGATATAAAGGAGCGTTGTGGTGTGGATGTGGATGTGATAGGAAGCGTTATGAGGAACACACTGAGGTGGTTTGGCCATGTGGAGAGGATGGAGGGTGAAAGACTGACGAAGAGAGTGTATGTGAGTGAGGTGGAGGGGGGAAGAGGGAGGGGGAGGCCGAGGATGAGATGGAGGGATGGGGTGGAGAGGTATATGAGAGAGGGGTGTGTGAGTTGGGAGCAGGGCAGTGAAATGGCGGGGGACAGGGCGACTTGGAGGCGATTTGTTTGTGGCCACCCCAAACGGGATTGAAGCGTCTGGCAATAGATAGATAGATAGATTATATACAGTACACAATGACAGACAGTGATAGACATTCTGCACAAACATATGAAACGTGCTTTATAGTTACAACTCACGTACATCTACCTACTTCAGTTTTCTACATTAAATCAGTCACTAAATACTTGCACCAACAATTATATACTGTATATACTCATTCATTTACTACAGCATTCACACATAAAATAAGTGTTTCATGCGTACAACTAGGCAACATTCCATCTGCAAAGTTATTAATAAAATATACTATCACAATAACCCAGTGAGCGATTAAAAGAATTGTAACAAACAGTTCTTAATTAAAGCTATCTCGTGGGACCACACAAATTAAAATACAAGGAAACTCCAGAAGAAAGAACAAAAATAGCCAGCACAAATGAAGTTAGTAAGAATGAACTACCTCTCACACAATCGTGAGGACAAAGATTTCCACATAGGGCTGACATATACATTGTCCGCCATTGGTACAAACGAACAACAAGTGAGTGTATTTTGTAAATATTGTTCGTACTGTATATTTATTTTTTTATAAACTAACAAAATATGGAATGACATATAACATTATTTTCAATAATAACTGTGCAACATAACGAAGCCCATACATATTGTGTAGTATTACTGCAGCAAGTGTTATATATGACTGAGTCATAATACGATTGATTACTGTACCTTGCCATTGTGTTACTATTGTGTAGTTAAACGTGGGTGCACACAAATATGTTGCAACTTACAATGTAACTTACAATGTAATTGTACAGTATTACTACAGTTACTACAGTTACCTACATTACTGCAACTGCTACAGTTTACTACACTATTATTGCAGTTATGTAACAATTACAATATTACTACAATCAAAACTACAATTATGTAACAACTACCTGCATACTGTGTAACAACAATGAACCTACAATTCTGTGTTGCTAGATTTATGTATTTCACTTAATCATCAGAAAACTTGAGTGTAATATTAGGTATTATTATATAGTAGGAATAACACCATATGTAATGCTATGAGCTAGCAATATTACTGTTGCATAAATATAAACGTATGTCTGTTGTACATACACATGTGTGCTACTATATCACTACAATATGTTTTACAATATGCTATGTTTAATTTTACTACTATGTCTTTACTCCTTTGCATATATTATGCATACAATATATTACTACAGTATGTTATGCTTCTGCAATATTATTGTGTCTCTACAATATTGTGATGAATACCATGCAGTATTAGGTTATGACAGAATATGTAATTTGTTGCTACATGCTCTCATAGGTACGCCAGCTTTGCGTGACCGAGCGATGTCAGGACACTAAAATATTATAACACACTACTTAGTACGTAGTAACATAAATATACTGTTAATATGTAATCTAGAAATTGGAAGAAAGTCATGCCTAAGGTCGAGAGATCTGGAGGAAACAACAATGCACATTCTACCTGGGGAATTTCACACACAGCACAGAATGACGCCTGATGGAAAACTTCCACAGTCTTGGAAAGTTCCTTGACACGCACCCTTACACATGACCCATCCAGTCATGTACAGGGGATATGGGAGAGACAGGGCAGAAAGGGTTATGAGTGAGAAGAGGCACGGTGGGAAAGGCAGGAACAGAGTGCATGGAGCTACCATGCATAAAACTGCTCTCGCCTCAGTACTGCTCTTGTGAGATACTTTCTATGGAGAATAAATCAGCAGTCAAAGCCCAGACCCATCTTTATCTTTCTCCTGCCATTCACGACATGAACAACTTGAACATTCTCTCCTCCTTAAAAATCTCTACAATCTAACACATTTTTGGAAACATTCGGCGACGGCCACGATACTACTACTTTACTCTTCCAGTCCCCTCTTCTATAATCAATTTTTTTTTTCTGCATCCAAGATATAATGATAGTTGCTATTCTCTGTACTTGACAAGGTTTCTCTTTTGCCATTTACTTTCCCATTATCCCGCTTTAAACTGTTCCTTTTCTTTTATTCTTTTTTTTTTTTTTTTTTTTTTACAATTCTTGGCATTCTTTATTCCAAACTAATATCCAAACTCTCCTTTCCCTCACCCTCTCCATGTTTCTGATTCCTCCTGCATCCCATATCAATGAATTCACCCACCTTTCCTCCTCTAACATCTCTCCTATAAGGTACCTTTCGATTATCCCTTTCTCCAACACCTCTTTCTCCTTCCTCCCTCTATTTTCCTCTTCATGAAACTCCTCAACTCCCGTTTCCTTATTTACCCAACCATCTGTTTCTCCCTTCTCCTCTTAAGCAGTCTACACTTTTACTGTTTTCTCATCTCTTCAACTCCGTTTCCCTCCTTCTGTTTCTACTTTTCCTTGGCCTCGTCCTTCCTTCCCTCCTCCTCATTTCCTCTCCACATTCCCCGATCATTTCTTTCCCTCACTCTTCCTACTTCCTCCACTCACTTTACCATTCTACCTTTACTTACCTTCGCACTCCTCTCCCTCCTTCTCTACGCCTTCTACCCATTCTTTCTCTTTTTCCTCCTCACCTTCTTTCTGCCCCCTCCCTCTCCCTCTGCCCCCTCGGCTCAGCTTGACTTGATCATCAACAAGCCACTTCCTCAGTAACCCCAGACAGCTTTTAACACCCACGTAACTCTCGCAACTTTTTTAAATTGAGAGAGAGAGAGAGAGAGAGAGAGAGAGAGAGAGAGAGAGAGAGAGAGAGACAGAGACAGAGACAGAGAGACAGACAGACAGACAGACACACACACACACACACACACACACACACACACACACACACATAGACAGAGAGAGAAGAGGGGGGGGGAGTCACAAGAACGAATAGTATCTCAATTGGCCATACGATGTATACCAAATAGCCACGAGAAATGAAGTTGCCAAGTATTCGTTGCAACTTTGAATGTGAGGGAATTGTGTATTAAATATGAAGCCTCTCCTCATTCACTTTTCCTATTTGTAGTGCGGGCATGACAGGGCAAGCACACCTTCTTTCTAGCTAAAAAAAAAAAAAAAAAAAAATGGTTGGGATTGGAAAGTTTCCATGAAAGAGGAAACATCAACAAATTTGACCTAAAAAAGGTCTAAGCTCAATGTGAAAAACATTAGACCTATAGAGGAACTATAAGCACTAAACAGTGTCAACATACAGCTGATTCCGGATACAGTAGACTCGTTGTAGGGAACAAATTTTTGGAACGGGGTCACTTTGGGGGCGAACTGACCAACTAATTGAGGATTTTTTTTTTTTTTTTTTTCAAAATAACCAAATATTAATACTGTTACGAAGTGAGATTTGCCAGTTAGGTAGTCAAGCAGCTTCTCGACGTTTCCCGATGTTTACCATAGGTTCCGGTACGAGTCAGAGTTGCCAGTTTGCCTGCTGTTTGTGAGCGTAGTTGTTTCGTAAGTTATGCATTAATTTTTGTGCTCTTTCTCTTTATAATGTTTTATTTATGTGATTGCTTGTTAATTAATGTAATTTCATTTACGTTTGTATGCAAAATAATTTACAGCGATATGTAATGTAAGAAAACTGTGGCATGTTTTGATGTCTCCTAGTTAACTGTTGCCCCGTCGAGTTTGTGCTAGAAGTTTCTCGAGTAATATAAGGCTTTAATATAAGGATGGGGATGAGACTAGAGCAAGTTTAGTCGGTTTTCAGTTCAGTTTGAATGTAGTGCAACATCAGTGCCATGTCAGTGAAGTTTGTATATCATCGGTACTGGTGAAAATACAGTAGTGAAGTGTTGTCAAGCATTAAGTGTAATTGCAGTTAGCAAAGTTTGTATAACTCCGGTGCTTGTGACAATAGTGAAGTGAAGTTGGCAAACATTAAATGTAATTATTTGGAAAAGAAAGACAGTGAACTCAGGAAGCCAATGTTTATTTACGACGCCTGTGTACTGTACATTTCAAGGCTGACCATTGGAAAAGCAACTCACCGGGCAACGTCCTTCCTACTACTGCTGCTGGAGCCTGTGGCAGTACAGGACGGTGACATAACAATACATATACAATACAGTGAACAGTGCATACTTATTTTTATTATATAATTTCAAAACTCGAAAACACTCAGCGGCAGTATTCCTCAGCCATTGCCATAGAAAATATAAGTTTATTGCTGTAATTCTACCTTCCTGCTGAAATAATGCTTCCATAGTCGCATATTCAAATTTTTTTATGGTCCATGTAACCAGCATTACACAATGTTAGAGAGACAATAACTCCACTGACGCCGAATACTTATCTCTTTATCTGTCCATCTATCCATCTATCTGTCTGTCTATTTATCTATCTATATTATTATTTTTATCATCATCATCATCGGCCATGGCAAGTCCACTGCTGAACAAAGGACTCTCCCAATCTTTACCACGAATTCCTTGACTGAACCAGTCCCTGCAACGTTGTTCCTGCAAACATCTCTATCTCATCTCTCCTCCTTCTGTCTGACCTTTTTCTGCTACGCTTACACTCTCTTAGAGTCCAACCAGACAGCTTCTTGCTCCATCGTTTATAAATTATTCTTCCTACATGAATTGCCCATCTCCATTTCTGTTCTTTTGAAACATCTATGATGTGTTTGACTTCTTTCTGCTCTCTCAATCAAGTCGATATTTTCCTGTCTCTTGAAGACAAGATTAATGTAGTTGATTTTTCATCGATTTCATCAGTTTCCAGGTCTCACAACCGTACGTCATAGGTGGGATTACGCATTCGTTGTATACTTTCGTGTCTTACATAGTGACAAGCTACTTTATATGATGTCTCTATATTAATTGAAAACTTTCTATCCAATTCTAATGCTTATTTTCATTGTGCAGTCATGGTCATCTCTCTCTCTCTCTGTTAGTATGTATATTTATATTTATTAATTCATGTGTTTATTACATATTTTTGTCATGGCATCAGAGAGTACACGCAGGAGAGAGAGAGAGAGAGAGAGAGAGAGAGAGAGAGGGGGGGGGGCCTCCAGCCACTCCCACACATTCGTTTTCCACCAAATTTTGCACACACCTCCGGATGCGCTAAAAAACATAGTATGCAGAAAAGTGAGTTTCATTTGTCTATGTCTTTTTATTTAAGGTTAAAGTTTTTCACCCTTTCTTCAACCCACGTCTGTCGGCAGGAGTCGACAGGTGTGATGCCACCACGGTAGCCAAAATCCGCTCCTCTAAAGCCCCTGTCACACATACACGACTCAAGGGCCGACCACAGCGCGATTCAAGGTCGTGTCCTAGTTGGCTCCCACGCCTCCTGACTGGCCCCGCATCTGCTCTGCTCATGACTGCCTGACGACCGCGTCAGGACTGCCTAACGACCGGTCGTGACGTCCTGAAGAACGCGACAAGATCACGAGGTGACCGTGAGGTGATGGAGCTACAAGTCTTCAAATTTGAAATTTAACGAATTTTTGTCATCCACGACCGTCACACGACCGCAAGACGACTGCGTGATGCGTTTGGGGAATGCACCCTGACCCCACCCCCACGACACCCCTATGACCCCCCCACGACCAACCCATGGGGTGGGGCATCACACCTGAACCACCAATGACACCCAGTGTGAGGTGGGGCATCACACCTAGACCAACAGTGACACCCAGTGTGAGGTGGGGCATCACACCTAGACCACCAATGACACCCAGTGTGAGGTGGGGCATCACACCTAGACCAACAGTGACACCCAGTGTGAGGTGGGGCATCACACCTAGACCACCAATGACACCCAGCGCATCACCATGGACCTCTCCTGTGTCTAGTCAGTTGATAAGGGACACGCAGTCATAACGGTTTTTTTGTTGGTGACAGAATCACGACACGCAACGACTGCATCACGACGCATCCGATTGAGCTAAGACTTTCGTACCACACTCCCGACTGCAGCGCAGCTGTGACACGACTTTTGGCAAGCCGTGAGGCCCGACGATATCATGAGTGCCCTAAAGAGTCCGGGCTTTGTTGGCGGATCAAGGGACGATCGATGAAAAAATGCGTTACGACCTTGAGTCGCGCCTTGGTTGGCCCTTGAGTCGTTTGTGTGTGATGGGCTTAAGATCGATATTCCACTGGCTAACGGCACCCACCATTCTGTAAAGCAGTTAAGCTACAATACCCGCCACACGTCCAACTTACGGGTTTCATAGCTGTTTTAATTTAGCGATTTATATTTTTTACAATATATGACAACATATTTCACCGACTTTAGTAAAGGTTAAAACGATGGAAGTCTGACTTTGCCAGTATAAAGTAAACGCAATAGATAGGTGTTTCAAGGATAAATGGGAGCGTAATATTCTATGAAAATGCGTAGAGAAAATACATTAGGAGTTTCGAAAATTGTCACGGCATCAGAGCTCTCTCTCTCTCTCTCTCTCTCTCTCTCTCTCTCTCTCTCTCTCTCTCTCTCTCTCTCATGAACATATTTAGTTCCAGAGACACGGTTTCAGATCTCCCAAACCTCACAGGCTTGACGAATACAGTAGCTACCTGACTTATGCGTTAAAGCTGCCACATTTTGGGGGAATTCGACGTGACTGACACCTGTCTCCTCAGCAAAAATGTTATCACACCGATGCCGCTATGGTTGAATTTGACAACATCCTTTTTCTCCCTTATATCCCTTCTCTCACTCTTCACCATTCCCTCTTCCTCTCCCTCTCGTTATTTTCCATTCATCGCCCTCTTCTACTTCGGCTCCCACTCTGGTTATTCCCATTTTTCCATTACCCGCCTTCTCTCTCTTTCACTCTTTGAATTTTCCTTCTCTTGCAATTTCTTCTTTCTCCATCCAACTCCCTTTCTATTTGCTAACCCTCTTATCTATTTTCTGTCTCTCTTTTCCCTATCTTCTCTCAGTCAACCAGACAATTATCCTTTTATCACCTCCTGCAACTGCTAACCACCTTCCCCTCCTTACCTAAACAAATACTCATCTCCCTCTCCCCTTCCAATCAGGCTTCTTTTTCTCTTTCCCTCCACCCTCAAACACAACTCTCATCCTTCTCCCTTCCTCCATGGCTTCTCATTCTCCACTTATCTTTTTCTCTCCTTCCATACAGTCTCCTTTTACCGGCTTTCATCTTCCTCCTCCTCCTTTCGTGTAGGTCCTTCTTCATGTCTTTTCTTCCTGCTATCCATTTTCCACATTCTTACTCTCAAAGATCTGTTAATCATATATTTTGTTCTCATTCATAACTCCCCTCTTCCCGTTCTTCGTAGCTAGTCTCACTCCCCATATCTTCTTTCTCTTTTCTTCCCTTCTTTTCATCTTTCTCCATTACTTCCCTTTCTCTGTAGATCCTCTTTTTCCACTCCCTCTCTTGAACTCTCAGCTCTCTTCCTTCCCCGTTCTTTTCTCCTAATTGTCCTGCCTCTCCCTTCCCTTCCTTTGTAGTTCCTTTTTCTTCCACATTCATGATCCTCTCTCCTTCTTCCCGCAGTTCCGTTCCCCAGTAGCCTCTTTTTCCTCCACATCTCATCCCCCACCCCGTTTTCACTTCCTCCACAGCTACTTCTCTGTCCTCTTTAACAGCCCCTTATCTTCCTCTCATATCTAGCATCTCTATCTTTCCCACTTTCGTCTTCTCTTCTCACTTCCTGTCAAGTACAACTTTCTCCTTCTTTCATTTTCCTCTTCAAATGCCCATTGACCGGTCATGCAATCGTCTTTCTTTTCCCTGTCCTCTTGTCCATCCCTCATCTCAGTAAGCCCTCTTTCTTCCTAGCTCATGCACCTGTATTTCTCTTATCTCTTTTAAACTCATCTAAATCACCTCTTTCTCCTCTGTCTTCTGTCATTCCCTATTTCTCCCTCCAATCCTTTTCCTTTCTTCTAAACCAGTCACTTTTCTCTCATATCATGTCCCCCCAAATACTCTCTTTTTCCTTTCCCTAATTGAAGGGAAAAATCCCATGCTACCACAAGTACTTTACTCTTCCAGTCCCCTCTTCTACGCATTATCACTATTTTTCATCAAACAAGATATTATGACAGTTACTTTTCTCTGCAATCGACAAGGTTTATTTTTTGTCATTTACTATCCCATTATCCCACTTTAATCTATTCATTTTCTTATATTCTCCATTTTTTAACTATTGGTGGCTTTCCTTATACCAGACTACAGAAGTATCCAAACTCTCCTTTCCCTTAGCCTCTCTGTGTTTCTAATTCCTCCTGCACCCCATATCAAAGAAATCACCCACCTTTCCTCCTATAACACCTCTCCTGTAAGCTACCTTTCGATTTTTTTCCTTTCTCCAACACCTCTTTCCTTTTCCGCCCTCTATTTTCCGCTTCATGAAACTCCTCAACTCCCCTCTCCCCATATATTCACCCAGCCATCTGTCTCTCCCTCCTCCTCCCAAGCAGTCTACCTTTTTACTATTTTCTCATCCCTCCAACTCACCTTCCTTCCTATTTTTCCTTGTCCTTGTCCATCCTTCCCCCCCTCATTTCCTTTCGACATTCTCCCATCTTTCCATTCTCCTTCCCTTCCTGCATCCTCCACCCACTTTACCATTCTACCTTTACTTACCTTCGCACTCCTCTCTCTCGTCCTGTTCTGTTTCCACTCATTCTTTCTCTTTGTCCTCCCCCTTCTTTCCGCCCCTACCCCTCCCTCTAACCTCTCGGCTCAGACTGATTCCATCATCAACAAGCCACTTCCTCAGTAACCATAAACAGCTTTTGACACCCACGTAACTCTCGCACCTTCTTGTAATTGAGAGAGACAGGAGGGGGGGGGGGAGTCACAAGTACAAATAGTACCTCAATTGGCCATACGATGCATGCCAAACTGCCACCAGGATTAAAGTTGCCAAGCACTCGTTGCAGCTCTGATGGTGAGGGAATTCTGTATTAAAAATGAAGCCTCTCCTCACTCACTTTTCCCATCTGAAGTGCGGGCAAGATAAGGTAATCACACTTTCTCTCTGGGAAAAAAAGGTTGTGTTTGGTAATTTTCCGTGAGGAAAGCAAACATCTCAACAAATAATTTTACCTCAAAAAAGGTCTAATCTCTTTCTGGGCAACTTTATAGAGGAACTGTCAGCTGCCTCTACATACAGCTAATTCCAGATACAGTAGACTCGTATAATTATTCAGGTATAATTATTCCCTCGTACAAAGGGAAAGGGGAAAAAGTAGCATGTGATAATCGTAGGGGCATTTGTCTTCTTAGTGTAATAGGAAAAGTATATGGTAGGATACTTATTGACGGAGCTAGGGAAATAACAGAGGAATTAGGTGGAGAAGAACAGGGAGGATTTAGGAAGGGAAAAGGTTGTGTAGATCAGATATTCATTCTTAGATCTTTAGTGGAAAAGTTTCTAGAGAAGGGAAAGAAGTTGTATGAGGCCTTCATGGATTTGGAGAAAGCATATGACAGGGTGGATAGACAAGGAATGTGGAAAGTATTAAGGATATATGGAGTAGATGGGAAGTTGCTGAATGCTGTGAAGAGTATGTATGATGGTGCTAAAGCTGCAGTGCATGTGGATAGTGAACTGAGTGAGTTTTCCTATTTGAAAGTTGGGTTGAAACAGGGAATTGTCATGTCTCCATGGCTGTTCAATCTGTATACAGATGGGGTTATAAAAGAGATACAAGGTAGGGCAGTGGATGTTGGAGTGGCCCTAATGAGAGAGGACAGTGTTTGGAAACTCCCTGTACTGTTGTTTGCACATGATACTGTATTGTTAAGTGAAGACGAAGGGAAGCTGCAAGGCTTGGTGAATGAGTTTGGGAGAGAGTGTAAGAAACGGAATCTAAAGATGAATGTAGGGAAGAGTAAATTTATGCTCTTCGAGGGAGAAGTCAGTGAATGTACAGTGAGGTTGGATGATGAGGAAATGGAAAATGTGAGTAAATTTAAGTTCTTGAGTAGTGTGATGAGTAAGGATGGAAGTTTGGAGGGTGATGTGCTTGAAAGAGTACAACGAGGAAAAAAGGTTGGGTTCCGTGAAGGCAGTGATAAGAATCAGGGAAATGAGCATGGAAGTGAAAAAGTTATGACATGACAGTATTGTGATACCAATTCTAACGTATGGAAGTGAAACTTGGACGTTGTTGAAGGGACACAAGTCAAGAGTGACAGCAGTGGAAATGAGTTATTTGAGAGGAGCCTGTGGAGTCACATGGAGAGACAGACTCACAAATTAGGATGTGAAGGAGCTTTGTGGTGTGGATGTGGATGTGATAGGGAGCGTTAGGAGAAACACATTGAGGTGGTTTGGCCATGTGGAGAGAATGGAGAGTGAGAGACTGACGAGGAGAATGTATGTGAGTGAGGTGGAGGGGGAGAGAGGGAGGGCAAGGCCAAGGATGAGATGGAGGGAATGAGTGGAGAGGTATATGAGAGAGGGGTGTGTGAACTGGGAGCAGGGCAGTGAAATGGCGGGGGATAGGGTG